>NC_040099.1:33294548-33645798 GCF_003369695.1 Bos indicus x Bos taurus
TAAAACATACTGGTTCAGTGGCTGTGGAAACCTTTACAGTGAGTCCTTAAAAAATTAAAACAGGATTACTAAATGATCCAGCAGGAGCTTCAGCATCAGTCCTTCCAATGAATATTGAGTATTGATTTCCTTTAGGATTGACTGGTTTGATCTTGCTATCCAAGGGACTCAACAGTCTTCTCTAGCACCACAATTCAAAAGCATCAGTTCTTTGGTGCTCAGCCTTCTTTATGGTCCAACTCTCACATCCATACACGACTACTGGAAAAACCATAGCTTTGACTAGATGGATCTTTGTCGGCAAAGGGATATCTCTGCTTTTTAATAACGCTGTCTAGATCTGACACAGCTTTTCTTCTAAGAAGCAAGCGTCTTTTAATTTCATGGCTGCAGTCATTGTCCACAGTGATTTTGAAGCCCAAGAAAATGAAATCTGCCACTGTTTCCACTTTCCCCCCATCTATTTGCCATGAAGTGATGGAACTGGATGCCATGATCTTAGTTTTTTCGCATGTTGAGCTCTTAGCATACACACATAACAAAAGGAAGCAGGGACTCAAACAGATAATTGTGCCCCCATGTTCAGTTCAGTCACTCAGTCGTGTCCAACTCTTTGCGACCCCATGGACTGCAGCACACCAGGCCTTCCTGTCCATCCCCATCTCCTGGAGTCCACTCAAACTCATGCCCATTGAGTCAGTGATGCCATCCAACCATCTCATCCTCGTTGTCCCCTTTTCCTCCCACCTTCAATCTTTCCCAGCATCAGGGTCTTTTCCAATGAGTCAGCTCTTCACATCAAGTGGCCAAAGTATTGAAGTTTCAGCTTCAACATCAGTCCTTCCAATGAAGATTCAGGACTGATTTCCTTTAGGATGAACTGGCTGGATCTCCTTGCTGTCCAAGGGACTCTCAAGAGTCTTCTCCAACACCACAGTTCAAAAGCATCAATCCCTTGGCGCTCAGCTTCCTTTATAGTCCAACTCTCACATCCATACATGACTGCTGGAAAAACCATAGCCTTGACTAGACAGACCTTTGTTGGCAAAGTAATGTCTCTGCTTTTTAATATGTTGTCTAGGTTGGTCATAACTTTCCTTCCAAGGAGTAAGCGTCTTTTAATCTCATGGCTGCAGTCACCATCTGCAGTCATTTTGGCGGCGGTGATTTTGCCGCTGTAGCAGCAACAGGCCAAGAGGAGGTACCCCACATCCAAGGTCAGAAGCAGTGGCTGCGCTTCACTGGACCAGCTGTGAGGAGATACCCCACGTCCAAGGGCAAAGGAGAAGCCCCAGCAAGACGGTAGGAGGGGCAAATTCATGTTTAGACTCAAACCCCATTCCTGCCAGAGACGCTCAGAGGGCTCAAACAAATCTTGTGCCCACCAGGACCCAAGGACCCCACAGAGACTAAGACAGAACTGTGTTTGAGCATCTCCTGTGGAGGCATGGGTCAGCAGTGGACTGCCACATGGACAAGGGCTCTGGGTGCAGCAGACTTGGGTATGGCATAAGCCCTCTTGGAGGAGGTCACCATTAACCCCACCACAGAGTCGCCAGAACTTACACAGGACTGGGAAATAGACTCTTGGAGGGCACAAACAGAACCTTGTGCACCAGGACCCAGGAGAAAGGAGCAGTGACCCCAAGAGACTGACCCAGACTTGCCTGTGAGTGTCCAAGAGTCTCCAGAGGAGGCGTGGGTCGGTGGTGGCCTGCTACAGGGTTGGGGGCATTGAATGTAGCAGTACATGCGTGGGATCTTTTGAAGGAGGTCACCATTATCTTCATTACTTCCACCATAGTTTGGCCCCAGGTAAATAGCAGGGAGAAAGCAAAGGAGAAAAGGAAAGATATACCCATTTGAATGCAGAATTCTAAAGAATAGCAAGGAGAGATACTAAAGCCTTCCTCAGTGATCAGTGCAAAGAGGAAAACAACAGAATGGGAAAGACTAGAGATCTCTTCAAGAAAATTAGATACCAAGGGAACATTTCATGCAAAGATGGGCTCGATAAAGGACAGAAATGGTATGGACCTAACAGAAGCAGAAGATATTAAGAAGAGGTGGCAAGAATACATGGAAGAACTGTACAAAAAGGATCTTCATGACCCAATCAATCATGATGGTATGATCACTCACCTAGAGCCAGAAGTCCTGGAATGCGAAGTCAAGTTGGCCTTAGAAAGCATCACTATGAACAAAGCTAGCAGAAGTGATGGAATTCCGGTTGAGCTATTTCAAGTCCTAAAAGATGATGCTGTGAAAGTGCTGCACTCAATATGCCAGCGAATTTGGAAAACTCAGCAGTGGCCATGGGACTAAAAAAGGTCAGTTTTCATTCCAATCCCAAAGAAAGGCAATGCCAAAGAATGCTCAAACTACTGCACAACTGCACTCATCTCACATACTAGTAAAGTAATGCTCAAAATTTTCCAAGCCAGGCTTCAGCAATATGTGAACCGTGAACTTCCAGATGTTCAAGCTGGTTTTAGAAAAGGCAGAGGAACCAGAGATCAAATTGCCAACATCCATTTGATCATGGAAAAAGCAAGAGAGTTCCAGAAAAACATCTATTTCTGCTTTATTGACTATGCCAAAGCCTTTGACTGTGTGGATCACAATAAACTGTGGAAAATTCTGAAAGAGATAGGAATATACAAGACCACCTGACCTACCTCCTGAGAAATCTGTATGCAGGTCAGGAAGCAACAGTTAGAACTGGACATGGAACAACAGACTGGTTCCAAATAGGGAAAGGAGTACGTCAAGGCTGTATATTATCACCCTGCTTATTTAACTTACATGCAGAGTACATCATGAGAAACACTGGGTTGGAAGAAGCACAAGCTGTAATCAAGATTGGCGGGAGAAATACCAATAACCTCAGATATGCAGATGACACCACCCTTATGGCAGAAAGTAAAGAATAACTAAAGAGCCTCTTGATGAAGGTGAAAGTGGAGAGTGAAAAAGTTGGCTTAAAGCTCAACGTTCAGAAAACAAAGATCATGGCATCTGGTCCCATCACTACATGGCAAATAGATGGGGAAACAGTGGTAACAGTGGCAGACTATGTTTTTGTGCTCCAAAATCACTGCAGATGGTGGCTGTAGCCATGAAATTAAAAGACGCTTACTCCTTGGAAGGAAAGTTATGACCAACCTGGACAGCATATTAAAAAGCAGACATATTACTTTGCCAACAAAGATCCATCTAGTTAAGGCTATGGTTTTTCCAGTAGTCATCTATGGATGTGAGAGTTGGACTATAAAGGAAGCTGAGCGCCGAGGAATTGATGCTTTTGAACTGCAGTGTTGGAGAAGACTCTTGTGAGTCCCTTGGACAGCAAGGAGATCCAACCAGTCTTTCCTATAGGAGATCAGTCCTGAGTGTTCATTGGAAAGACTGATGTTGAAGCTGAAACTCCAATACCTGATGGTCACCTGATGCGAAGAGCTGACTCATTTGAAAACATCCTGATGCTGGGAAAGTTTGAAGTCAGGAGGAGAAGGGGATGATAGAGGATGAAATGGTTGGATGGCATTACCAACTCAATGGGCATGAGTTTGAGTAAACTCTGGGAGTTGATGATGGACAGGGAGGCGTGGCTTGCTGCAGTCTATGGGGTCGCAAAGGACAGGACTGAGTCACTGAACCGAACTGAAACAGCAGAGAGGGAACACAGCTCCACCCATTAACAGAAAATTAGATTAAAGATTTACTGAGCATGGCCCCGCCCATTGGAACAAGACCCAGTTTCCCCCCCAGTCAGTCTCTTCCATCAGGAAGCTTCTATAAGCCTCTTATCCTTCTCCATCAGAGCGCAGACAGACTGAAAACCACAGTCACAGAAAACTAACCAATCTAACTGCATGGACCACAGCCTTGTCTAACTCAATGAAACTATGAGTCATGCCGTGTAGGGCCACCCAAGATGGACGGGTCATGGTGGAGAGTTCTGAAAAAATGTGATTCACTGGAGAAGGGAATGGCAAACCACTTCAGTATTCTTGCCTTGAGAAACCCATGAACAGTATGAAAAAAGGCCCTCATGTTCACAGCAGCATTATTCAGGACAGCCAAGAGGTGGATACAACCCAAGTGTCCACTGACAGATGAATGGATAAAACAAATGTGGCATGTGCATACAATGGATTATTATCCAGCCTTTAAAAGAATGAAATTCTTACACCTGCGACAACCTAGATGAAACTTGAAGACACTATGTGAGTGAAATAAGCCAGGCATAAGCTAATATTTATATGAGGTGCCTGGGGTGGGTAGCCTTCCCTTTTCCAGGGGGTCTTCCCAACCCAGGGATCAGACCTGGATCTCCCACATTGTAGGCAGATTCTTTACCATCTGAGCCACTGGGGAAGCCCCACGAAGTGCCTAGAGTACCTGAAATCAGAGAAACAGTAAAATAGTGGTTGTCAGAGATTGGGAGAATGGGGAGTTTATTCTTAGATGATGTGAAGTTTCAGTCTGGGAAGATAAAAAAAATTTTAGAGATGGATGGTGATGATGGTTGGATAAAAAATGTAAATGCTGTTAATCTCATTGAACTGCATTTAAAGAATGGTTAAAATGGTAAATCTTATGATATGTATATTTAATCACAGTTTAAAAAATAAAATTCAGAAAAAAGAGGAAGAGAGAAAAAAATGATTTAACTGTTCAAATCAGAGAGCTATTAACCATTCAGATCAGATCAGTCGCTCAGTCGTGTCCGACTCTTTGTGACCCCATGAATCACAGCACGCCAGGCTTCCCTGTCCATCACCAACTCCCGGAGTTCACTCAGACTCACGTCCATCGAGTCAGTGCTGCCATCCAGCCATCTCATCCTCTGTCGTCCCCTTCTCCTCTTGCCCCCAATCCCTCCCAGCATCAGAGTCTTTTCCAATGAGTCAACTCTTCGCATGAGGTGGCCAAAGTACTGGAGTTTCAGCTTTAGCCATTAGTGGTCTCGAATACAGGTCTGTTTGATTACTCCTGCTGTTAACTCCCTTTCTACACTGCCTTCATAACAAATCAATACACTCTCATTTCAGAAGCTAGCTGTTAGGTCCTAAATCTTTCCAGGCTAAGCACCTTCAAATTCTTCGGCTAATCCACGTACAAGATTTCCAAGACCAATTCTAGTTGCTTTCCGTAATATACATTCTCAAGCTTGGATCTTTGACAGTAGCCATTCTCAAACTTTTTGGCCTCAGGACATCTTTTTACTTTCAAAAATCATTGAAGACCTCAAGTGAGCTTTTGACTGAGTTACATCTATTGCTATTAAAAATGAAAACTGTGAAATTAAAACAACTCTTAAAAAATAACAAAACATATTAATACAAATATTTGCAAGTTAAAAGTAACTGTATTTTCCAAAACTTCAGTAAGAAAAATGGCATTTTTATGTTTTCTTGCAAATCTCTTTAATGTCTGACAATTCACAATGGTGAATTCTCATATCTACTTCTATATTCAATCTGTTGAGACAGCTTGTTTTAGTTGAAGTATATGAGGATAATCTGGCCTCCTGCAGCCAAGTAGTTGAAAAAAGAGGGGTAAATTAGTGGTCTTTTCAGATTATCGTAGATATTCTTTATGTATGGCTGAGTCTTTTTGATGCCCCCCTAAAACTATCACAATATTGTAAATCAGTTATACTCCAATATAAAATAAAATGCTAAAAAATGAATAAAGGTGATTTAAAAAATGCTACACCAATACCCAAATCAATTTCTTAAATGGTAGTTGCAACATGGAATCTGAAACTGCATCAGTGAATGTTTTGTACTGTTACCTTAAAATTCTTAGTCTTCCTTGAACTTTTTAAATAAAGTATTTACTTAAGTTTATTTGGCTGCGCCAGGTGTTAGTTTGAGCACACAGGATCTTCCAGCTTCCTTGGGCACGCAGGTCTAGTTGTGGCAGTCAGGATCTTTAGTCGCGGCAAGGGAACTCTTAGTTATAGCATGTGGGATCTAGTTCCCTGACCAGGGATCAAACCTGGGCTTCCTGCATTACGAGCAGAGAGTCTCAGCCACTGGACCACCAGGGAAGTCCCTTTCTTGAACTTTGAATCTCTTATCCTTTGTATTCGTTATCTATCCCTCCAATACAAATGACCCACAGCACTTGATGGCTTAAGACCACACACATTTATGATTTAGCAGTCTCCGTGCACAAGAGTTTGGGTATGCTTCCCTGGGTAGTTCTGATTCAGGGGACCCCCGGAGTTGTGGTTACAAAGTTGGCCTGGGGCCGCTGTCACCTGAAGGTCTGACTGAAGACACAGAGAGAGGGTCTGCTTCTAACCTCATTTGTGTGGCTGTTTGCCAAGGGCTTCAGTTCCCCACTTGAGACTCTCCACAGGCTTCTGGAGGTGTCCTCAAAAGCTGGCTTCCCCCAGGGCAACAGCGTCCAAGAGAGAGCAAGGCAGGATCATCTTTTTATGAATGAACCTCAGAAGTCACACACCATCCTTTCTGCCACATTCTGTTGGTTAGATTCACTGAATACAATCCACGTTCAAGAGGAAAATTTGTTTCTACCTTTTGAAAGGAGGGGTGTTAAAGAATTTGTGGAGATACGTTAAAAGCAGAACACTCAAAAGTGGATTTTGTAACATCATGCATCAGTCACGTGGAAAATATTTGTTCACTGAGTTACATCGATCTTTTTTTTCTTCCTGCGTCTCTTGGCTTGTAGGATTTTAGTTCCCTTACCAAGGACTGACATGGATATATTCAATGTTGATAATCCCATTATGTTTCTAAAAAGTTCACATCAGTATTACTACTAATATCACTAAATATCACTGCACACTTATTAGAATGGCTAAAATAAAAAAAAGCTGATTATACAAAACAGTGGTGATGATGTTGAGAAACACTGCAGGTGGGAGTGTAACATGGTTAAGTTTGAGTTTCTAACAAAGCAAAACATGCATCTGTCATTCAAGTCAGCAACTGTACTTCTGTGCAAAAACCTGTATATAAATGTTCATAGCAGCTTTATTCATAACAGCACAAACCAGAGACAATCATCCAAATGTCTTTCAACAGGTGAACAGTCAAAAGTCTTGGCATATTTCACTCCCAGATTCCTGTCATTTCATGAATCTGATAACTGGATCTGTTATATCATCAAGTCTTTGCTAAAAACACTGAATAAACTATGCTTGATAGGAAAGTCCTGAGTCTCCTGAATCAAATTTGATAAGTGATTCACCAGATTTGCTCTGAAGCTAATCTAAAGCTAACACCATGTTGTCTATACTCTTCCAGTTTATGGGGTGGGGGAGCGGCTGTGGCAGACAGAGCTAATGTCCAAATTCCTATTGTTGCATTTCCCTATTTTAATAGCCCTGCTTAACAGTTTTGGTTGGTTTTTTTCTTTTAGAAATTCATGCAAGCTCAAGTGGTAACAACATAATTTTAATAATTCTGTATGTGCAATATACTATCTTACCATATACCTCCTTCCCTCTTTAAAATAATTTCCCAAATATCTCGGATATTTTTTACCTTAGCAAAATTCTTAACTTAGCTGAAGAAGTAGGATGCCCTTCCGACCTCCACCTGCCAATTTATCTACCTGGGGTCATGTATTAGTCTGCTCGGGCTACCACAGCAATGTACCACAGACTGCATGCTTAGAAAACAGAAATTCATTTTCTCACAGTTCTGGAGGATAGATATCCAAGATCAAAGTGCAGGGTTGACATCTGCTGAGGCCCCTGTCCTTGGAATACAGCCAGCCACCTTCTCCCTGGTGCTCACACGGCTTTTCCTCTGTGCTTGCATGAACAGAGATCTCTGGCGTAGCTTCCTCTTCTTACAAGGACACCAGTCCTGTTGGATTAGGGCTCCTATGACTTCACTTAATATTTACACCTTCTTAAAGGCTCTGTTTCTAAATACAGTTGTCATCATCAGGGTTAAGGCTTCATATGGATTTAGGGGAGAAAATATTTAGTGGAACAGACTTCAGTTGCTCTGTCCAATATTTGTTTTATCCTTTTCCAAATTTAATACCACCTGAAGATGAAATAGGCAATTAGTTGTTTTTGTACTTAGTAATAATATATTAACACTTTAAGCAGTGGACTCATCTGTTTCTTCCTAATAAACTTCCCAAACCCTTTCTGATGTTTCCCACATTCTTCATAAACTTTGGATCATCATCTAGCACTTTACCCAGACACTGTTTTTATGGTTTTGCATCTAACATTCTAATTATATGTTCTTTCCCTCACAGAAGTCGGTAGAGAGAAAAAAAAAATTTAGAGCTATAAGTAGTAGCTCACTCATTTATTCTGTAATGAATACCCTACTTCCTCCTCCATCTGCTGTGTTTTTATCTTTCCACTATATTTGGTCTTGACTCCTCGAAGAGCTAGCTATGTTTGGGAGAAAGCTGGAAAGCCAAAAGTCATACTGTTTCCAAATGTAACCTTTTTTATTTATGAATTGGGAAATAAATATGAAATCAAAGAATAAAAACAAGAGGCTTTGACAGGAATAAACTGGTATCTCCAACTATAAACTTTGAGAAATTAAAACATTCATAAAATACGTCTTCAAAAATAGAAATACTGAGGTTTGAAAATACAATCAGATGAGCTTTTCCCTAGCAATTTCTAAAGTGTTGGAAACTGATCAGAAGTTTTCAAAAGGTGCAGACAACAATCTCTTCTGATGCCCTGCACCTAAACAAGCAACACTGTATAGCCTCTAATGTATCTTAGGGCCTTTGTCTCCTTCATCTTCCTTAGGGCTTTACCATGATCGACACTCCACCATCAGCTGCCTAGCTTCATCTCTTTCTGTCCAAAGATTTTTTAAAAAAAGAGAATATAACATTTACTGAGAGGCAACAATATGGCATAGATGTATGCCCCACTGCATGCAGTGATTTTTGGAATTCAAGGGGGCATTTATTTCAGCACTTCTGGATTTCTGTAATATTTAAATTTAAATAAGCATGCATGTCTTAGTTTTGTAAGCAGGAAAATTGATTTTTTTTTGGCTGCTCTGTAACTTCTGACCGAAAGAATTCAACCCAGGCATTGAAAACAAGGAGTCCTAACCACTGCCAGGGAAGTGGATTGGATTGCCAGGGAAGCCCCTGATTTTCTTTTTTTTTTTAACAAAAGAAAACTAGGAAAAAATTACCTTGTTGAAATAAAAATTCTCTACACATATCTTCCTTATTTTGATAATTTATCTCATATTCATACATCCACTTCCATTAAAGTGAGGCAAAAGATCCTTGTTTCCAGATTTTGTTATTTCCCATTTGTATTTGACTATTTAGCAAATCAACATTTTCCACTGTGTGAAAAATTTACTCTCAGCTCTGCATGAGGAGAAAAACCTATTTGTAATGTGAAATAAGTCATTTAAAAGTGAAATCTATAGATGGGAAGTTGGGCGGGGGGGAACTGCTTAAAATAGCACTGCTGAATTTAAACAGGACGGTTAATGTAACTCAATGCCAGGACCTATGTTAATATATGGAACAGGAAGAATACACACAAAGAACCAATTCTAAAATGATCTCTTCATTTTTAATTTCTTAAAAAGCATGTTCACAGCACACTCCAAGAATGCCACACAGCAGTAGTTTGCTGCTACTGTCAAACGGAGTATGTCAGAAAACAAAACAAAACAAAATTTAATGGTTAATGGTTTTTAAAATTAGTTCTTTAAAACTTCTGTAAAGTCAGTAATTCCCAGTCATTTAAATATTTGTTTCATAGTGGTAAACATTTCATGAAATGCAATGAGGAGCCCCAAATCACACTTCTCTGAAGCACAATTAAAAGTTATACAACAGAAACAAAATAAATATTTTTCTAGAGAGAACGTATTTGGCATTTTAAAATAATCTTGTGTAACTAATGTTCAGATTTTACTTTTTACTATCAGACAGAGTTTAGGTCTTCAGTGATTTCAATCTGATTCTAGTAATAGGAGGAACGATGCTGTTGTTCTGAATAAGCTTCAGTCTTAATAGAGTCCATGTATTTCGTCTGCATTAAGAAGTGGCGCCCCAACAGTACTAAAAATTATTAAAAGCAAGATCAGGCAGTTTAAATTAGTTGGTGATCTGGTACCCAACTTGTTTTGTATGTACTTTTCATCCTTTGAGTATATAATCTTTCTAGGTAGCCTGCTATATTTCTTTAAAAATCAGTAAGTATACAGCTTGAGTGATGTGTAAACTGAATTTTGTTTCAATGACTTCATTAAAAATGTTAAACATGGTTGAAGATTCTACTCTGTCCTTCCAGATAATTTACATTTTCATTATAAATGCAGAGCGGCTGCACCATGAGTTACATCCTAACCATTTCACCTAAATGTAGAAAAGCTGGAAGTTAAATTTAAAAACTGTAGATAGTTGAGAAGTACTTATTTATCTCTTTCAGAAATTGATGATGCCTTTTCCTTGCATATTTGTGGGAAAAAATTCAAGATGTACCAATAAAAAGCACTTTACTTCTGTCAGCCATTCTCAAACCAAATTTCCATTTATGTCACCTACTAAAGAGAAGAAATTTCCCTTTAGAATCATGGTCACAATCTGGAAAAAGAATTAAGAAGTGCTAATTTTAGGCCATAAAATATTTGAGGAAAGATGCAACACAAAAGAGGAAGGTGAGAAAAGCCAAGTGTGTTGTAATAAATGTCTCCTTTGTAAACACATCTGTCCCTTCCTTCCATATCTGGAAATGTTAAAAATTCTCATCAAAACATTTTATGCCACAAATCCTGTAAAATCAGGTTGATTTCGGCCAGATAACCTGTAGCTGTTAAGAATTATATTACCCTATTCATATCATGAGAGGTAGTGACATTTTATTCTCTCAATGCTGAGCTAAAAATTCCACGCATCTGGTATATGGGTTACAAGGGAAAAAAAGCACAGAAGCACCATTGTACACGCCTCATGTTTTGATATTTCAAGTCACCCATAACTTCATTTGCCATTGGCAGCTGACAATCACCACTGTGTCAACACTGAAAGCAGTGGGTATTAGTGCTATTCATCATATAAGATTGGTGGACCTTCATCATCTTTCAAAAATGAAGCAGCTTTCCTTCCATTCTTCTGAACATGATCTTCATTCATTTTCTCCAAAGCTTCTATCTATAAAATACATACATTGAATCCATTGGTCAAAATGCTACTTCACAGAAATCATGCTTGAGATTGAACTGGTATTTTTACTCCCCTACAACAACATTCCTAATGACACTGGACTTGAATCAGAATTACAGTGTGTGACACAGATCACAGTGTGATACATATGTGTGTGTTTTTACTTGATTATGTTATCAGGATTGATGCCTAGTGTCTTTATCAAGCTAACCACTGGCATCAGATAGGTCTTATGATATAATCTATACAGCTTTCAGGGAACAAGAAAAAGGAAATCCGAAAGTTGACTCAGCAGCAGCAACATCAAGTAACTGTCCTGAACTAAAGGCTAGATGTACCAACTTCCCGTCACTTCTCTTCTGGCCTTAGACTCCAGCATGGCTTGGCCAAACTCAAGTCACACTGGGGCTTTCTGAAACAGATTCTACAATCATTCTCTGCTTTGGTAGGTTGTTGGGAATAATTAGTTGCTGTTTCACATTTCGGTTTTTGTTCAGTTTTGAGAGACCTTCCCTGGAGGAAGGTTTTTTTATGGTTCTGTAGATCCACTGCAATGACTGGGTATTTCCAAGGAAGGATCAAAAACATCTCAAGAAAAGAAAAATCTCTAATTTTGTTTCTGAGGGGATGAGAGGATAAACTCAGCTCTGGGTTTCATTATCTACTCCGTCCAGCTCCCCACTATCAGCGAGGTGAAAAACAGCCTTACAGCACTTACCTCAGCTAAGAAATCAGCTTCATTATCTGCCGAGATGTTTAAGCCTGAAACAGCATTGAAGAGTTCTCGTTCACCAAGGGCTTCCTTTACTCCTCCTTTCTGAAAAAACTAGTAAAGAAATATGAGGAAGTCAGCAGAGATATTAGCAAGGTTCTCTCAGAAACAGGAAACAGTGAACTTGTGAGACACTGGTGAATTCCCTCCATAATTTTTTAGCTACAGATGTTTCCAACTCAAATAAAACTGTGCTCAGGTTCTACTTGCTTCCTGTCCTCTCACACATTCGGGCTGTCTTCTGGATTTAGTAATAAGTCTGTCATGTTGCACCTTCTATACCTATGAGTGGTATACATAAAACTGCTTGGCATTGCTTTAAGTAGACACAAAATAATCACTAAATTTCATGAATTAAACTTTTCCAGTAAAGTCAGACGTTATTTCCAAAATGAAGTTGTTCTATCATATATAGAAAGAACATTCCTATCTGAATCTGTTGCTGACAATTCATTTCCTTTAGAAAATAGCAAACAGATGTGTCCCAACTCTGTGATGACTGAGTTTTACCTTCCCTCGTCTAGGGAACTACACCACTAGGAAGACTCTTTTCTTAGTGTAGTAACAATGGCAGGAAGCATGCAGGGTTGCTATAGTTCAGCTTCCCTTAAAGCACTGTGCATGGATTACATGTCTACTTGACGGATCAAATATTTAGAACCAAAATAAAGCTTACTCTCTCAGAAATTTAATTCATTGGCCCAAATGTGAGGCATGTAATCAAATTCTTGCAAAAAATGAAATCTGACAAATCAATCTTTGTCTCTTTATCATGAAAGCAAAGCAAAGAAGAACTAAACCCTTCCTTTAACTTCTAAGAACAGTGTCTTCTTATTGGTCTTAGGAGTCAGAAAAATATTTCAATCTATTACAGCCCACCCATAAAAAAGACAATTTACATTCCCACCTGTGAGACATTCCTACAGTCACGAAACAAGAACTCCAGGCCATGAGGGTGGGTTGGTTCTACAGACTGACTGACATCGATCAACCAGACCTGTTTAAATACACAGCACAGTGATTTCTTTACAGTCAGTCATTTACATCAAGTCACTAAGTCTGAACATGAACAAAATGCTCCTCACCTTCCCAGCATGCCAGAGCATGTTGTACTCACTGAGGTCGGCGTGTACGAGCGTACATTCGTCATATAACTGCTGCATCAACTGTGAGGAGGCAGGACAGACATTTAGGACGTGAGGAACCATTCTAAGTCACCCACACAACATCTACATCAACCAATATTTTCCGGAAAGAGCAAAACCAGGGTAAAGAACTTAACTTCTTTTTTGTGCTACAGTCAAGGCTGTGCCTTTTTTTTTAACCTCAAGGAAGGATGGGAGAACAATGAAACAGTGGAAGAGATATGACACTCTACTTCCCTGCCCATGTGACAGAAATGCGATCAGGAGGCCAAAGGGCTGACCTGGATTCCCACGCATGTGAGAGAGCTGTGGTCACTCAACCAGGGGACCTAGGCTTACCCTTCATAAAAGGGCAAACATCTCACTGAGAATTCCAAGGGGTGCACACAACTCCAAGATAAAAAGTACTTCCTGCCAGACATGTGAAAAAGAGACAGTCTTCTAAATTAAGCGGTATTATATATATATATAATATACATATATATAATATTACACATACTGTGGAGAAGGAAATGGCAACCCACTCCAGTGTTCTTGCCTGGACAGTCTCAGGGATGGGGGAGCCTGGTGGGCTGCCGTCTATGGGGTCACACAGAGTCAGACACGACTGAAGCGACTTAGCAGCAGCATACATACTATATGACTCACGGTGATCCCTAGCCTTAGAGAAATCAGCACTAATGTCTGTTTTCCAGCTTTAACAGAATCAAATATGAAGTTCATCACTACTTCATCTCTTCCCCAGCCACCCCACGGCCAAAAGAAACAAGAAAGGTAGGTTTGATTTTCGTTGAATGTTTTCCTACTAAAGGCAGAGAAAACTGGACTAACTCTCTAGCCATATTTTAAAAAATTAATTTGTATAACATGTTCATATTCACATCAACTGCTGCATGATATGAGAGCTCCATGCACATACTGTGCTAAAAACACCTTTCTCCGATTCAGTTAAAAAAAAAAAGAAGTGAAGTGAAGTCACTCAGTCGTGTCTGACTCTTTGCAACCCCATGAACTGTAGCCTACCAGGCTCCTCCGTCCGTGGGATTTTCCAGGCAAGAGTACTGGAGTGGTTTGCCATTTCCTTCTCCAAAGGATCTTCCCCACCCAGGGATCGAACCTGGGTCTCCTGCAGTGTAGGCAGACACTTTACCATCTGAGCCACCAGGGAAGTCTTAAAGAGACGCATAACAGTATCAGGAGCAGTTTCTTGAGCTAGAAGGATCCCAGACTGAATTTGGTTGCTGTCCCAAAATATAAATACTTTCCTCAAGATTCCTGACATATGCCTTCTAATGCCTGCACAGATGGATAAACCACGCCTCATCATCTTCTGATCAATACTTCCTTACACTGAGAGCGAATCTGCTTCCTTCTAAGTTCCCAACACTAACGGTATTTCCTTCACTGTTTCAAGAAGGTATACAAACTAACAAGGCACTGTATCTGGTATATATAGTAACATCAAATTTTATTTAATGAAGTTTTATGAATAGCTTCTGGCTTCCATGTCACTAACACTGACCCTTCACTTGCTCCACTGGTCCATAATTTTTCTAAAACAACTCAAAACACACGCATATTGATAGAAAGACCACTCTTCAATATTAACATTCCTTCACAAACTTCAGTTTGTCCTCGTTATAACGCCTTAAAATAGTCCTGTTAGGAATTTTTTTAGTTTAGAGGAAGCATTTTTAAAAATTGGTATCTGAATGCTCTGTACGGCACAACTTACATGAAGAGTTTGATAGTAGGCGTCTTTCATTTCTTCACTGCTGAGCTTTACTTCTTTCAATTTAGGGGCTGGAACTTGATCATGGCCAATAAAAGACATAACTAAAATGTGTTTCTTGAGTAGTACAACTGTTGGACAAGGAATTCCAGCTCTCTGCATCCTATACACAAAGAAAGGATCAAGAACGTAAAGACCAGTAGGAGAGAATATTTCATTTATTCAACAAATATCTAACGAGGTCCTGCAATGAGCTGTCACTGTGTTCCACTCTGGGGAATGCTGGAATGCAAAGGCAGTATGACACAGCCTCTGCCCTCACAGAGCCTGTGGCCTGGTGAAAAACACAGATGAGTGAGGAGATGACGACAGCACAATGTGGCATGGGCACTGGCAGAGGTGCGGGTAGGCGGCATCGAGGAAGCAGCGGGCAGACGGAACCAGCCAGGCTCAAACTGTGGGGAGGCGTGCTGTGGAAGCTGCTGTGAGATGCAGAGGCATCAGGGTGCACAGTCCACGTGTGTGTGTGTGTGTGTGTGTAAATCCACACAGTTGGATCTTGAGTGGGAGCAAGGACATGTGGGCTGAGCCCACAGAGAACGGCTGGCTCTGCATCACAAAACAGCTTTGAACTTTACACTCAAGACTATGGGAGCTACGGGAAAATGTTAAGAAAGGCAGTGATGAGATCTTAGTAATACAGAAAACAGCCTGCAGGGCAGAAAGGCCTCTTGGGAAATTATCCTAATTAGAAGTCCTACTAAATACAAGACTTGCAACTAATAAATATGGATAATTATGTTTGAAAACAAACAACTTTAGGAAAAGTAAACTAAAATTAAAAGCTTTTAATAGTTCAAATATAGGAAGGTTTGTAAATAAGAAAGATTACTAGTCAATTTCTTGGTTGACAAAACAATTTCCTTGATAAATTCTGCTTAGAGAATTGGACAACAAGTCTAATAAATTAAAACAAATGCAATCAGACTGGTAAAACCCTGCCCTGACCAAATTAACAAATATTAGATGGGATAAACCTTTCCTGAAACAAAAAAGGAAATTATTATTTATAATATGCCTAACTGGAAGCTGGAAAAGAGCATTTAGATATATGACAAAATATCTTTAGTAGAAAATGACTTAATTTCCCTCAAACTTTACTGAGGAAAAGAAAAAACAAAATGGATTTTTCACCCTATGAGTATGAATTCAGGTTATACGCATGGAAATGCTTTCTTACAGAAGCCTTCCTTAAATACTAGAATTAAGGCCTTTCATGCTTTCTACAAATGAATTTAAAAGAAAGCATGGGTGTTTTTGCCAGGCTAGTAGACTTAATACAAAGAGGTGATCACCCAAGATGACTTCCAGCACAATGATTTTCTTTACCTTGTAAGATTGTGCATTTCTTTTTCTGCCCACATGCGGATGATCTTACGCGGATTTAGTTTACTGAAGCGATCTTTAAACCTGAAATCATCTTTAATATATTTGTCACGATTCTTAAACTCATTAAGGGTTGTTTTAAATACCTTGATGGCACATTCTGTAGGTATAACTTTACTATCTTCCTTTCCATCCTCCATGCTAAGTAGAAGAAACAAACATTAAGTCAGTGTCGATTGTCAGGTAAAAAAACAATTTCAAAATTAAAGATTTTATGACAAGAAAGTAGATCTATCTTCTCTGAGAATGGAAGCCTTGGGGTGTTTTGTTTTTTTAAGCCTCCACATTTTAGAAGAAAACCTTAGCTTTCAGCTTTTTTAATAAGACACACTTTCAAATAAATTGTCAATGGTTTTCACAACCCATAATATAATCTTCATTTAATGACTATGGAATTAAACTTGGAACAATGAAGACCTATACACTTGCCCAAAGTTTATTCAAATTTCCTTAATGAATTTTTTCTTTTTTTTTCGTACACTTTAAAATAGGCTGCAGTCTGCCTGGCGTCCCTCTCCCTCCCCACAGCCAACCCCACAGCACAGACTGTCCACTCTCACTTTCCAAACACACACCAGCCGTCTCCTATTCTTCATCTTCATTACCTGTCAGTCTGACCAAAGTCATCTCTCAACTATCACCACAACTTTCTAACTGATCTGTTTCTTCTCTTGCCTGACTAGAATTCATTTCCCACACAGCAATCTGAGTAATCCTTTGAAAATGAGACTTGAATCTGAGCTTTGGTTCCCACTGCACTGAAAAAGCAGACTCCTTACCCTGGCTTACAGAGTGTTGCCTGATCCACCCTTTGCTTCTCCAGCCTTCTGGCTCCTCCTCACACACTACACTCCAGGGACACTGCTTTCTTAGTCTCCCAAAGATACGAAGCTTACACCTGTCTGAAGGCATTAGCACTAGCTGTTCTTTAGTCTGGAACGTTCTTCCTTCTGATATGTGATACTGAATCCAGGTGTGTCATTCAAATCCAGATTTAAATGTCACCTCATCAGAGGTTTCCCAGTCCTACTGATAAAAAGCAGTCACCCAGTCACTATGACATCACCCTGTTTTATCCATTTGCATGGCACTTATCTGACAGTCTTGGGAGGGGACTGGAGGAAGGGGTGAGAAGGAAGTACAGTCTATGAAAGCAGGGACCTCCCTTGTACCAGTCATTGCTATAGCCCCAGTACACAGAAGATGCCTGGAACATGGTAGGTGCATAAATACTTGGTGAGTGAACAAACCAGTTTTCAGTGAGACAGAATAGAGATTCTCTCCAAGGAAGAAATGATAATTTAAAGATGTTATAGACATCTCTGGATTTTGAGATAAGTTCTCTGTCATTGAAATAATTTAACCATAGGTAGATGAGGCCCTATCAAAAATAGCACTGAGGAGATTCCTCATTTGCAAGGTCTCCAGGATAGAATCTAATTTATAAGATTCATCTTGTCATTCTCCTACTAAAAAAAGCTTCCATGTTTCTCAGTAAATTACACAACCATCTGCCGAGCTCTTAAGGTCCTCCTTACCAATTTCTGGTTTGCTTACACAATTTTATATCTTATTACCTCTAAATATGTAACTTCTAATTTTCTGTCTAATCCCATTGTCTAAATTTCAATCCTCCCATTTTCAGCACTCCCTCCTCCACTTTTTTTTTAAGAGTTAAACTTTATAAATAAAGGTGAAATTTCCTTTGATTACCACCTGTGGTAGTTTCATTCCCCATTTCAACTCTTGAGAGACAATCACGATCATGAATAGTACTTTTCTAATCTTTTAAAAAAGATACATACATATGTATTAAAAAAAAAACAACCTATGTATGTTACATTCTGTATAACTTTTACCAGTTCTTACTGTAATGTCCTCCTCTTGAATATATCATAAGCTCTTTGAGAGTAGAAAACATGTTATACACTTACTTCCTGAAAAAATCTAGCACGTTACTATTCAAATAACTGTTGATTACTTGGTCAATGTGAGCATGACAGAACCCAGAAGAGCTCTGTGGCAGGCAGGACCTAAAAGGGTCCCCAAGATCCCAGTCCCTGGTGTACATGCCTATATAAGCCCCTCCCTTGAGTAGATTACACTACAGTAAAAGTGATGGTACAGTCATTGCCAGGATTATCTTCCATCCTTTAAAACTCAGTCTTAGTAGACCCAAGGCAGAGAGTTTCCTGATTATTCTGAGATGCAACCTGCTGTACAAAAGGGCTTCATGACTAGAATGTACATGGGCCTCTAGGAGCTCAGAGCAGTCCCTGGCTGGCAGGCAACCAGAAGGTGGAGACCTCTGTCCTAAAGTCACAAGGAACTGAACTGCGCCTAAGGAAGACGACCTCATGCTCCGGTAAGGGACAGAGCCCAGCTGACATGCAAGACTGCAGTCCTGGGAGACCCTGAGCAGAGAACCCAGCTAAGCCGTGCCTGCCTGAACTTTTGATCAACAGGAACCGTAAGATAATACATAGGTGTTGTTTTAAGTTGCTATATCTATGGTAATTTGTTATGCAGCAGAGGAAACTAACTTACACTTTAAAATGTATTTACTCTCAGCTGTTGAAAACCAAATGCTCTCTAGCTTTACTAACTTACAAATGCCAAAGTATAGATTATAATACCAATTCCACCATAAGCAAAGGGAGCCCACTTGTTCTATCAAAGGATCATTAAGTTGAACAGAAAATGAACGAAGAATAAACAAGGAAAATGGCACGAAAAAGAAACCCAAGTGGCCAATACATGTGAAAAAAAAATACAACCTAATCATAACTAAATAAACGCACACCAAAACACTAAAGAGGTACTTTCCATCTTTTACTCTGAGAAAAAAATATTAAGTTTGATAAGACTAGGCACTGATGAGGATGAGGGAAACAGGTTCATACTGCTTACTGGTGGTGGCATAAACTGGTTAACTGTCTCATCAGGCAATTTGGCAACACCTACTGACATTCAGAATTGTGCAACCTGCAGATCTAACTAGCTCATAGGGAAAAGTGTGTTTGCCTCACTTTTAAGAAATAAACAAATTTAAGATTTCTGGCCTTTGGTGTGACACATAAGAAGAAAAAGTTATAAAGAATTTTTAACAAATAACAGATATCAAGAAACATTGATTGCTGTAACAGCCAGCTCAGCGGGCCAAACAGTGAGCAAAATCTGGTACTCTCCCTTCAGTAAGGCCTTCCACTGTTTAACAGAAAGGGGAAAAATGCATGTAGTCTTTGCCCCAGCAATTCCAAATGTTAGGAATTTAGCTTAAGGATTTATCTGCAAAAGTACACCAAAGCTTATGTACAAAGATATTCCTGTATATTCGTAGAGTGGAATGTTCTACTATAAAAATGGTATGATATAAACCAGTAAAATAGAATGACTTGAGATATATTAATTGAAAAAAAAAGATGCTAAATGCAGCATATAAACAAAAATAAGAAATACATGCATAAAAACTTCTGTAAGACTAGACTAAACACTATTAATAGTGGTAACCTTTAGAGGGAAAACCTGTGGGGCCACAGCTGGTAAGATGAAGGCTGCTGCTGCTGCTAAGTCGCTTCAGTCGTGTCTGACTCTGTGCGACCCCATAGACGGAAGCCCACTAAGGCTCCCCCGCCCCTGGGATTCTCCAGGCAAGAACACTGGAGTAGGTTGCCATTTCCTTCTCCAATGCATGAAAGTGAGAAGGGAAAAGGAAGTCGCTCAGTCGTGTCTGACTCTTAGCAACCCCATGGACTACAGCCTACCAGGCTCCTCCATCCATGGGATTTTCCAGCCAAGAGTACTGGAGTGGGGTGCCATTGCCTTCTCTGCTACTTTCATTTTAATCCTTTTTGTACTGTTTAATTTTTATTGTGAGGAACTTTTCATTTTAAAATAATTTGTGCCATTAAGTTATGTTTGCCTGATCTCAGGGAACCCTCAGTTGAAATTTGGAAAGAGGGCAACAGAGCTTAGAGGTAAAAAAAAAAAAAAAAAAAGGTTTATTAAGATTAATTTATACCAGGTATAATCAAATACGATCTCAATCACCCCAACTAAAATCCTATGAAGGGAGGGTCAGTTTTCAAGTAAGTTCAGTAGACTGCTTCAGATCACATTGCTTAAAAAATGTTGAATCATTTTAACCTAACATTCATTTTTATCCCTTTCATTTTGGAACTCAGTATAATTCAATACATGATTATATGTGTATGTCTCATCTAGAAAGGGAGACAAGTTAAATAAGAAAACCAAGGGCAAGTACTTCAGAAGTAATTGTTTGAATCCCTTTAAGTATGTAACAAATACCTTCTAAAGCTAAAAATAACTAGAATAATCTGTCATCTATTTTAACATTTTTGTTTATAAACACTGCTAACATAAAGGATTAGCTGAGCTAGTAAGCCTTGCTGAACTAGTAAGACTTCAAAGCTAAGTAACCAGATGACATCATATTCCTGGTTTGCACATTCTCTCTACAGGCTCCACGTTTAAAATGTTTTCTCTTCCTCATGCCATCCTTTATTTGACTAAGATCTTGTAACAAAAGTAAAGTGGGTAGGATCTAAAATGACAAAAAAGCTTTAAAGACATTTCTTTAAGTATAACTCTCCCAACTTAGCATCAGAGTCCCATAGAGAAAAGTTTTGAATCAAACTCAGGTTCAAATTTTGCTATGCCACTACAGCTGCCTGTGTGATATAGAACAATTACAATAATATGAAAAATAATACGTTCATAGAAAAAAGACTGGAGGAGTCTACACAAAATTATTACTGGTTCTCTCTTGATGGTAGAATTGGGATGACTTTTTTTTTTTTTTGGCCACACGGCGAGACTTGCAGAATCTCAGTCCCCCAGATCAGGGACTGAACCTAGGCCACAGCAGTGAAAGTATCGAATCCTAACCACTAGACCACTAGGGAACTCCCTTGATTGTGTTTTTCTTTTTATGTCCCTATATTGCTAAGATAACTAAAATAACACTTTAAATTTTGATCTTATGTAAATTCAGAACAAGGGATTAAGCTTTGGTTTATATTACGGTACTGTTTTCTGCTCATTTACCTCCCTCCATATGCATGAAAGACAACAGATTCCTTTCCTGTACTAATACAGCCAGTGATTGTCTCCAACATTCCAGAGTTGACCATTTTATACATAAGTAAACGTGTCTTAGGATCAACTGCTTTTTCCTGGAAAAGATAAAGTGCTGTAAGTGAAAATGACTGGTAATCACAAAACATTTCCTGAACCATTTCTAATATCTAACATTCAAAATATATACTTTTTAAAACTTATTGTTCATTTACTTAGATGTATATATAACAGGCTCTTAAAAGAGGACTGTTAAGATACCATCCATTCCTATAACTCTACTGTCTCTGAAAGTGAATATCTAAAAGAACTACTAAAAATCAGATTCTAGCTTAGTCAAAGTTTTATCTTTAAACTTTAAATAGCTCTCCTGATGTACCTACCATTAGTTTGTTTTTCTAAAAGTTTAAAAATTATTCTCAAGATACTAGACACTAACTTCATTAATGTAAAACATTATAAACTATTATGTTATTATAAATATATCATGACAGAAAACAATTTCTCATATGCAATGAAAGCAACATAGTCCAAATTAATTATGACCACTGAAAGGCTAGTCTTGAGTAACTGGTTAATAACCACTACATGAAATCTGAAAGTCAAATGGCAAGGCTACTTGGGTTTTATTCACATCTTTGATTTGAAAAGTCAATCTCTTGAAAAAATGTCAAACATGAACTTTTGTCTTGTTTTTCCCTCCAAACGTGAAGTTTTCCAATGTGAATCTTTCCATTAAACGTAAGAATACTTACTGCAGTGGAATGCTCCTTTTTCTCATGGAGGCGGGCACTTCGACGTTCTTCTGAGTAGGCATGCTGTTTTAAAGCATTGAAAACATGGTTTGATAGTTTTAAGTCCATTCCAATTCCATCTCCTACCTGAAACCCAGGTGCAAACTGCCAAAATGAAAAAGAAAAATCAGTATCTGAATACTTTAACATGGGACACAGAAAAACAGTTTTACTCGGATTAGGTTACCTACTCAATAGATGATAATGCTATGAAGGCAGAATCCATAGACATTACAGAGGAAAAACCAAAATAACTCACCAGTGAGCTCAACAGAAAGGGAAACAAGGCTTTTTAAAGACATTTCATCCCAAAGGAAGGGAGGGTTTATTTTATGCATAGAAAACATCCAAACACATCTGAAAACTAAGGTATTTTAGCATATCCTCTGAACTTTGCTTTTATATCAAAGGATATATTATATTTTGAAATCACACCAAGTCTTACCAAAAAAAAAAAAGAACAATTTCACAGTCAATTATTTTTGAAGAGTAGGGTAAAATAGCAAGCTATGCTCACACCATGACAGTTAAGTATAATATGGAAGCCACTAGCCACATGTGGATGCTTACATTTAAATTATTAAAATAAAATTAAAAATTCAGTTCCTCAGTTGTACCAAATTTCAAGTACTCAGCTGTCAAATATGGCTATCATATTAGATAGCACTGGTACACACAGTGTGTGGTATTATCACAAAAAATTACACTGGACAGAGTTGTTCTAGAGTCAGATCTAGATTATTTCTAGAATTTAATAATATGTTTACTTAACAAGTATTTGTTCTGAAGTCTAAATGTTTTATATTTACCATGATATTTATGAAGGAGGAAAAAAATGCCATTTTTCTTTTTCTATTTTTCGAAAATCACGTTTTGTTTCTGATTTTGCAGGGGTAGGCACAAGATAAAAAATTTAAAAATTATAACAGGGTATACAGTGGGAAGTATTTCCACCACCCATTGTTATCCTCCAGTCACCACTGTTATGTTTCTCAGGTATTTCATGGAAAACTGAGATACTGAAAAATGTTACTTTCATAAGAACAGTTTCTTAATTTTAGAATCAATGTAAATCAAACTAGTTTTCTTAATATTGTTGGAGAATTTTATTCTGAGGTACAATATATTCTCATCAGTGGCTGAGTTTCCATGGTTTTGATGTACTGTCTTCTAAAATATCTCTAGAAAGGATGAAGGATATTTTTAGAAACTCAAGATAGTGTATTTAGAATCCTATGTTTTTAACTTATCCTAATAAAACTTTAGGATATTTATGATTTAGAGGAATCCTTTCTGTAACTTACATTTTCCATTCTGGCTGTGTTCTTTCTCCCACATACTACTTCATCGTGTTTGGTGGTGATGTCTTTTCCTTTTCCAATAAAACCCTTTTTGGGAGTAGGAATTGGTTTTGCTAAAGGTGATTAAAACAAGTCAAGTATGTAAAAATAGCAGAGACTAAATTGCTGCATTCATTACTGTCTGAAAAAGATACCTGAATCTAATAGTAAAGTACCAAATGAGAGTCAAAGATAAATATACAATACTTAATCCTCCTGTCTCCCCATTCTATGCCCCCAGAAGGTCAAAGCCCTGATACCTGGTCTGTAGGGGTCATCACGAGTGTCCTGCCAGTCAACCTCATCTTCAGAGCTATCACTGTCTTCGTAAGGATGCACTTTTCGATAATTTTCAAAGGAAATGCAAACTTAAAAGGCAAAAACAGTGGAAGATTTATTTAGGGCCCATTACAGGCATTTCCTACCACCCAATGGGGTTGTCACAATAAGGTCATAGTACCTTTGCTATCTCCATTGAATTTTTTTTCTTCACGCCTAAGCTGGGCATCATATTCTCTGTCAAACTCCATCTGTAGCATCTGAGCCAGCATTAGGTCGCTGGAAGTGTCAATGTTTTCTCCAGTAATAAATGGTCCTTCAGCAACACTATTCAAAATAAGGCAATATAGACTAATATAATGTGCTGGTGTAAACAGATGCTACCAATTATGAGTGAGATGTGCCTTTTCAGTGTTAACACTGTACTGAAGCAAGAATGGAGGAACTTTACCAAACCCTTCACCCTCTCCTGCCCAGCTGCCCTCTGACCAACAGCAGGCACCTGTGAGAGCACCAAACAGGATTAAGGGAGCTTTAAGAAACAGAAAGCTAAAGGGCCTATCATAAGAACCAAGCAGACCCCAAATTCATTTATTCTGTATTCTGATCAGAGGAGGGATGATGTATATATGAAAAGATAAACTACAAACACTTAGTCAAAACTGTTAATCTATTTGATTATTATTTGTTAATCTATTTGATAACAAAGTTCAACTGTTGCAGTAACTGAAACCCAGAGAAACTGAGCAGTTTGCCCAAGATACTACTGAAAACTAGTCACAAAATTGGGACTAAAACCCAAGTATCAGTGAACTCCCAAAATGGTGCTCCTTCTATTGCACTGCTTTTCTAAATCTCTGACTCATTTGTCATGACAATCACTAATCAAATCCTAAGACTTGGCTATGGTCAGTTGCTAGATCAAATAGATTCTTTGTGACTTTTACTTACGTAACTTCAGGAAAAGCGGCAGCTTCTTCTTCTAATTGCAATTCTTTAGCCAACTGCTCACTCATTACATCAGACAAAGAACAAGATATTGTATTTTGAGGGGTAGCCCATGGACACTATTAAAAAAAAAAGGCAATTCAAAATAATGAAATTAAAGTGACTTCCGAACTTGGAAATAAGGTCTCTTTTGAGAATTAGAGGAGTTAAATAAACTCAAAAGGAATGTTTAGTTTTTTGCAGAAATCATCTTGAAGGTAAAAATAGCTCCTAGCTCAGATCTAATCAAAGACACACCTAGACTATGACAGCCAAGACCACTTTCCAGCCTGCTTGGTGGGAATGTCCTTATAGTGGAGGGGAGCCCAGGCTACGCCAGCATCACCTGACTAGCCACTGAGTTCATGTGATGCCCCTTGTTCTGATATCATGCTCACCAAGCAACTTATACTTTGCTCACCTTCCACTTATAATTTGGCTTCCTGGGTAGATTCTGTTAGAGGAACAGGCTATACCAACTACCACAATTCAAAGCCCACTTAGAAGTTACACTTCCTTCTAATTTAAGTAGTAAGTCTTCAACAAGTATATAGTGTACAGCAGGCCCTTTCAAGATAACCTGGGATATGCTAAAACAAAAAAAAACTCAGCAGTGACAAACAATGAACCCTATACTTCTGAACTTTAGAAAATGAGAAATGGATTCTTGAAACAATATTACTAGAGCAAAGTAGTATTCTGTGAGACTCTTCAAGAATAGCTGGCCAGTCATCCCTCCTCAATGGCATCACCATCTAAGCCCTCCTGCAATGTGTAAACTGCAGCTTTATTTCACAATTCCTAATTTTTGAGGAGGGAAGCTTCACTGAGCAGCAGCAAATGACTCCATCTGCTAGTCCAGTGATTAAGACCATTAATACTAATAAGAGGTCTAAGTATCTCCTGAACTGGTTCTCTATCCCCTTTCCGAGGTGTCATCCTCCCATCACTGGGTTACTCACTGTAAGAGCCTCCTAACTGCCTTCTGTTTGCTTCCACTCTCCATACCACAACACAATGGTTTTTCTAAAATGTAGATTTGACTGGCTCAGTTTCCTTATTAAAGTTCTTTTATTGCTTTAATGTTTCCCACTGCCTTCAAGATAAAGTCCAAACATTTCTTAACCACTACCACTCCTCAGAGTCTAATTTAGGATAGCATGCGATGGTAAGTGTTTTAGCCAGAGTCCAGCATAGGGCTTCAGACCTAAAGAGGCATTCAAGTTCTTTACTGAACAGGCACCAAAAGGAAACCTGGGGATATGTCAAGGAACTGCCAGGGTGTCCCTAGGCTGGAGAGGTCTGATTTCTTTCTACACCGCTCGTAGGTTAAAGTCCTCCTCTCCACCGAGCGGTCAGCCCCTCTGCCCACCCACTTCTCAGGCTTCTAGTCTCTAGCTAGCAGTCAATTAATTCTCCTAAGATGTTAAAACATCTGTGGACAATCTCTCAAAGAGAGGTAAATAATGAAAGGCAGTCACTGTGTTATTTTGGAGGCAGAGATTTACCTGCTTCCAAGACAGACTGAATGGGAAAGGGAAACATGCAGAGACTGAGAGCACCAACAAGACACCAGGACTGCTCAGTCCTGCGGACCGCGCTCCTAGGAGCCTGAGGCTCTAGAGCTGGACTGCTCTGTACCCCTGCTGGCCAGCTCAGCTGGGCACCTCACACTGAGATGACTTCCTTGGGTGGGGTAAATAAGTAAAGATTTCTGAAAGTCTGCCAACTTCCATACTTTGAAATCACATCTTCAAACCAGTAGCCCAAAATTCCTCCTTAAAATGTTCCAGGCTGTGAGGGACAGCTTCCAGGCATGGTAGCTCTCCACAGGCTCAAGTGGTCATCATCCTGAGGGGGGCTTAGAAAAGGCACTGGGGCCCCTTCTCCAAATGGGCACCATGGGGTGAAGGGAGGGGAATCTTCTGTCATATTGCAATTCTTCAGGAAGTTGTCGGCTCCCTCTGTCAAATGTTTAAGGAGATAAGAGTAAAAGGCCCTTGTTCTACTCAAGCAGTCTGACATCATTTCCCACTACTGCTTTCAACAAATTAAACTCACCAGGGCATCCAGATCTGATGGGAAACTCCAACCACTTCCAGTTAGTTATTCTGCTTTAAGTGACATCTACCAAGCCCATCATTAGCTCCCTGACTCCTGTTCGCTGAGGACCCCTGACCTACCCTGTTTCCCTCTCCTGGGAAACTGCAACCACTGAACGCAGCAACGTGGGGTCTTCACAGCTGCCATCCTCCCTCACCTGCTGGCTGCAGATGGGAGGGAAATCATTCCCCCTTCCTTCTACTCTTCAAGATGCATCACAAGCTGTCCATCCCGCTTTTTGTTTCTTTTTAAAGACTTTACTGCACACAACTATAGGGAAAGAATCAACTTAAAAACAAAAAACAAAAAAACAACAGCAAACACGAAGGAGGTACATAATAACAAAAATTCTGTCCTCAACTTGAAGCCAGTCAAGGGAACCATAACTTACAGGAAAGTTCCTTTTCAGCTCATGCAGCTGGAAGACATAATCTAGGCAAAATATTTAAGTGGGTAATTTTACTTCTCAAAACAGGACTTCTGCAAAATGTGATCTGAGCCTACACAGTAACACTAATTTTTTTAACTTTCAATTTTAGAGTATTTTTACAGTAACAACAACAAAAAAAATCACAAAGATTGTAGAGTTGCCAGATTCCCATACCCAGCATCCCCGTGTAAATACTGTACATGTGTCACAATTAATGAGCTCAATTAATTAAATTGAGCTCATTAATTAAAGCCCATACTTCATTCAGATTTCCTTAGCTTCCCTCTAATGTCTCTATTCTATTCCAGAATACCATCCAAGATACCACATAACATTTAGTCATCATGTCACCTTAGGTTCCTCTTGGCTGTGAGTTTCTCAGACTTTCCTTGTTTTTGGTGACCTTAATGGTTCTGAGGAGTACCACTAATCCACTTGTTACAGCTCTTTCCAACAGAGCTACACACTTCCTCATTTTTGCCTACAGTATGTCCATTCTCCCTTCTTGGAATATTCCCTAAAATTCATTGCTCATAACAGCAGCTCGGCATTTTGTAACTGGGGACCCCCAAGTCCCTTTCGGGGTGTCTAAGAGGTCAAAATTATTTTCATAATTGTTCTAAAAAAGTTTCCACTCTCATTCTCTCAAGAGTGTCGAGTTTTCCAGAGTCTGTATCAGATATGATGGCAGCACTCTGGTGGCTACTAGAATGAGTGCCTGTGAACTGTGTCCTCCAAAAATTTCCAAGGTAGTGGGTTTAGAATATGAACGTGAATTTTAACTACTATATATAGGATGGTCCTGCTCTACAGCACAGGGAACTATAGTCGATATCCTGTGATAAACCATAATGGAAAAGAACATAAAACAGAAGCATGTATATGTATAGCTGAATCATTTTGCTGTACAGCAGAAATTAAACACAACACTGTAAATCAACTATACTTGAACCACATGTTTTTAATGTGCATTTTTAAAGATTAACTCCGTTCGTTCTCAGTGTCTACCGTGCTATTACCCATCTGCAATTATGCCTGCTAAAATCTACGTATTTGTAAGCATGGATTTTCTTCATATATTTCAACTGATACATACTGCAACGGACTGAAGAAAAACGAGCTATGAAAATCCAGCTGTCTTCTACAAAGTTACTACATTAAAGAGATTTGCAAAAATCCAAAACACTACTTCACTAATTTTTCATTTTGGAAAACAGCTTTTTTTTTTTGGTAAAACATAAAAATATTATTTGTATAAACATCATGATTTATATCACTTAATAAAGTTTTTCGATATCTGTTTGAATTTCTGATATGACAAATATCAATCGATATAACCAATATAAACAGAAGTTCTTGGAGTTCTCAATGGTTTTTAAGAGTATAAAGAAGTCCTGATGGAAACGTTTTGAGAATAATTAGCCTTTAACATTCTTTCAATTTTCCAAGGTTTTCCTCAAATCTCCACTTACTCCACACAGGTTTCTATAATCACTTCCATCTTCCAAGAGGTTAGAGAAGGAAATGATACTTGCAGTGTGATACCTGCAGTGTATTTCTATTGTTTCCCCCATGAAAATGCTGTCTTCTCAACAGAACATCAGTAAACCCCAAGATGATCTTTTATTGCAAGATGAAAATGAAGTTTTATAGTTCTGATGATGCACACTTAAATGAAAATATGACGGATGTCAAATATATTATTGAATTAGTTTTGGAAGTGAAGTTTGTTCTGAGCTTAGGTATTCTGAGCAAAGTTTGTCTCATCTGACATTTTTACAAGCTTTACAACCTTACCTGGAGAAATTTAACATGTATAGTATATATTTATTAGTGTCTTTCTAATGATTTGTTCTTTTACATCTACTGATCTTGACCTTGTAAACAAAGCTTTGACAGGAAAAAAATAAACAATGTAAAAGACAGATGTAACCACATTTGCCAATTAAATATCCTAGATTCTCCTTATGGTTGTATGAGAACTTTTATAAAAATTTCCTTTACAGTACTTAACAGCTCATACTTCCCCCACTTTCTGTTAAGACCTGGTATGAAGATCTGATAAGATTAATGAGTGACCCTTTAAATGGAACAAATGTTCTGTGTGAATATGTAAAGAAGTCGGTGAAATGGGTAAAGGTGGTCAAAAGATAGAAACTTCTAGTTAACAAAATAAATAAGGCATGAAATGTACTATACAGAATGATAATTAATCTGTTAATAATGCTGTATGGTACATGTGAAAGTTGCTAACAAAGTAAATCTTAAACGTTCTCATCACAAGAAACAAAATGTAATCCTGAATGCTAAATAGACTTACTGTGGTGAGCATTTTGCAATATACACATGTATCATTATGTTGTACATTATGTTGTACACCTTAAATTAATATGTTGGTAAACGTCCATTTTATTTTAAAAAATGAACAATTAGGAAGCTAAAAAAGTTAGATTCCTTCACAACTTTAATTTGAGGAACACAAAATCTCAATTCTGCTTTCAAGAAAACCCTCCATAAAGTGGCAGAAGAATCTTTTCATCCTTCTAATGAAAGCATCATGAAAAGCAGCAGCCCGAAATCAGAAACCAGATGTTAAATGAGCATTTCAGTTGGCCATTACAGGAAAAAGCATAAACGTTAAAACTCGGACATAACCATCTTACAGTTTGTAAACACTTGAGTATTAGCCTGGAGGGGAGGAAGGGTGCGCCTGGACTTACCTCCTAAACTTACTACTTCAAAAACAACAAACTGCCCAAGTAGGATGAGCACAGTTGACAAGTTAAGGAAACAGCTTCCTCAACCACCTTTCTGTCTGGGTTTCTGTGAATAATTGGGCTGACTCATTTGGCTGGAGAAAAACAAGTTCGTGCTTGCCCTCCCTCAAACGTCAGCATCTCTAAGCGAGTCCCGCCCAAATACATGCTACGGGGGTTCAGAAACCAAGGTGCAGAACCAGACTCCAAACCGGGGTGGCCTTTGGTAGCCTGTGCCCCTTCCCTGCCTCTCTCTCCCCGCCACCCGCAGCCCCGCCACCCGTCCTCCTTTTCCCAGGCGGTTGGTATTCAGCCCCAAACTCCCCAAGTCACCTGGGGAGCCGCTTCGGCGCCTGCCATCCTCTCCGGGTCCTCCGAGAGGACCAGTCAGGAGGCTACGGCAGGTGCGTCAGCGCCGACTGCCACTCACCTTGTTGGGTCCCCAGGCCGCTGCTGGCCCGGGCTCAGGGGATGCCACTCTGACCAGATCCATGTAGGGGAAGAAGTCAGCGACGAGAACAGAGCAGAGAGGTGGCAGGACCGGGAAGCAGCTCCGCCGAGGAGACAGGCGGCGGGGCTGGGACGGCAGGGTGCTGGTGCCGAAGCTCAGATGACAGATGGCGGCGGCGGCAGCCGCGTCCGGAACTAGACCGCTTCTCTTCCGCCTTCTACGCTGGTACGCTCGCTTCCGATTGGCCGCCTACGGGGCTCCACGTTAGGTCACCTTTCTCCGCCCCAGAGGACCGCACTTCCGGTCGCTGCCCTGGCCGGAGGCTGGTGGTCACTGTCACTCTTTACTAGCAGGGCAGCTGCCGGGTGTGGCTTCCTCTGCTCAGGCTCTACGATGACCCTGAACCACCTTTTTGTCTGCGCGAGAGGGCAGCTGGATCAAGTTAAACGGAATCAGAGTGCGTGGACAGTAAATAAACAAGCAGAACAGATTCTCTGTTCATTCATTATTTCCCGGAGTGGATTCTAAACTGAGATGAGATGTGAGACAGAAAATGGCAGGTTTAGAGAACGGAAATTGAAGGAAACGGTCGGGTTTTGTTTTTATTACAGTTGTCGGTAGGAGGCGGGGCGAGGAGTGTGAAATTTTGTAAAATGTATTATGTAACATGGAGCAAAAATAGGATTGCGTAATAAACGTTTAGGTTCAGCTTTTCATAATGTGACCGGAAAAATCCGGAATAGGTAAATCTATGAAGACAAATCAAACTGGTAGTTGCCAGGGAACAGGGTTGGGAGGAGGCAAACGAGGAGTGATTGGTTAAGGGGTAAAGGGTTTTCTTTTGGGTGATGAAGCGGTTTTGGAACTTGTTATCGTTGATAGTTGGACAGTATTGTGAATCTGTTCAATGCCACTGAATTTTACACTTTGAAATGGTTACACTTTACTTCAGAGAAAGAATGTGTGAACGAACCGTTTAAGTGTTTTAGGGGTAAAGCAGATAGAAACCACAGCGAACAGTGGTGAGGACGAGGTCGGGAAGCTTAAGGGAGCAGGGTAAAATGCCAGGATGTTAGATGGGTGATCCACGTGGACCTTGAAATTACCCAGCAAGACGGCAGGGCTTGGGGTGGAATGGAAGAGTGTGAGTAGGTGCTGGTCTTCAGAAAATGTGCAGATTGTAACCCAGAAAGGTCGGTAGATGCTCTGCTTCGGGATCTTAGGGACAGGCAGGGATGTCAGAGGACAGCCTTATAGCAGGAGTCACGTTTTGGTAGATGCGCTGGACAAAGCAAGGCGTGCCAGCTGGCTACCCTGCCTCGCACACCAGACAGAAATGGTTAGTCTCAGAGGACACTCAGGCTTTACTTCAGACAGGGAAGAGAGAGGGCAGGCTGTGGGGACAAGGGAAGTTTCTTTATCCTGAGTTGGAATTCCAGGTTAGAACAGAGTTTGTGAGTTAACAATCTTAATGGTTGGGTCTCAACAGTTAAGGTATATACTTGATGCCATCAACTATGTGCTCCTTAAAAGGGGAGATAGAAATTTACAATATTTACAACTTACATTTACAAATATTATTAATAGGACAAATGTGGTTTACCAACAACAGCATGTTGTTGCATGTTACTTGTTTTTTGTTTGTTTGTTTGTTTAGTCCTATATGATGCTGGGAGGGATTGGGGGCAGGAGGAGAAGGGGATGACAGAGGATGAGATGGCTGGATGGCATCACTGACTCGATGGACATGAGTCTGAGTGAACTCCGGGAGTTGGTGATGGACAGGGAGGCCTGGCATTCTGCGATTCATGGGGTCGCAAAGAGTCAGACACGACTGAGCGACTGATCTAATCTGATCTGATATTATTAAATAGTGAGTTCTTGAATGGGGTAAAGGGCATTTTGCTGTGAAATGAAATAAGTACAACGTTTAAAAGATTTAGTTTCAGTTTTTACTCCTATCATCTCTGCTGATAAACTCACTGGTGCTCAGCTGAGATGAGCTAGTCTAGAATTTGTACTCCCTAAGCACATGGAGAAGGCAATGGCACCCCACTCCAGCACTCTTGCCTGGAAAATCCCATGGACAGAGGAGCCTGGTAGGCTGCAGTCCATGGGGTCGCTAAGAGTCAGACAGACTGACTTCACTTTCACTTTTCCCCTCCATGCATTGGAGAAGGAAATGGCAACCCAGTCCGGTGTTCTTGCCTGGAGAATCCCAGGGACAGGGGAGCCTGGTGGGCTGCTGTCTATGGGGTTGCCCAGAGTCGAATACGACTGAAGCAACTTAGCAGCAGCAGCAGCAAGCACATGGAATCAGCAGATTCTTCAGTCTCTAAAGGGAACAGAATTAAAATTCTTTACTCTTTATTATTGAAATTAGTTGTCAATTTTGAAAGTAATTGTTTCAACCAATCAACAAATATTCAATAACTACTTACAACATTGCTAAAGTCCTGTGGGAGAAGAAGAAAACTATGAGATATAGTTGGAGAGATAACGTATTCACATAACAATGTTGAATGACAATACAACACTTCTGTCTCAAAAGAGTGCATGATTAATTGCCACATGACAGCTATAGACAGTGAATGTTTCAGGATTCTTTGTTGGTTGGAGAAATCTGGAAAGGCTGCATGGAGGAGGTGCTACCAAATTAGACAACCAATTTGGAGAGAAGCTATAAAGCTAGTTTAGCTGGAATGAACAGCATACAACTAGGTATAAGGGTAGGAAAGTCTATTACATATTTAGTGATGACAGAATTTTCCTAAGTTTTCTAGACTGGGGTGTTATAGGTTGGTTAGGTTTAACTGGGACACAGTGATTTTTGAACCCTATGCAACCCATTGCCATTTTCCTTCGTTCTTTCTTTTTTTGAGTGCACTGTGTGACTTATGGGATCTTAGTTCCCCCAACAGGGACTGAACCTGGGCCATTGGCATTGAAAGCCTGGAGTCCAAACCACTGGACTGCTAGGGAATTGCTGGTTGCCATTTTCTAACAACAAATATTTTGTTTTGTCCCCTTTACTGCACAATTATTTTTTAAATTGATATAAAGAGTTGGACATGAATGAACTGAACTGAATGTTCTGACTATAAAAGATAAAGGGAGAATAATTTTTAATAAAATATATATTCTTGATTGCATTCAGATAAGGTATCCCAAGCAGTAGAAAGAAAATAGAATGGTAGTTCGCATTCCCAGGGGCCCAGGGGGATCAGGGAAGGGTGGGGGGAAGTTGTTCTCTGGGTGTAGAGTTTCAGTTTAGCAGGATGCAAAAGTTCTAGAAATCTGTTGCACAACAATGTGCATGTAATTCACACTGCTATACACTTAAAAATGGTTAAAATGGTTAGATAGCAAATTATATGTTGATATTTTTAATACAATAAAAATGTGAATTTTAATATGTAAATATATCTAAGTGGATTTCTTTTCATTTAGTTTGCTCAGGATTCAGTGGGGTAGCTCTGAACATTTTTCTTTCAGTGCTAATAGACTGTTGTGAATTGTTCTGTCAGCTGCTTTTCTCCCTTCTGATACCATTTTCTACCTTTTTACAAGGACTACTCGCTCTTGCTCTACAGGTGGCCACAGCCCTAGAGAACCTTATTTCTCCCCCCACGTCCTGGAGAGCTGGCCCCGCCCACCGCGAGCCTGGGCGTTCTTGAGGAGGCGCTGCCCCTTTAAGAGGCCGGCACCGGGGGCCGTCGCTGCGCCGATTGGCGGAGCTCGCAGCCACGTGGCGGTCCTGGCAGCAAGGGCTGTGGCCCGGTTCTGGTGGCGGCAGTGGGGCTTCTGGGGGGTCCCTGGGAAGGGGCGCAAATTAACAGATGTGCATGAAGAAGTGTCTGGTCGGCCTCACGTTTTGTACCTGCTACCTGGCTTCTTACCTCACGAACAAGGTGAGGAGGGGCGGGTGCGGGGTGGTGATGATTGCCCGTGGGGGATCTGAGTCCCCAAATCCTGTGTGGACCAAATACTACCTCCCGATTTTTATCTGATTTGTTCCTGATGGTGATGGAGAAGAAAACAACTCTGCACGATGCTCTTTTAGAAGTAAGATTTGTTGGACGGTACTGTCCTCGTTTCTCGTGCTGTAATACGTCCTTTACATCTACTGGGACACTGGATTTTTGACTGGTGAATTCCCAGGAACCTCATTTTTGGACATGTGGACTACTTTTTCGGGAAGGGGAAAGCTGTTGGCCCCTGTTCCCTCCAGGAAGAAGAGTAGGAGAAGAAATCACGCACATTTTGCTCTCTCTTCTAAACATACCCCTGCCCAGAACCACCAAGCTTCCAGAAGCCTTTAAATAGAAGATATCAGTCCATCTCCATCTCTGCCTCACGCCATTGATTGTCAAACCTATTTTTCTTGTGGCTCCATCCCAGGCATTTCGAATATTTAAGAGTTTTTCATGAAATTATTAAAAAATAAAACGTAAACTTAATTTTGTTTAATGTCATAAAACCCTATTGATGAAAAGTCAGAAAAGCAGTGGTACTATGTTTTTGTTTTGTTAGGAGGGAGCCTTGGGTTTGGTACCATGTAGAGAAATGTTAGATCCCTGTGAGCTAGTGTGGGATATCACCCCTTGTCCTGGACTCTGGGGTAGACGCCAAGCCAAAGTGATGATAGGGGGCTCAGGACCACCTTTCCCCACTGTAGGGTCTCTACTATTCTCTTTCCACTCCCCCTTGGGGGGGGGGGGAAGCAAACCAAAAACCGTCTTTCTCTGGAAAAGAACTACTAGTAAATAGCAATGAATGAGCATTTATTGTCTTCATGAAGGTTGTTCAGGATGATGCAAGACATGGTCCAGATGCAAACATAATCTTTCCCTTGTCTCAGTGTTACAAATAAAATATCAGAGGAAAGTGGAAAGGAACATATTGCCTTAACATGAGTAAATAGGCTTCAAAGAAGAATGAAGGTCCATCTCTAGGATATATACACCAGAGCAAAGGCAGATAATTGACTATACCTGTGATATTTAGGAATTCATACAAAGGGAATCACAGGTTGATTAATCCATGGGGGAAAAAAATAGAAATGTAAACTTGCATAACACCAGTCTACTGCGCTTTTCAGATCATGTGACAAATCAGTGGAGTACTTGGTTAAAGCCATTTAATGGTCTTTAGGCTTTTAAAAAATTCTTAAAGCATTCCATCATAGAAAAAATAGAAAGATACCCAGAAAGACAAAATATAGTTCTCCTGTTCGTAATGTGCTATAAATTTGGTTAAAAGACATAATAGAAATACAAGTTGATCTTAGTTGAATTGGCTTAAAAAAAAAAAAAAAAAAAAAACCTTAAAAAACACACCTAATGTGTTAGATACCTGAGCAGAATTAGTTAGAAAAAAAATCCCAAGAATGCAAAACCAAACAAAAGTGGAAGAAAACAAAGGAAAGAACGAATAGGATAGCAAACACAGAAGGCAGTGAATTTTTAGGTAAACTGTGCAATAGATAAAGTGGATACGCTGAAAAAACCGACTGTGTCCAGGGGTTTGTCGTTTTCTCTGGAGTTGCCACAGTTACAGCATGGCACTTTGAAGGTCTGGGAGTGCTGAGAGGGATCAGCTGTCCACAGTATCTGGCCCAGCTGTTGTGTGTTCCACTTTGTTCCATCCACAGCTGAGAGGTGGTCAGGCTTTCCCCAGGTTTGACCCTGGGGAAAGCAGCTCCCCTCACCCCCTTATTAAAAATTTTACTGGAGTATAGTTGTTTTACAATGTTGTATTAGGTTCAATTGTATAGTGAAGTCATTGAGTTATACATATGCTCATTCTTGTTCAGCTTCTTTTTTTCGTATAGGTTATCATAGAATACTGAGTAGAGTTCCCTGTGGTCTATAGTAGGTCCTTGCTGGTTGTCTATTTCGTATATATGTATATGTTAATCCCAAGCCTTGATTTATCCCTCTTCCACAGGTTTCTCTTTTCAGTATCTGTAAGTCTGTCTCTGTTTTATAAGTTCATTTGTCATTAAAAAAAATACATTCCACATATGAGTTATAGCATATGATACTCGTGTCTCTTTCTGACTTCACTCAGCCCCTCTCTTTAGTATAAACGGGAAGGTCATTGTTTTTCCCCACTGTGTGATTTCTTTGGGGAGGAATAAAAAAGGCCTTTTTGAAACTTGAGTGTATTTATGTTTCTTTAGTAGGGATTTCCTTGATTATATGGTCTATCAATTCTCTATAATTTGAAAATGTCCATTAATTTGATATTTGTTTTTCAGTATGTCCTGTCTGTCTTGAAATTTACCTACCCTACATTATTCCAAGGGTGAGTATCTTTTATATATATTTATAGGAAATGTCCAACTAGCATTATTAAAATATTTTTAATGATTGCATAGATTTTTCATTAGATAGACATACTGTAATTTATTTAGTCCTTCTGTTAATGGCATTTAAATTGTGCCCCCTTTGGGGGGTATAAACACAACAATATTACTAGGGTTTTAGTATTTTCTTATTAATATAATGAATTCTTCCTATTTTAAGGATGTCAACAACTTTTTTGTCATATTTATTGAAATTTGTTTTTTTTTTTAATTTATTCTTTGCCATTTCATTTTGTTTAAAATTATTTTGATTATTTGGACTTTTTAAGTGACATTATAGACAATTCATTGTTTGAACATAGGAATGAAGCAGCAGAGAGAAACACAGATGAGTCCAGAATGTGGTCTTGTAAACTGAGGGATGCTATTATTAGAAAGAAGACAGAAAATGGTGTAGAGTCAGGTCAATAGAGTAGATACTGTAGCAACAGCATGGAGTGCTTTGGTGTTCACATTTCCCTCTTTTAGCTTAACCACCTGCCCCCCAGCTTTTTAAAAAAATTTACTTCCCTCTTTTACCTTAACCACCCACACCCCCAGCTTTTTAAAAAAATATTTTATTTTTATATTGATTGTTCCTTTGTGATAGCTACCATTGCTTTTAGGGGCTTCCCAGGTGGCACTAGTGGTAAAGAACCCGCCTGCCAGTGCAGGAGACATAGAGATGCAGGTTTGATCCCTGGGTCAGGAAGATTCCCCTGGAGGAGAGCATAGCAACCCACTCCAGTATTCTTGCCTGGGAAATCCCATGGACAGAGGAGCCTGATGGGCTACAGTCCATGGGGTCATGACTGAAGTGATTTAGCATGCACCATATACTTATTCTTCTCATCAGTATATCATATAGATAGTCACCTATGTGTCACTAAAACTTTTTCCAATTCTTAATTATTATCTGTTTATTTTAGTGTATGGTTCCAATGTGAAGAAATCATTCTCCTCCTCATGGTTTTTATTTATGCTAGCCCCACTTATTATATTTTGTTATATAATCCTTTATTTTGCTTTTAGGTTGTTAATTTCATATGTAAGGTCATTTTCCTAGGGTCTATTTTTGAGCACTTATTTGTCAACTTTTATGGAAAGGGGCTAGTGCTAAATTGTTTTCTTTATTATAGCATTTAAATATGTGGTAGAGCACACCATCCCTCATTCTCCTCTTCTGTTTTTTTAAAGTATCACAAATGGATACAGAGAAGCAGGGATAGACATCTTAATATCAATCAAGGTTGAATTCAGGACTAAAAGCATTAAGTAAACAAAGAAATATGTGTTACAATGCTAAGCAATGCAGTTCAAAATGAAAAGACACATTGTAACACTAGAGCATGGAGTTCAAAGTGCAAATGAAATAGGATGAATATTTGTCAACCAAACAACAGAGCATCATCTTTTGTCAAATAAAAATGGCAAGACTATCAGGGATAAATAGAAACATTCTACTAATAGGAGACAAACTTACTACTATTTTTTCCCATGACAGATCAATTGGACAAACAAAAAACTAGAAAAAAAAATCTCATCAATAGTGCAATTAATAAATATCAGACTCAGTATCTTGAAAATAGAGATTATGCCCCCTTTTAAAATGCCCATAGAATATTCACCATGAATAAAACATCAATTATTTCCTAAAGAGTCGCAATTATACAATCCCAGTGCAGTAAAACTAGATCTCTACCTCAAAAACATGGAGAAGGAAATGGCAACCCACTCCAGTGTTCTTGCCTGGAGAATCCCAGGGACGGGGGAGCCTGGTGGGCTGCCGTCTATGGGGTCGCACAGAGTCGGACACGACTGAAGCGACTTAGCGACCTCAAAAACAAAAGTCCTACCTACAAAGGGCTTTTGAACACATAAAAAGATATTCTTCATTCATGAGAAAATATAATTTTATACTGTGTTGAGATATATTTTTACTAACAAGATTTGACAAATAAAATTTTAAGATTTGATAATATAGTGTTGACGAGGATGTAGAAAGCAGGTAGGTGCTCTAGGGATTTTCCTGGTGGTCCAGTGGTTAAGACTTCACCTTCCTATGCAGGAGGTGTGGGTTTGATCCCTGGTTGAGGAGATAACATTCCACATGCCTCTTGGCCAAAAAGCCAAAACAAAAAGCCAAAAGAAAACACAGGATCAATATTGTAACAGATTTAATAAAGACTTTAAAAATGGTCCACAACAAAACAAACAATTAAAAAAAGCAGGTACTCTCATGCTCTCATACACTGATTATAGGTAGAAAACTGTTGATGTTAATAATTGGCACACTGTCAGTGATTGGCATTTTGGTAGAATATAGCAATATGGCAATGGTTTGAATCCTTCAATCCAGCAATTCTACTTCTGGGAATCTACCCGACAGATTTACTTGCATTTATTTAAACAAAATATTTGCAGAGATATACATGTGAAACATTGCAGCTGTTGGTGACAAGCATTTTTAATCAGCCTAATTTTCATCTATATAGAATCAATTAAATAAATTATATTGTATTCCTTGTGGAATACCATTCAAACGTTTAAAAAAAGCAAGGAAACTCTTGTGTATTGAAAAGGAGAGATCTTCAAGATTTTGTTCCCCATTTAACGGGGAACAAGAGAAAGTCCAAAACGGTGTAATACACTACCACCTTCTAGAAATGTGTGTATGTTTTCCTCATTTTAAAAGATTGGGAATTCCCTGATGGTCCAGTGGTTAGGATTCAGTGCTTTCACTGCTGTGGCCCCGTGTTCAGTCCCTGGTCTGAAAACTAAGATATTAAAGCTGCCTGGTGTGGCCAAAAAAAAAAAGAATCAGAGGACTTCCGGTAGTCCAGTGGTTAAGACTGTGTCTTCCAATGCAGGGGGTGCGGGTTTGATCCCTGGTCATGGAGCTAAGACCCCACATGCTTCCCGGCCAAAACATAAAACAGAGGCAATATTGTAACAAATTCAATAAAGACTTTAAAAATAGTCCACATCAAAAAAAAAATCTTAAAAAGGTGAAGACCCTAATAAGAGTGGTTACCATAGGGAAAGATGGGCATGGTGCAGAGAGCAGACAGGGAAGGGGAGAAGATTTATCATCACTTACTCTTTTATGTTTTTTAATTTTTGTTCCTTATCATATTATCACCAATATGTTGTTTCGGGTGAACTTTACAATCACTGTCAAGTTTCTCCCTAGTAGTTCATAGCAAAACTTTAAAAGATATCATCCATGATTGTGTATGTTTTGGTCAATAAAGCTGGGATATTGTTTTCTCCTTTTCCGACCCTGATTGCTCTTTCACTTCTGTCCAGGTCGAGGGACTTAGGGAATTTAGGTGGGAAAGGATGTTGTCACCTGAATTGCTTTTTACCCTCCTTCTCTGTGGGCTTCCCCCGTGGCTCAGTGGTAAAGAATCCACCTGCCAAGTAGGTGACGCGGGTACGAAGGTTTGATCCCTGGGTCAAGAAGATCCCCTAGAGAGGGAAAGGGCAACCCCGTCCAGTATTCTTGCCTGGGAAATCCCATGGACAGAGGAGCCTGGCTGGCTACAGTCCATGGGGTGGCATAATAGTTAGACACGACTGAGCAGTTCAATAACAAGAAGCTTTGCTGGAGCGACTCTCTCTTACCTGTGAGCCATTGTCCATTCTGGGCCTCCTACTTTGGACAGGCATCTGCTCAGATTTGTTGGGTTGGCCAAAAAGTCCGTTTGGGTTTTCGTACTGTTGCATGGGAAACCTGAATGAAGTTTTTGGCCAACCCAATACTTTCTCTAGGAAAATTTACCCAGCTCCCTAGACTAGATCAGTTGCTCCCTGCTAGCGTGTTTTGTGCTACCTGGTACTGTTCCCCTTAGGACTTTATCACACCTTATTGTATTTACTGGTTCATTCGCTTACTTCCCACTGCACTAGGGTTTCTCAGCCTCAGCACTATTGATGTTTTGACCTGGTTAACTCTTCTGAGAGGCTGTCCAACATGTTACAAGGTGTTTGGCAGCATCCTGGCTTCTACTTATCAGATACCAGTAGCAATGCTTCCCCCACCCCCAGCTGTGACAACCAAAAATGTCTCCAGATACTGCCAAGTGTCCCCTGGGGGGGAGATCCACACGATCGAGATCCACTGCTCTAGACCAAGCTGTTGGAGGACACAAACCCATGTATTTCCATGCTGCCTGGTGGAGTCATGGAAGGCTCCACAAGGGAGACATAAAACCTGGATCTTTTAGGATGGGCAGGTATCCTCCAGCACTGAGGAGATGGGAAGACGTTATGGGTCAAGAGGACCACATGTGCAGACTCTAAGAAGTGTGAAACAACCTGGCACATTGCCAAGGCTGTGGCCAGTTCAGTGTAGCTAGAATGTGGCTGCCACTGGCAGATGAACAGGAGCTGACCCTGGGGAGGAGCGGCTGCAGGTCCTGGGAGGCTTGTGTGTCCCATGCAAGTGACTTTGTCCTTTAGACCAGGGGTTCTCCACTGTCATGTCCCAACGCGTGGATGTGTTGTAATCACCTCTGGAGGTGAGATGTCTCAAGTCATAACTAAAAATAAGGTTTTGAAATTTATGAATGACTCACCAAAAATAGAGTAAAAGCAGTTACTGCAGAACGGGATAAAGTTGTGCCTATAGTACCTGTCACACATTTGGCACTCAGTCATGTCTGACTCTGCGATCCCACAGACTGTAGCCAGCCAGCCTCCTCTGTCCATGGAATTCTCCAGGCAAGAATACTGGAGTGGATTGCTATTCCCTTCTCCAGGGTATCTTCCCGACCTAGGGATTGAACTTGGGTCTCCAGCATTGCAGGCAGCTTCCTTACTGTCTGAGCCACCAGGGAAGACCCTATAATACCCATCATTCATTTGGCATTTTGCTGTACTTTCTGTACTGGGAGGCGAGGGCTGCTTATTTTGTCACCTGTGTCCCCTGCCTGAACTTTGCACTTGAGGAAATGTGTCTCCTGAGAACTTCATGTCCCCTGGCATGTTGGCGTAGCAAGGGGGCTGAGAGCTGCTGCCTGTGACATCAGGAGGAATCAACTGTTCTTAAAACAAGTGAGGAGCACAATTAGGTTTGCATTTTAGAACAAACCCTTTGGTTGCATCATGGAAAATGGACAGTGCAGGGCAAGCCTGGAGGGAAAGCGGATCCGCTAAGGAACTGATGCTGTGGTCTAGATGTGGGATGATGGGAGGTTGAATTAGGTAGAGGGATGGAAGGGAAGGCTTCAGGTTTCAGAGCTGTTATGGGGATAAAGTCAATAGGATTTTGTAAGTAGATGAGGGAGGTGATGGCAGAGGAGGGCTAGGATGACATCTAGATTTCCAATTTGGATGATTAGGAATAGTAGGAGGATGGCCAGGATGGGGAAGGGAAAATTCCAGATTAAGTTTTATCATCAGGAGCTTGGGGTTGGTGTCAAGATGGCTGCATCCTGTGAGAAGGGGGGTTTGGGACTCACCAGTGCAAGGTCATGGAGACGTGCTGGCTGGGGGTCAGACTGTTCAGGAAAAGTCTAGAATAAGAAGAGGAGATGGTCAGTGTCAGCAGGGAATGGTACAGCTGGACTCAGGGGAATAGCAGAGGTCGAGAAGGACAGGTCTAGAGCTGGGGTGATGATTCAGAGAAAGTGGTAGAAAAGAGTTGTAAGAAGGCTCACAGTTGTCAGTCAACACATCTGTGGGGGTGAACCATGAGACCGTGGCACTCTTAAATTCACCTTGGCCCTTTCCCTTTTCAGGTGGCAGACATTGGTTGGTGGACTTTTGCTTCATGTGTCATGGAAACTGGGCTGGGTGGAAATCAACAGCCGTTCAAGGTAGAATTGCCTCTTCTGTGCTTCATTCATGATTCATACCCTGCTTCCTTGTATGTTATTTGTATTGCATGGTGTTACATTGGGAAATACTCATGTTTATTTGAGTTGTATGATCTCTTAATTCCCTTCTAATCTTGAGATTCAATGGCTCTATAATCAAGTAGAACTCAAGTAGAGTTTTCCTGGTTAATGCCACTAATGTAATGTTAAAATAAATTGAGATATAAAAATTGTAATGCCATATTAATTTAACTTTGTTTTAGATTATAGGATTACTATGAGTAAGTTATTAAATCAACTTTAAATTTGGGGGATACATTTTTTATTTTGAAACTATTTCCTGCTTACAAAACAGTTAAACGTGGTATAAAAAGGTCCCATACTCTTTATTCAGATTTCCCAATTATTATTTTACCTTGCTTCTATTATCATTTTCTCTTGATATATACACACACATATATATATATACAGTCATTTTTTTCTGAATTATTTGAAAGTAAATAGCAGATTTTCTTTAATTCTAAATTGCTGAGTGTGTATTTCTTAAGAGTAAGGATTTTCTCTTACATGACTTCAGTAGTTATCAAAATGAGGAAATTAACACTGATACAATAGTATTATCTCATCTGTAGACCAATATTTATTTTGCCAGTTTCCGTAATAATATTCTTTATAACCCTCTCCACAAAAATTCTGATCCAAGGTCCAATTCAGTCACACATTGTTGTTATGATTCTATTAAGACCGCTTTTCAAATAGATTTAAAAGAAATGTCAAAGACCATGACATTTTTCAGCCAAAATGATCATCTGAATTGGCTATGTGAATCATACATAAATCCTCACATAGGTAAATCCTCGTGATTCTTTGAGAACATCATGCCTCACCTGAAATGATGTAGAAAATGAAAAGAAAATGAAGTTAAGATTTACATAAATTAGGTAAATATCCCAGTTGAATGATCAGGCCAAGTCATTTGCCTTGTGGTCTGAGTTATCTGCCCAACTTCTCCATGAAGATAAACTGCTTCCTTGCTAAGTCACCCCTTGGCTTAGCATACTGGAGAAGCTTTGGGAATGAGACCAGTATAAATATTAATAATTTTGGCTCCTCCTGAAAACATATAACTGGAGAGCAAAATACTGGTCTGAAGAGGTTTGACAAGGGTGAGGCCCTGGGAACTTGGGTGTGGATTAATTTCCCTGACCCAATTACATCATAGTTCATATTCTGAAAGAATATCCCACATGAAATGCTTAACTAATCTGAAGGAATAGTTCATTAAGTCATACTCTTGCATTTCCATGGTAGAGTGTTCTCTACTTGATAAAATACAGACTTCGGGATTTCATAGGTGATATTGAGCACATGTCTTATACTCCGTTATTATGGTGGATAGTTCAGTGAGAATTGGGTCTCCATTTAAACAAATGTGGGTCCTGAATTCACAAAGCATGTGATAGTTCTATGATTTAGTTAAATAACAAAGCATTTGGACTCTGAATAGTTGAATGTATTCCTCCACAGAAGCAAGAGAATTGGCTGTCAGATTTTAGACTAGGGTCTACCAGGGCTGATCAACATGGATCTTCCACTCTTACAGCATTCCTGACTATGATTAACTTGTAGTTTCTGATGAGAATTATTTACTTGTTCATAATGGTCATTTAAACATTACCTAGGGATTCCCAGGTGATACCAGTAGTAAAGAATCAGCCTGCCAGTGCAGGAGACTCAAGAGACATGGGTTCAATCCCTGGATTGGGAAGATCCCTTAGAGAAGGAAATGGCAACCCACTCCAGTACTCTTGCCTGGAGAATCCCATGGACAGAGGAACCTGGCCGGCTACAGTCCATGGGTTGCAGAGTCGGATGTGACTGAGCACAGGACTGGAAACATTACCTTACTCATATTTGCTTAAAAGCAATGCCATTGTTCATACTTAAACATTTTTTGGCATGTGAAAGATACATAACATAACATTTACTGTTTTAAAATAGTTTTAAAGTATACAGTTCAGTGGCATTAAGTACATTCACAATATTGTACAACCATTACCACCATCCATTTCCAGAACTTTTTATCATTCCAAACAGAAACTCTGTATCCATTACGTGATAGCTCTGGCATTAAAAAAAAAATCTTAAAAAATATAGCTACAGGACTTCCCTCGTGATCTGGTAATTAAGACTCCATGGTTCCACTGTTGGGGGCATGGCTTCAATCCTTGGTAAGGAAACCAAGATCCCACATACCTCGAAGACTGGCAAAATAAAAAATAAACAGATGATAGATCCCCTCTCTCTCTACCCACCCCAGCCCCTGGTAAAGCTCTGTTGTTTTCTGTCTCTATGAATTTACCTACTCTGGGTACCTCCTTTAAATAGAGTTATATGGTACTTGTCCTTTTGTGACTGGTTTATTTCACTTGGCATAATACCTACAAGCTTCATCCATGTTGAAGATTGTGTCAACATTTCCTTCCTTGTTAAGGCTTTTCATTGTGTATATAGACCACATTTTGTTTTTATACCACATTGTGTACCGCATTTAGTGTATCCATTTATCTGTTGATGGATTTCTTCATATTTTGCCTTTTTTTGGAGGGGGGATAGGGAAAATGACTAGTAGAACTTAGTGAAATCAAAGATACTCAAGATGCTTTCCTTGAAAGAAGTGGTTCTCAACAGAGAAGTTTGAGACCCACGAGACACTGCTGTCCCTTGAACACACATGCTGCTAGATGTTACCCATCTCAGAAGAGCTGTCATCATATTTCTTTTTAGTTCCCTTGCTAAAGCTCCCAGAGACTTTTTTCAGTTTTATCCCCTGGACTTCTTTGGTGGTTTCACAGCCACACACGATATCAGCCCAGTTAAGCTTCTTGGCAAAGATTCTAGTGTCTTAGTTTGTAGTGGGTCTTGTGGTTGATAACGGGTGTCACAGCTCAGCATTTCCAGTCACCCTGGGCCCTGGGCAGAGGGGTGTTACCAGGTAGCAAGCGGCAGGGACCCAGGCCCAGGGCTCCTTCATGGGCTGGGCATAACTGGGTTTGTGTTTGCCGTGGCTGCCGTTTCCTACCAGGCTTGGCTTTCTGATGATGTCAGTAGAGAACCAAAGTCCAGCTTTGCTGTGTGACTGGACTTGTTCGCTGTGTGACTGTGGACTTATGCAGAGATAATGGAGGATGGGCTCTACTCAGAAAGGAAACAACCCCAGGAAGACAGTTTGGAGTTCCCAGTGACATCATGGACATCCGCATCACCCATGGAGTGAAAGTGAAAGTCACTCAGTCGTGTCCAACTCTTTGTGACCCCGTGAACTATACAGTCCATGGAATTCTCCAGGTCGAATACTGGAGTGGGTAGCCTTTCTCTTCTCCAGGGATCTTCCCAACCCAGGGATCAAACCCAGGTCTCCCACATTGTGGGCAGATTCTTTACCAGCTGAACCACAAGGGAAACCCCTCACCCGTGGAGAGCGGGCCCCAAATTGGTCCTTCTTTTTTTTTAATTGGAAGATAATTGCTTTGCAATGTTGTGTTGGTTTCTGCTATACAACAATGTGAATCAGCCTTAAGTATACATATTATCCTCTCCCTCTTGAGCCTCCCTCCCATATCTCCCTCCTACCCCTCTAGGTTGTCATAGAGCACTGGGCTGAACTCCCTGTGTTATGTAGCAACTTCCTACTATCTATCTATTTTACGCATGGTAAGCATATTGAAAAGCAGAGACATTACTTTGCCAACAAAGGTCCGTCTAGTCAAGGCTATGGTTTTCCCAGGGGTCATGTATGGATGTGAAAGTTGGACTGTGAAGAAAGCTGAGTACCGAAGAATTGATGCTTTTGAACTGTGGTGTTGGAGAAGACTCTTGAGAGTCCCTTGGACTGCAAGGAGATCCAACTAGTCCATTCTGAAGGAGATCAGCCCTGGGATTTCTTTGGAAGGAATGATGCTGAAGCTGAAACTCCAGTACTTTGGCCACCTCATGTGAAGAGTTGACTCATTGGAAAAGACTCTGATGCTGAGAGGGATTGGGGGCAGGAGGAGAAGGGGATGACAGAGGATGAGATGGCTTGATGGCATCACTGACTCGATGGACGTGAGTCTGAGTGAACTCCAGGAGTTGGTGATGGACAGGGAGGCCTGGCGTGCTGCAATTCATGGGGTTGCAAAGAGTTGGACACGACTGAGCAACTGAACTGAACTGAACTGAAGTATATATATTTACCATGTGTATGGTCTTCCCAGGTGGCACTAGTGGTAAAGAACCTGCCTGCCAATGCAGAAGACATAAAAGACATGGGTTCGATCCCTGGGTCAGGAAGATCCCCAGGAGTAGGACATGGCAACCCACTCAAGTATTCTTGCCTGGAGAATCCCATGGACAGAGGAGCCTGGTGGACTATAGTCTAGTCTATAGGGTCACAAAGAGTAGGACACGACTAAAGCGACTTAGCATGCACGCACCATGTGTATATATTTCAGTGCTACTCTCTCAATTCATCCCGCCCTCTGCAAATTGGTCTTTAATAGCCTATGCCGTTGAGAGTTCATTTAAACTGTCGTTGTAGCCGGGAGTACAGGAGAATGCTAGATTCCCTCTCAAATAAGTCACAGAACCTAGTACCACGCTTCTTCCATTGCAGAGAGGCCATGACTGCTGTGTGGGTCAGCCTCTGGCCATGTCATGTACTGACTCCACTACCTGACCCGATGAAATTGTTCTTCTCCCAGATGTTTGCCCAGCACCCAGTTGTTATCACCGGGTGCCGGATGATACCCTGGGAGGCTCTATCTTGGGAAAGATAGCACTGGTTTTCATTCACAAGCTTGTCATTCTACAGTGGCTCCTGCTGTTGTCAAACCTTTGCAGAACATTGCAGTGATTTTTCTAGCAGATGTTGGAAGGCCTGAGCGGGAGCTTTCTGTATTTACAAAATGTGATCCTGAATGAACATTGTGACCGGTTTCAGCTGACAACATTGTAGCACAGCGAGACCATGTCCTTCTGTTAGATTCTAGAACCGCTGCTGAGGACAGACTCAGTTGTAAATTCACTGGAGACGGTATTTTATTTAAAAATTATTTCTTTATTTTGGCTGTACCTTGGGGCATCCAGAATCTTAGTTCCCTGACCAGGGATTGAACCCATGCCCCCTGTGATGGACGTGCACTTTCTTAACCACTGGACCATCAGGGAAGTCTCTCACTGGAGACTTTAGATGGCATCTCCCGGCTCCTGTGTTACCAGGCTGTATATTTAAATAAAAATATTTTGAGAGTAACCTTTAGCCTACTTGTCACTTTTTGTCCACTATGAGAAAAAAGTTTGACTCTCAAGGTTTTCAGTTAAGAGAAATTCTACGTTAGAAAAACAACAACCTGTGTCCTAATATCTTTGTGACCAGAGATTTCTAATAGATGAAGAAGCCCCCACCCCTTAATTTTCCACTGAGAGTCTTTGCTGGAGAACCTTAACAAAAATCTTTGATAAAACCTGCAAATTAACTTAGCCCTGTCCATAAAGATATGAACAATGAGATAGCCAGCTAGGGTTGAGATTGTACTTCTTTTTAATTATTGATTATTTATTGGTTTTTCAGTGAGCTAGCCCATCTTTGTCAAAGCTACTGGTGGTCCAAATTTCCCAAATAGTGTTGAATGACTCGTAGTTTTCTAAAAAGTGATCTTTGCTCACAGAGGAAAGTTAGCACTCAGATTCATGTGTTTTTGATAGTCTTCCCTGTTGTTTTTGCTCCAGAGGAATACTTTACACATATGCATATGTTGGAATTACTTTAGGGAAATAATAAAGCCAGCTTTCAAAACTTCCACAGGAAATATGCTGCTGCTGCTGCTAAGTCGTGTCAGTCGTGTCCACTCTGTGCGACCCCATAGACGGCAGCCCAACAGGCTCCCCCGTCCCTGGGATTCTCCAGGCAAGAATACTGGAATGGGTTGCCATTTCCTTCTCCAATGCATGAAAGTGAAAAGTGAAAGTGAAGTCGCGACTCTTAGCGACCCCATGGACTGCAGCCAACCAGGCTCCTCCGTCCACGGGATTTTCCAGGCAAGAGTACTGGAGTGGGGTGCCATTGCCTTCTCCGGGAAAAATGCTAAGAACCACCAAAAGAATAAAACAGGGAATAAAATCTGACTGGTGTTGGTCTGGTGATTGGGGTGGTACCTGGGGAGAGTCCAGGAGGCTGGTGATAGTAAAAGGACAAGATTTTTTTAAGTATCAGCTTTTTTGGGCTGCTTTTGGTCTTCATTACTGCACATGGGCTTTCTCTAGCTGTGGCACATGGGCTTCTCATTGTGCTGGCTTCTTTTGCTGCAGAGCAAGGCCCTCTAGGGCCCTTGGTTTCAGAAGTTGTGGCACGTGGGCTTAGTTGCCCCACAGCATGTGAAATCTTCCCAGACCAGGGATTGAACCCGTGTCTTCTGCACTGGCAGATGGATTCTTAACCACTGGACCACCAGGGAAGTCCTCCTGAAGTATCAGCTTTTTTTGAAGTACCCTTCACAAATACAATTTAAAGTTATTCAGAGTATGCAGTGGGGCTTCTCAGGTGACTCAGTGGGTTAAGAATTCACCTGCCAATACAAGAGACACAGGAGACATGGGTTCAATCCCTAGGAGGGCAATATCCACTGGAGTAGGAGATGGCAACCTGCTCCAGAATTCTTGCTTGGAGAATTCCATGGACAGAGGAGCCTGGTGGCCTACAGTCCATGGGGTTGCAAAGAGTTGGACATGACTGAGCGACTGAGCATGCACACGCACAAAGTATGCAGTGTGGTGATGTATTATATATGTATATACACACGCATTGTGAAAGATTCCCACCTTGCATTAATAAAGGCATCCATCACCTCACTTATTTATTTATTTTGTGAGAACAGTTAAGTTTATTAGCAAATTTCGGTGATAGGGTACAATGTGAGCAGTTGTAGTCACTGTATGATATATTAGATCCTCATAGAATACATTGTTCATTGTTCACCAATAATCAATACACATTATTCACCTTGTAGCTGAAAGTTTGTGTCCTTTTATCAGGAGTTGTTCCCCCCACTCCCTAGCCACTGACAACTACTTTTCTACTCAGTTGCTATTAAGTTTGACTTTCTAAAAAAAGGTGACCCATATAAGTGATACCATGCGGTATTGGTCTTTCTCTGGATGGGATTTTCTGACCTTTGACACTGCAGGCCATGCCCACACCACTCAGTGCAAAGGAATCTGCTGAACTCATTCATAATAGACTCACCATGTGGCGCTGTCACTCCCAGTCCAGACGGCCCTTTCTGGCCTCTTAAATCCATGGTATGAAATGTAAACATCCTTAGACTGTTATGTCTTGCACATTAACTTGGATTTGTAGTTCCCTGGACCCTGTGCATGAGCAAGGTGCTTATTTTCTTTCTCCCATCTATTAGAGATGAGATATGTTCCTCTTTTATTCTGCCTCACTTCATATTTGGGGACCTCTGTCCATAGTGCTCAGTCATGTCCAACTCTTTGCGACCCCATGGACTGGGGCCCATCAGGCTCCTGTGTCCATGGAATTCTCCAGGCAAGAATACTGGAGCAGGTTGCCATCTCCTACTCCAGGGGATGTTCCCCACCTAGGGACTGAACTGATGAGTGCATTGCCATTTCCTACTCCGGGGGATCTTCCTGATCCAGGGATCAAACCTGCGTCTCCTGCATTGGCAGGCAGATTCTTTACCTCTGAGCCACCAGGGAAGCTCCCTGATATCTTGGGCAAGGGTTATTTTCAAGTTTGGAAACAGCTTTAGGGTCACTAGGTGTCAGTATAACACAAGAGTTTTTAAGAATTCAGCTCAAGGATCCTGCCAGGCTCCCATGAACAGATAAACTGAGTGTTTTCAGAGAGCAGATGTTCCTTCAATAATGCATGCTCTATTTGAAAAACAAGTGATTTAATTTAATTAGCCTTCATCTCAGTAACAACAGTTTTAAGATTCATGCCAACAGACTATTGTTAGCTTCTTGCAAAATGCTTTATTCATCAGGGTTCTTAGGGACAGTAGAGTGCAGAAGCAGAAAGCAAAAAGTACACGATGCACACAAGATGCAACATTTGTGCTAATAAATCATGTAGGAAAAACTGTGTGTCACCACTCTTTTTAAAGCAGACCCCATAGCAAATAGTCCTTCAACAGAGTACAGTCTGCAATCTCTCTCAAAAGGAGTTGCTATGAGATCCCTCCTACACACACACACACACACACACACACATGCACGCATGCATGTCCTGGTTCAACAGCTCCCCAGAGGTCCTCAAACCACAGAGACTTCAGATTCTGCCAGGACCTTCTCAGGATTTAATCCTGTCTTGCCTCCTTTGATAGAACAATGCAAGGGTAAACCAGCATAGGAGGCCCAGATGGTGCCACCTTATGAATTAAAGGTGGAGAGGAGGTGTTTCTTTGTTCCTAGTAGGCTGTTGAGTGTCTTGGAATCACGAAGTGTTGGAGCTGCCAAGGAGCATCTCCATCAGCTCAGGCTGCTGGCCTGAAAGACCGTGGGCTTAAACAACAGACATTAGACATTTATCTCTCACAATTCTGGAGGCTGGGATGTCCAGGATCAAGGTGCCAGTGTGGTTGGGTTCTGGGGAAGGCATCTTCTGGGTTTATAGATGTTTGCTTTCTTATTGGGCTGCCCTGGTGGCTCAGTGGTAAAGAATCTGCCTGCCAGTGCAGGAGACACGGGTTCAACCCCTGGGTTGGGAAGATCCCCTGGAGGAGGAATGGCAATCCACTCTAATATTCTTGGCTGGGAAATCCCATGGACAGGAATCTGGCAGGCTCCAGTCCATGGGGTCACTAAGAGTCAGACACAACTTAACAACTGAGCGCACATGCATGCATGAACTCTTTCTTGCTGTATCTTAACATGGTGGTGGTGTGTGTAGGAAACAGAGAGAGAGAGATTGATGAAGCAGAGAGAATAGAGGAGGCATGCTCTCGTGTCTCTTCTTACAGGGGCACTAATTCCATCTTGAGGGCCACACCCTGATGATCTGATTACCTCCCAAGGACCCTGCCTCCCTCCATCACACTAAGGGTTAGAATTTCAACATGTGAATTTTGGGAGGACATTAACATGCAATTCATAGCAGAGAATAAATCAGTATAGGTCCTTGGAAGGCAACTATATAACCAGTTGCAAACTTTAATAGATGTATCTTTGAACAGCAATTCCACTTAAGGAAATGCATTCTGAATATTGTGAACATCATGAATATGAGAGGAGAATATAGTCAAGGATAATTACTGCGTTAGAATAGTAGAAACCTAGGCTGAACTTATATGTTCAGCTGTAGCATGGGATATGCTTGTGTGCTTAGTCCCTCAGCTGTGTCTGACTCTTTGCAACCCTATGGACTGTAGCCCACCAGCGTAGGATATAATTATTAATGAGTTGGGGATGACCTTTTTGACATGGGAAGGTGTTAAGCAGGTTATAAAACAACCTGTATAGTTGGATCCAATTTTTGTTGAAGTATTTGTATATGTGCGTATGGGTACTGTTTGGAAAGAGATGAAACAAGGTATTAACAGTGGTTGTCTTTGGGTAGTAATTATAATTGTAATTATAATGTTTTTCTTGATAATCTGTGTTTTCAAAATTTTCTAACATGGAAGGCACCATTTTTTAATAAGAAAAAGAGATTAAATTATCATAGAAAACAAAATAACTGCCTCTATTCCAAGTTTCTAAGTTCTTGTCTATTGAAGAAAAACATGTTTGCTTTTTAATGCAGTTTTTTGTTGTTACGGTTGTAGGTTCCAACATGATTGTTGTAAATGTTTATTGAATTTGAAATTGTTACAGCTCCTCCATTGGGGCCATTTTAGAGAGGCAGATGACAGGATATAGGAATTTTTCGCTTTCATCCCTGTCCTTGGAAACTGAGTAGCTGTAAGCACCAACAATTCTGTTCAGAGCAAAGTCTCTGAAGGGCTTGAGAAAAACAGAGGAAGAAATGTGAATTAGGGTCATGACTGTAGTTTCCTGATGTATCTTGTTGCTTTGTACCTAACTAGCAAGAGCAGGGAAAACTTTTTTTTTAAGTTACAAAAATAATTCATGGCGATTCATTCAGCAAATACTTGAGCATCTGTTGTATAAGCTAGATGTTGTTTTAGATGTATGGGATAAACAAGGAATAGAACAAACAAAAACCCTTGCTATGTTCTAATGGAGGTAGACAGACAAGAAACAAATGAAATGTAAATGGATGATGTGATAGGTGTAGAGGAAAATGGAGCTGGATAAGTGGATAGTGTGCATGTGTGTGTGCCTGAGTGTGGGCCAGTGGTGGGGTGATGGTTGTTATTTTGTATGGCATGCGTAAGAAGGATTCAGGGATAAGATGACTTTTGAGTAGAGATCTGAATACATGAAAGAGTGAACCATGCAGGTATCTGGAGGGTGAGGGCTACAGGCTGAAGAATATTTGATGATCAACAGTGAGGTCAATGCAGTTTTACTCCACTTATCAGTGGAAACATCATCATAGATATCTTTAAGTACTTCATCAACAGCAATAATAAATAATAAAGTACATAGCCTCCAGAAAAATACCAATTTAGATTCCCTGATGGCTTAGATGGTAAAGAATCCACCTGTGATGTAGGAGACCCAGGTTCAATCCCTGGGTTGGGAAGATCCCCTGGAGAAGAAAATGGCAACTCACTCCAGTATTACTGCCTGGAGAATCCATCCCATGGACAGAGGAGCCTGGCAGGTTACAGTCCATGGGAGTGCAAAGAGTTGGACACGACTGAGCAACTAACACACTCACACATATCTCACAGCAGTATATGAAGGCATTAATTTTATGACCCCCTATATTACATATCATTTTTTAAATATAAATTTATTTATTTTAATTGGAGGCTAATTACTTTACAATATTGTATTGTTTTTGTCATACTTTGACATGAATCCGCCATAGGTGTGCATGTGTTCCCCATCCTGAACCCCCCTCCCACCTCCCTCCCCATTACATATCATTTTTTAAAAACTGCTAGTTTCTTGGACAAAACTTGGTACATCATTATTTTTCAAAAGATTGGCTTAGGTTTTTTAAATTAATTATTTATTTATTTTTAGCTCTGCCGGGTCTTTGTGGCTACACTTGGGCTTTCTCTAGTTGCAAAGAGCAGAGGCTACTCTAGTTGCAGTGCATGGGCTTCTCACTGTAGTGCTTCTCTTGCTGCAGAGCACAGGCTCTAACTAGGCGGGCTTCACTAATTACCGCATGTAGTCTCAGCAGTCGCTGCGGCACACGGGCTTAGTTGCTCCCTAAGAACCAGGGATCAAACCCACGTCCCCTGCATTGGCAAGCGGATTCCTGCCCACTGTATCACCAGAAAGTCCAGTATATCATTGTTTTATTTTAAAATTCTTGTAGTATAATGGATGTTGAATAATTTTTTGTATGTTTATTGGCTATTTGTATTTCTTGTGTGTATGTGGGTATGAGAGAGAGACACACAAAGAAGCAAGAGAGAGAAAATTACCTATTTTTGTCATTTGACTATTTTTCTTTTTTCTTTAGGGGAGTTGGTTTTTCTGTCATTGATTTATAAACACTCATCCTACATCAAGCATATTAAACTCCAACCGGTTTTATGTGTTGCCTATATTTTTCCTGGTTTGTTAATCATCTTTTCATTTTCTTCATAATATTTTTGGCCATTTTATATAGGCAGATCTCTCAATCTTTCCTAGTGGTGTCTGTCCTTGAAGTTGTGTATGAAAACCCAGAAGCAGAACATTTATTGAATAGTTTTTTAACATGCCATGCTTTGCCCCGAGTGCTGCTTATTCATTCTCTTAGCTAATCATCTCAGTAGCCTTCTGAGCATTATTATCCCTGTTTTATAAATGAAAAAAGTGAGCTTTCACTGCAAATCAGCTTTAGAGTTGGGGTAAAAACCAACTAGCATCAGAGTTGGAATATAGATTTGCTAAGTAGGAAGGTTTGCCTGACCATATTCTTTCTATTACATACAACCCCCTGCTCTGTATTTGTGCATCCTTCCTGCCCCCACCCCTAGATGACCTCTATGACCCCTGGATAGCCCCTGTCCTAGATGCCCTGACCTAGAAGACAGGGCACAGCCCACCCAGAAATGTGAGTGAAATCTGTCCATCTTTTAGAGCTGTTGGTTAAAGTTAGCTGACTGCTGGAACAGTCCTTGGAAGTGAAGAGAGTTAATCATAATTTCCAAGATTTGGGCAACCATGTGACCATATAAGATTATAGTCTCCAGTGCCCAGAACTAGATACGATTTCCATCACTTACTGCTGTATCTTCTGAGAAAAGAATCCTCAGTTTTAGCTGAGCTAACTAGGGTGTCAAAATTATAGTTTCCTTTCTCCCTGAAGAAAGGCTTTTAAAGAACTGCTTCAAGAGACGACAAAAATGCTAAGAAGCACCACCCTTGCAGCTCACGTCTTCACCTTGTGTACACACTGCCTGGAAGATCATGGAAGGTTCAGTTGTCCTGAATTTTATCTGCCCCAGTAGCTGTTGAAAGGTCTGACCCCTCCATATTGTGAGACCCCACTCACAGTTGTGAAAACTCTGGAAGCCAGAGATCCAAATTAGAATTCCTGAAGCAACCTGTGTATATTTTTTTCTGGTTGAAGTCCTTTCTTTTTTTTTTTTTTTAAAGTCTTTATTGAATTTCTTACAATATTGTTTCTGTGGTACGTTTTTTGGATCTTTGCCAACAAGGCATGTAGGATCTTAGCTCCCCAACCAGGGGTCTAATTGGCACCCCCTGCATTGGATGGTGAAGTCTGAACCACATGACCACCAGGGAAGTCCCCTTTCTTTTTTTTTTTTAACAACAAAAAGAAACATGTTTTATTGAGAGAAAAAAATTCTACTCTAGTTGTAAGATATGGAGGAAAATTTAGTTAGACCTTATGCCATGCTCCATACTTAAAGTACTCACAGAGATAGATACACAAATTTATTATCTTACACTTCTGGAGTCTGAAAGTCTAAGATGGCTTCACTTGGGATGACAAATTTCTGGCTGTAAAGACTTTGCTACAATTGAGAGATTTTCCCTCATTTTTTGTGTTTCAAAGCTTTGCAGTACAGCCTTAACTTTCCAGAGGTCCCAGTTGCTTTTCAGAATCTGCTAACAATTTTTATGCAGAAAAAAATGTTTATTTGTACATATCTTCTAATTTTGCCTAAACTTTCTCTTTTTTAAAAAAATACACATTTTAAAAATGTTGGTGGTATTTTCTTTTTTTTTTAATTTTTTCCATTTCATTTATTTTTTATTTTTTAATATAAATTTATTTATTTTAATTGGAGGCTAATTGTATTGGTTTTGCCATACATCAACATGAATCCACCACGGGTGTACATGTGTTCCCCATCCTGAATCCCCCTCCCACCTCCCTCCCCATACCATCCCTCTGGGTCATCCCAGTGCACCAGCCCCAAGCATCCTGTATCATACATCAAAACTGGACTGGCGATTCATTTCACATATGATATTATACATGTTTCAATGCCATTCTCCCAAATTATCCCACCCTTGCCCTCTCCCACAGAGTCCAAAAGACTGTTCTATACATCTGCATCTCTTTTGCTGTCTTGCATACAGAGTTAACATTATCATCTTTCTAAATTCTCTATATATGCATTAGTATACTGTATTGGTGTTTTTCTTTCTGGCTTACTTCACTCTGTATAATAGGCTCCAGTTTCATTCACCTCATTAGAACCGATTGAAATGTATTCTTTTTAATGGCTGAGTAATACTCCATTGTGTATATGTACCACAGCTTTCTTATCCATTTGTCTGCTGACGGACATCTAGCTTTCTTCCATGTCCTGGCTATTATAAACAGTGCTGCGATGAACATTGGGGTACATGTGTTTCTTTCAGTTCTGGTTTCCTCAGGGTATATTCCCAGCAGTGGGATTGCTGGGTCGTATAGCAGTTCAATTTCTAGTTTTTTAAGGAATCTCCACACTGTTCTCCATAGTGGCTGTACTAGTTTGCATTCCCACCAACAGTGTAAGAGGGTTCCCTTTTCTCCACACCCTCTCCAGCATTTATTGCTTGTAGACTTTTGGATTGCAGCCATTCTGACTGGTGTGAAATGGTACCTCATAGTGGTTTTGATTTGCGTTTCTCTGATAATGAGTGATGTTGAGCATCTTTTCATGTGTTTGTTAGCCATCTGTATGTCTTCTTTGAGAAATGTCTGTTTAGTTCTTTGGCCCATTTTTTAATTGGGTCATTTATTTTTCTGGAATTGAACTGCAGGAGTTGCTTGTATATTTTTGAGATTAATTCTTTGTCAGTAGCTTCATTTGCTATTATTTTCTCCCATTCTGAAGGCTGTCTTTTCACCTTGCTTATAGTTTCCTTTGTTGTGCAGAAGCTTTTAATTTTAATTAGGTCCCATTTGTTTATTTTTGCTTTTATTTCCAGTATTCTGGGAGGTGGGTCATAGGGGATCCTCCTGTGATTTATGTCAGAGAGCGTTTTGCCTGTGTTCTCCTCTAGGAGTTTTATAGTTTCTGGTCTTACATTTAGATCTTTAATCCATTTTGAGTTTGTTTTTGTGTATGGTGTTAGAAAGTGTTCTAGTTTCATTCTTTTACAAGTGGTTGACCATTTTTCCCAGCATCACTTGTTAAAGAGATTGTCTTTTCTCCATTGTATATTCTTGCCTCCTTTGTCAAAGATAAGGTGTCCATAGGTGCATGGATTTATCTCTAGGCTTTCTATTTTGTTCCATTGATCTATATTTCTGTCTTTGTGCCAGTACCATACTGTCTTGATGACTGTGGCTTTGTAGTAGAGCCTGAAGTCAGGCAGGTTGATTCCTCCAGTTCCATTCTTCTTTCTCAGGATTGCTTTGACTATTCGAGGTTTTTTGTATTTCCATACAAATTGTGAAATTATTTGTTCCAGCTCTGTGAAAAATACCGTTGGTAGCTTGATAGGGATTGCATTGAATCTATAGATTGCTTTGGGTAGTATACTCATTTCACTATCTTGATTCTTCCGATCCATGAACACAGTATATTTCTCCATCTATTAGTGTCCAAAATCACTGCAGATGGTGACTGCGGCCATGAAATTAAAAGACACTTACTCCTTGGAAGAAAAGTTATGATCAACCTAGATAGCATATTGAAAAGCAGAAACATTACTTTGCCAACAAAGGTCCGTCTAGTCAAGGCTGTGGTTTTTCCAGTGGTCATGTATGGATGTGAGAGTTGGACTGTGAAGAAAGCTGAGTGCCGAAGAACTGATGCTTTTGGACTGTGGTGTTGGAGAAGACTCTTGAGAGTCCCTTGGACTGCAAGGAGATCCAACCAGTCCATTCTGAAGGAGATCAGCCCTGGATGTTTTTGGAAGGAATGATGCTAAAGCTGAAACTCCAGTACTTTGGTCACCTTATGCGAAGAGTTGACTCATTGGAAAAGACTCTGATGCTGGGAGGGATTGGGGGCAGGAGGAGAAGGGGATGACAGAGGATGAGATGGCTGGATGGCATCACCGACTCGATGGACGTGAGTCTGAGTGAACTGCGGGAGTTGATGATGGACAGGGAGGCCTGGTGTGCTGCAATTCATGGGGTCGCAAAGAGTCGGTCGGACACAACTGAGCGACTGAACTGAACTGATTAGTGTCCTCTTTGATTTCTTTCACCAGTGTTTTATAGTTTTCTATATATAGGTCTTTTGTTTCTTTAGGTAGATATATTCCTAAGTATTTTATTCTTTTCATTGCAATGGTGAATGGAATTGTTTCCTTAGTTTCTCTTTCTGTTTTCTCATTATTAGTGTAGAGGAATGCAAGGGATTTCTGTGTGTTGATTTTATATCCTGCAACTTTACTATATTCATTGATTAGCTCTACTAATTTTCTGGTGGAGTCTTTAGGGTTTTCTATGTAGAGGATCATGTCATCTACAAACTGAGAGTTTTACTTCTTCTTTTCCAATTTGGATTCCTTTTATTTCTTTTTCTGCTCTGATTGCTGTGGCCAAAACTTCCAAAACTATGTTGAATAGTAGTGGTGAAAGTGGGCACCCTTGTCTTGTTCCTGACTTTAGGGGAAATGCTTTCAATTTTTCACCTTGAGGATAATGTTTGCTATGGGTTTGTCATATATAGCTTTTATTATATTGAGGTATGTTCCTTCTATTCCTGCTTTTTGGAGGGTGTTTATCATAAATGGATGTTGAATTTTGTCAAAGGCTTTCTCTGCATGTATTGAGATAATCATATGGCTTTTATTTTTCAATTTGTTAACGTGGTGTATTACATTGATTGATTTGTGAATATTGAAGAATCCTTGCATCCCTGGGATAAAGACCACTTGGTCATGATGTATGATCTTTTTAATGTGTTGTTGGATTCTGATTGCTAGAATTTTGTTAAGGATTTTTGCATCTATGTTCATCAATGATATTGGCCTGTAGTTTTCTTTTTTTGTGGCATCTTTGTCAGGTTTTGGTATTAGGGTGATGGTGGCCTCATAGAATGAATTTGGAAGTTTACCTTCCTCTGCAATTTTCTGGAAGAGTTTGGGTAGGATAGGTGTTAGCTCTTCTCTAAATTTTTGGTAGAATTCAGCTGCGAAGCCGTCTGGACCTGGACTTTTGTTTGCTGGAAGATTTCTGATTACAGTTTCAATTTCCGTCCTTGTGATGGGTCTGTTAAGATTTTCTATTTCTTCCTGGTTCGGTTTTGGAAAGTTGTACTTTTCTAAGAATTTTTCCATTTCTTCCAAGTTTTCCATTTTATTGGCATATAATTGCTGATAGTAGTCTCTTATGATCCTTTGTATTTCTGTGTTGTCTGTTGTGATCTCTCCATTTTCATTTCTAATTTTATTGATTTGATTTTTCTCCCTTTGTTTCTTGATGATTCTGGCTAATGGTTTGTCAGTTTTGTTTATCCCCTCAAAGAACCAGCTTTTGGCTTTGTTGATTTTTGCTATGGTCTCTTTTGTTTCTTTTGCATTTATTTCTGCCCTAATTTTTAAGGTTTCTTTCCTTCTACTAACCCTGGGGTTCTTCATTTCTTCCTTTTCTAGTTTGCTTTAGGTGTAGAGTTAGGTTATAACTTTTGACTTTTTTCTTGTTTCTTGAGGTATGCCTGTATTGCTATGAACCTTCCCCTTAGCACTGCTTTTACACTGTTCCACAGGTTTGGGGTTGTTGTGTTTTCATTTTCATCCATTTCTTTGCATATTTTGATTTCTTATTTGATTTCTTCTGTGATTTGTTGGTTATTCAGCAGTGTGTTGTTCAGCCTCCATATGTTGGAATTTTTAATAGTTTTTCTCCTGTACTTGAGATCTAATCTTACTGCATTGTGGTCAGAAAAGATGCTTGGAATTATTTCAATTTTTTTGAATTTACCAAGGCTAGATTTATAGCCCAGGATGTGATCTATCCTGGAGAAAGTTCCGTGTGCGCTTGAGAAAAAGGTGAAATTCATTGTTTTGGGATGAAATGTCCTATAGATATCAATTAGGTCTAACTGGTCTATTGGATCGTTTAAAGTTTGTGTTTCCTTGTTAATTTTCTGTTTAGTTGATCTATCCATAGTTTTGAGTGGGGTATTAAAGTCTCCCACTATTATCGTGTTATTGTTAATTTCCCCTTTCATACTTGTTAGCATTTGTCTTACATATTGTGGTGCTCCTATGTTGGGTGCGTATATATTTATAATTGTTATATCTTCTTCTGGGATTGATCCTTTGATCATTATGTAGTGTCCTTCTTTGTCTCTTTTCACAGCCTTTGTTTTAAAGTCTATTTTATCTGATATGAGTATTGCTACTCCTGCTTTTGGTCTCTATTTGCGTGGAATATCTTTTTCCAGCCCTTCACTTTCAGTCTGTATGTGTTCCCTGTTTTGAGGTGGGTCTCTTGTAGACAACATATGTAGGGGTCTTGTTTTTGTATCCATTCAGCCAGTCTTTGTCTTTTGGTTGGGGCATTCAACCCATTTACGTTTAAGGTAATTATTGATAAGTATGATCCCGCTGCCATTTACTTTATTGTTTTGGGTTCGAGTTTATACACCCTTTTTGTGTTTCCTGTCTAGAGAAGATCCTTTAGCATTTGCTGGAGAGGTGGTTTGGTGGTGCTGAATTCTCTCAGCTTTTGCTTGTCTGTAAAGCTTTTGATTTCTCCTTAATATTTGAATGAGATCCTTGCTGGGTACAGTAATCTGGGCTGTAGGTTATTTTCTTTCATCACTTTAAGTATGTCCTGCCATTCCCTCCTGGCCTGAAGAGTTTCTTTGAAAGATCAGCTGTTACCCTTATGGGAATCCCCTTGTGTGTTATTTGTTGTTTTTCCCTTGCTGCTTTTAATATTTATTCCTTGTGTTAGATCTTTGTTAATTTGATTAATATGTGTCTTGGGGTGTTTCGCCTTGGGTTTATCCTGTTTGGGACTCTCTGGGTTTCTTGGACTTGGGTGATTATTTCCTTCCCCATTTTAGGGAAGTTTTCAGCTATTATCTCCTCAAGTATTTTCTCATGGTCTTTCTTTTTGTCTTCTTCTGGGACTCCTATGATTCGAATGTTGGGGCGTTTAACATTGTCCCAGAGGTCTCTGAGATTGTCCTTATTTCTTTTAATTCGTTTTTCTTTTTTCCTCTCTGATTCATTTATTTCTACCATTCTATCTTCTACCTCACTAATCCTATCTTCTGCCTCCATTATTCTACTATTTGTTCCCTCCAGAGTGTTTTTTATCTCATTTATTGCATTATTCATTATATATTGACTCTTTTTTATTTCTTCTAGGTCCTTGTTAAACCTTTCTTGCATCTTCTCAATCCTTGTCTCCAGGCTATTTATCTATGATTCCATTTTGTTTTCAACATTTTGGATCATTTTCACTATCATTATTCAGAATTCTTTATCAGGTAGATTCCCTATCTCTTCCTCTTTTGTTTGGTTTGGTGGACATTTATCCTGTTCCTTTACCTGCTGGGTATTCCTCTGTCTTTTCATCTTGTTTATATTGCTGTGTTTGGGGTGGCCTTTCTGTGTTCTGGCAGTTTGTGGAGTTCTCTTTATTGTGGAGTTTCCTCACTGTGGGTGGGGTTGTGTGGGTGACTTATCAAGGTTTCCTGGTTAGGGAAGCTTGTGTCGGTGTTCTGGTGGGTGAAGCTGGATTTCTTCTCTCTGGAGTGCAATGAGGTGTCCAGTAATGAGTTATGAGATGTCAGTGGGTTTGGAGTGACTTTGGTCAGCCTGTATATTGAAGCTCAGGGCTATGTTCCTGTGTTGCTGGAGAATTTGCGTGTTATGTCTTGCTCTGGAACTTGTTGGCCCTTGGGTGGTGTTTGGTTTCAATGTAGGTATGGAGGCGTTTGATGAGCTCCTGTTGATTAATGTTCCCTGGAGTCAAGAGTTCTCTGGTGTTCTCAGGATTTGGACTTAACCCTCCTGCTTCTGGTTTTCAGTCTTATTTTTACAGTAGCCTCAAGACATCTCCATCTATACAGCACCATTGATAAAACATCTCCTTTCGAAGACAATGGGCTGCTTTTCTGGGTGCCTGATGTCCTCTGCCGGCATTTAGAAGTTGTTTTGTGGAATTTTCTCAGCGTTCAAATGTTCTTTCGATGAATTTGTGGGGGAGAAAGTGGTCTCCCCGTCCTATTCCTCCGCCATCTTAGGACCACCTCCCTAAAAATGTTGGTGGTATTTTCAAGCTGAACAGTCAATACTGTTTTGTTTTTGTTTATTTATTTATTTTGGCCACACCGCACAGCATGTAGGATCATAATTCCTCAACCAGGGTTTGAACCCATGTCCCCTGCACTGAAAGGCAGACTCCCAACTGATGGACCGCCAGGGAAGTCCCTGTTGTGCAGATTTAAAAAATGATAACAGCATAGAAAGTATTTAGCACAGGGCCTGGTTTGTAGGAAGGCTCAAACAATGTCAGCAGTGATGCTGGTAATATTAACTCTGCTGTGAGCACCTTGTCAGTTGCTATGAGTTTTGGCTGAATGAATGTGTACAGAAGGTAGGGTTTGAAGGCCTTATTTGAGACTAAAAGCATTTTCATGCTGCATTCTCTGGGAGGTTGTGTAAAAAGCAGATCTGATGATAGATAGAGTCCCTGCTCATGTTAATCCAATTAACAAAGACCATTTCTTGAACAGGCACCATCTGAGGAGAGCAGTTCATTGAGTTACTTGGGATTATTATGTTATATCCTGCAGGAATGCTTTCATTAATTCATATTTATTATTAGAATGACTCTGGGAACTTGCATTAGCAAACTGAATGCATTTGTAACTAATGGGGAAAGCAAGTTGCACTCTCAGTGATGTGTGCTCTATGTAAAGCCTAGGATTTTGCTTTTCTTGAGGAGAGCAAGACCCTCAGCTGAGTTGAAAACACAGTTCTTGGTGTGGCCACAATGTAACTGAAGAAATGTGCCCTTGAGAAGTCCTTAGAGATTTCTTGAACTGGTATCCCAGGTTAACTGTTGAGGCTCAGCACCTGGCCACCCAGCTCAAGTTCAAGCACTCGTTTCAATTCCACCCTTTAACACTGTGGCTCCTTTCGTGGTTCGATGGAGCCGTTTGGTACCTTGGTAGGTGTGTGTGTGCTTAGTAGCTCAGTTGTGTCTGACTCTTTGTGACCCCATAGACTGTAGCCTGCCAGGCTTCTCTGTCCATGGGATTTTTCAGGCAAGAATACTGGAGTGGATTACCATTTTCTTCCTCCAGAGGATCTTCCCAACCCAGGGATTGAACTTGCATCTCTTATGTGTCCCGCATCGCAGGCACATTCTTTACTTACTGAGCCATCAGGGAAGCCCTTTGCTAGGTAAATAGCTTTTTAAAAAAATTAAAAGGAATTTGGTATGGGTTCAAAGCATCTGACTACTTAAATTTCAAAGAATAATGTTCCCTGGTCTTTAAAAAAAAATCAGGTCTGTTCTGTCTCCCAACCTGCAGGAAGCCTTTTTCTATCTCCAGCTTGTCTGTGGCTGATTGTGGGGCCAGTAATGCCACATCATTGGCTGAGTGATGGGCTGTAGGCAGAATGCTTAGGTCAGCCTCCATCCTGCTTGATGATACAGACCGTGTCGGGCTTCACCAGTCGCCTGGGGATGCTTAGACGACCACGGGTGCTGTATTTGGCGTGTGGGAGGGTCATATCTTCCAGGGAGGGCTTTCGGACAGAAATATGATGGCCTCTTCCCTCTTTTCCAGATCTGATGTTTTGACATGGCTTCCTGCTTCGGTGCTATTTGTGGGTATCATCTATGCCGGTTCCAGAGCGCTATCCAGACTGGTAAGTGTGAGAGGCTTTGAGGGGGACAGTCCTTTTCTCATCTTCCTCTTTGCCTTTTAACTGGTTGCACCTCGGATCAATAGTGGATAGAGAATCAGCTTTAATGATGGTACAGCTAGATTGGAGAACTAGTCTTGGGGCTGAGGCCAATGTGGAGCCTTTTACCCCCTCTTCCTGACTTGAAGGGAACCATGTAACAGGGAAGGGACTTCCCTATAGCTCAGATGGTAAAGAATCTGCCTGCAATGCAGGAGACCTGGGTTCGATCCCAGAGTCAGGAAGATCCCCTGGAGAAGGAAATGGCAACCCACACCAGTATTCCTGCCTGGGAGATCCCATGGACAGAGGAGCCTGGCGGGCTACAGTCCTTGGGATCATAGTCAGATACTACTGAGGGACTAACACACATACACACACATAACAGGGAAGACAGACTTGTGTTACAAAATAGAGAGATGCAGGTGGAGACCAGAAAGACAGAGCAGGGCTATTTGTGGAGCCTGCTCTGTGTGGATGCAGGCTGTCCTTGGGAGCAGGGAGGGTGGGCTCAGTCTGCTCCTTACTTCCAGGGACCATGACCCCGCCCATCAGTAATGCCGCCTGAGCGCACTGGGCTTACTCGTGGGTGCACATGCCTGGCATGAAATTGATGCCCACGACACGTGGACCCTAGTGAAACAAGTGTTCATTCTGTCCTCCCACCCAGCCCCAAGAATTGAGCTCCTCAAAGGAGGCTACTGTGAGGAACAGATTCCTTCCAGTTACATTATATAGTATGTGGAACTCCAGAAATTTATTATGCCACCAAAAGAGAGCCCACAAATATCACTATTGACCAGGGAGTCAAAATGTGGCTTAAAAATCAGGAACGGTATTAAGGCCTCTTCCCTTTTTAATCCCCTAATTGCTGTTTTTATCTATCAGAAAATGCTTGTATTCCAATGTTGGAAAAATGCAAACTTTTCACACAATTTAGTTTTCTGTTTTAAATGCATACTTCTCCAACAGATTTATTTCTATAAAGGAATGGATTTTGAGGAGAAAAAAACATGGGGCAGAGAGGTATGGAATAGAAAATAAATACAGATGTAAGCTATTTTGCTAATTGCAGTATAACCGCAACAAACTAGTACAGAGAATGTTCTGGGCAAAACAACACAATAAAGGTTCAGAGATCGAGGTGTTCCCTTAAGCAAGACTGAAGATTTCAGTCTCTGGTATTTGGAATTTAGGCTGCAGTCCTTGTTTTTGGATGGATCACTGGGTATGTGGCCCAGTCCATGCTTTAAACCAGATTTGAACCAGAAAGTGGCCCCTTGGTCCAGGTAGAAGTCAATGAAGTGTTTGGTTTCATGTGTCACATAACCAGCAAAGTTCCTCCCCGTGATGCTCTGCCGGGTGGGGTTGTACTTCTTGTCAGACTCCTTGATCTGGGCAGCAATGTCCTTCTCTGTATTATATTTCTCCAATGCCTGAGTAGCACACTCCGCTAAGTCCGATTGCATCTCCTCTGGCATATCAGCATTTAAAAAATGATTATTTTAAAAAAATATTTATTTATTGGGCTGTGCAGGGTCTTAGTTTCAGCATCTGGGATCTTTAGTTGCGGTATGCGAACTCTTAGGGCTTCCCTGGTGGTTCATTCAGTAAAGAATCTGCCTGCAATGCAGGAGACTCGAGTTCAGTCCCTGGATCAGGAAGATCCCCTGGAGAAGAAAATGGTAACCTGCTCCAGTATTCTTGCCTGGAGAATCCCATGGACAGAGGAGCCTGTTGGGCTACACTCCATGGGGTTGCAAGAGCCAGACACCACTTAGCAACTAAATCACCATCATGCGAACTCTTTAAGTTTGGCATGTGGAATCTAGCTCCCTGATCCTGGGCCTCTGCATTGGGAGCGTGGAGTCTTAGCCACTGGACCACCAGGGAAGTCCTCATATTGGCATTTTTGATCATGGCCTTTCAATCACACATGGTTACCAAGGAACAGTGTGTATGCTTAGTCGCTCAGTTGTGTCCAACACTTTTTGATCCTATGGACGAAACCCACAAGGCTCCTCTGTCCATGGGGATTCTCCAGGCAAGAATACTGGAGTGGGTTGCAATGCCCTCCTCCAAGGGATCTTCCCAACCCAGGGATTGAACCTTGGGCTTCCCTGGTGGTTCAGCTAGTAAAGAATCTGTCTGCAATGCAGGAGACCTGGGTTTGATCCCTGGGTTGGGAAGATCCCCTGGAGAAGGGAATAGCTGCCTACTCCAGTATTCTGGCCTGCAGAATTCCATGGACTGTATAGTCCATGGGGTCGCAAAGAGTTAGACGTGACTAAGCGACTTTCACTTTCTTTACCATCTAAACCACCAGCCACCAGGGTAGCCCAAGAATACTGGAGTGGGTAGCCTATCCCTCCTCCAGGGCATCTTCTCAACTCAAGAATTGAACCAGAATCTCCTGCATTGTAGGCAGATTCTTTACCAGCTAAGCTACCAGGGAAGCCTGCCAAGGATCAGAGGGTTGGCCAACTGCGATGGTCTCCTGGGGGAGAGGCTGAAGAGGTTCAGACTTGTTGGGAGCGGTCATCACTACCTAAGCCATGATGCTTCTCCAAATAATTTAGGTGTTTTTTTTTTGGCCATGCTGTGTTGCATGTGGGATCTTAGTCCTCTCCCAGGAGTTGAATCTGCGCCCTCCTGTATTGGAAGCATGGAATCTTAACCACTAGACCGCCAGGGAAGTTCCAAAACAATATTGTTTTTTAATGTAAAGTTTATTGTTGTGCTGGGTCCTTAGAAGTCAGATAGGAAAACGTTTTATGGTAGCTCTCAAAAACAAACAAAATCTGCCTGTCTGGATAATGATAGTGTTGTTAGGACAACTCCGAGGTTGCAAAATAGTGGTTGAGAATTAGTACTGGTAATTTCTAAATGAAATCATCATTTTTCTTTCATGATTCATAAGCTTGAGTAAATGGGATGTTGTGTGAGATGGGAGAGAGAACAGCCCAACTGACCTAAGAAGTGAGCCACCACACCGCATTGGTGGGTGCTGATCTGGAATAGGGGCCAGGTTGGCTCACCGCTGCCCCTTTTGATGGGGTCGAGCTCCTCGGGTCTGTGGCCTCACTTTATGCCCTCTGGCCTGTAGGGGGAGCTGCTTCTCCAACCACAGAGTATAGGAGTTGATTGGGGGAAAAAAAAAATCTATAGTTGTACAAAAGCTTTTAAAATTTTTTGTAGGCTCTGGATAGTTATGGATGCCAGAATTCTGAAGTTTGAATAAGTAAGTTGTCGTGTTAATAATGATAACAGTTTTTTGATTGTACAGTGCTTTTTCATATGTTTCTGGAGTGATTTCCTTTGTATCTTTCTATGTGGCTCTGCCAGTCACCTGACAGGTGAGGCAGATGTTAATCACCCAACAGAGGAAGGAACTTAGGTGTGGGGAGGTACCAAGGCTTTCTCCACCTAATGGGAAGCTCTTCTGACTCCCCACCTTTCACCTTTTCTGATTTGTCTTTTTAGGGTCAGTGTATGTGGATTTTCAAATGAGCCCAGGGTATAATAGTCTTGCACAAACTTGAGACTCTTATGATTGCAAGTGTTAGAAAGCTCACCAACTGGTCTAAGCAAAGGGGAAATCTCCTGGTTTACATTAATGAAAAGTCATCAGGTAGAAACTGCTTTAGGCATGGCTTGATTGAGAGATTTGAACTGTGGTGTTGGAAAAGACTCTTGAGAGTCTCTTGGACTGCAAGGAGAGCCAACCAGTCCTTCCTAAAGGAGATCAGTCCTGGGTGTTCATTGGAAGGACTGATGTTGAAGCTGAAATTCCAATACTTTGGCCACCTGATGCGAAGAGCTGACTCATTGGAAAAGACCCTGATGCTGGGAAAGACTGAAGGCAGGAGAAGAAGGGGACGACAGAGGATGAGATGGTTGGATGGCATCACTGACTCAATGGACATGGGTTTGGGCGGACTCTGGGAGTTGGTGATGGACAGGGAAGCCTGGTGTGCTGCAGTTCATGGGGTCACAAAGAGTCCAGGCACAATTGAGCAACTGAACTGAACTGAACTGATTGAGAGATTCCAATGACCTACTCAGAATCCAGATGCTGTCTGTCTGTCAGTTCTGCTCTATCTTTGCTTCATCTCACAGTTCAGCTTTCCCCTCCTGAGTCTTGTTGATTCCAGGCTCACATCCTCACAACTTCAAGTCTAGTGGAACAAGACTGTCTTCCTTGCAGCTTCTGCATAATTTCCGGGATTCATTCTGATTGCATCAGTTAGGGACACTGCCCATCCCAGGTCTAAAAACTAAAAACTAACCAGGATGGAGTTATGCTGATTGGTCGGCCCTGGTTCATGTCTTCCCTGAACCATTCACTGTGACTGGAAAGACTGAGAACACTATTTGGCCAGCCCTGGTCACACAGGATCCCCACCCACACCCATAGACTGATAAGAATGAGGCACATCCTCAATATTGCAGTGTTTCATCAAAGAAAGAGATCAGGAGATGAGGTAGCCAATAAACCCTCAGAAGTCCATTGTAAATGTCAGTCTTGTATGTCTCAGGCACACGGAGAGCTCTCTAATCTGGAACAGTGCCTCTTGAAGTGCATAGTCCACAGGTGGTAACGGCCTGTGAGCTCTTGTTCAGTTCAGTTCAGTTCAGTTCAGTCGCTCAGTTGTGTCTGACTCTTTGCAACCCCACGGACTGCAGCACGCCAGGCCTGCCTGTCCATCACCAACTCCTGGAGTCTACCCAAACTCATGTCCATCGAGTCAGCGATGCCATCCAACTGTCTCATCCTCTGTTGTCCCCTTCTCCTCCCACCTTCAGTATTTCCCAGCATCAGGGTCTTTTCCAATGAGTCAGTTCTTTGCATCAGGTGGCCAAAGTATTGGAGTTTCAGCTTCAACATCAGTCCTTGCAGTGAACACTCAGGACTGATCTCCTCTAGGATGGACTGGTTGAATCTCCTTGCAGTCCAAGTGAGAGAGTCATTTCCTAGGCAGGTTGATAGGAAATCTAGGGGTCCCCAAGGAGAGAGGGGTCTGGAATTCTTAAGGAGGAAGAAAGGACAAACTTTTCACAGTCTTTGTAGACCAGGACCTGGGGACTGGAGTCGATGAAAATGAGAGGGTAACAGGCAGGAAGGCCAAGGGTCTCCAAATGGAGGAAATAGCCTGCAAGTGTCAGACATTTTTATCTCTCTTAAGCGGCAGGAGGAAACAAACTAGCAATATTTTTTCCTTCTCTATACAAATTTAAAGGGAGGTTTCTCTTAAAATACTGTGTTGCCATAATGACACCCAGTTTCGCCTGAAGTTAGCTATTCTCGAGCCTAGAGATAACCAATGCCTTTTTCTTATGAAAATGTTCGTCTTAAGCTATGCTAATGTACTATGCCTTTACCCCAAACTCTGTCTCCAAGTCGGTTCCGCCTCTTGGCCCAGAACCTACTTGACAAACCAGTATGGATATTGTTCCCCTAATCTATGTAAATGAAACTATTTGTATGGTGGTCTGCCCTTCTTCAAGATTCAAGTTAATCATTTTATGGCCCAGGATAAACCATTTGGTGCCAAGATTATCCCAAAATACATCTTTTGGGTGAGGGGCCTGGTGCCATTCTGAATTTTAAGACATTCCTTTCTTTCATTAACAGACTGCTAGTGACTATATAACATCCAGCTAAAGACTAGCAGGGGGGTACTCTTTCTGCCCCCTTCTGATGCCTATGTCAGAAGCTTTCTCTATCTCCTTTATACTTTAATAAAACTTTATTACACAAAAGCTCTGAGCGATCAAGCCTCGTCTCTGGCCCCGGATTGAATTCTTCTCCTCCGGGGGCCAAGAATCCTGGTGTATTCGCGTGATTCAACAACAACCTTTCACAAGGGACTCTCAAGAGTTTTCTCCAACACCACAGTTCAAAAGCATCAATTCTTTGGCTCTCAGCTTTCTTTATAGTCCAACTCTCACATCCATACATGACCACAGGAAAAACCATAGCTTTGACTATGGTTTGACTTTTGTTGGCAAAGTAATGTCTCTACTTTTTAATATGCTGTCTAGGTTGGTCATAACTTTTCTTCCAAGAAGTAAGCATCTTTTAATTTCATGGCTACAGTCACCATCTGCAGTGATTTTGTAGCCCCCCAAAAATAAAGTCTGCCACGGTTTCCACATCTATTTGCCATGAAGTGATGGGACCAGACACCATGATCTTAGTTTTCTGAATGTTGAGCTTTAAGCCAACTTTTTCACTTTCCTCTTTCACTTTCATCAAGAGCTCTTGTTACCTGGCCCTAAGGAGACTGTGCCAGAGTGAACATCAAGCTTGGCACTAAACACGTTGTTTAGTTGAGCTGACTTTTTTTTTTCATAGCCATACTTTTTGAAGAAGGAAGTAGTGCACTGACTTACATTCTCTGTGTGAGCTCCTTATAGTTGTCTTTTTTTTTTTTTTTGAGTGCTCTGGGTCTTAGTTGCAAAGTGAGAGATCTTTGATCTCAGTTTCAGCATGTGGGATCTAGTTCCCTGATCGTGCCCCCTGCATTGGGAGAGCAGAGTCTTTAGCTACTGGACTGCCAGGGAATTCCCTGGAGCTCCTTTTCTTCTGAGGGGACTGCATTTGAATGGCCCTGACCTAGAACACAGATTTTTTTCATGGGCAGAAAGAAGCTGCTGCATTTCAAACTCCAAGCAAAGAGAAACAACCCCAAACCAAATACACTCGGTTAGAGGAGGAGGAAGACAGAAAGGAGACACTTATTTTTTTTTCTTTTTTAGTGAAATAACCCAGCGTCTTTTCTTTGTTTTCTGAGTTTTTTGTTTTTACATAGTTGCTTAAAAATCTACAACAGAGTGGATGAAACACGAGGTACTTGTACAGCTTGTGTTAGATGGAAAACAGGCGTCAACATGCTGGTGCCAAGCTGTCAGTTTCATGGATCCACGAGGAATTGGGGGAGAAAGCACTCAGTTAAAATCCGTGGGCGTGTTGTTATGCAAAACACTTACGGAGTTGCTTTGCTCCATAAAGGCCTCCTTTATCCAACAAGACTTTGAAGCCTTTTTTCTGATGTATAGCTCCTGAGAGGAAGCTGACTTCACTCTGCAAAATCAAGATGGGGACATTCTTTATTGATTTTTCCACCTCAAACTCACAACCAGATGATAGAATTAAGGCAGGGAGATTATTTTTGTGGCTCTCCATTCAGCAAATATTTATTGGGGAGTCTACTACTGGGGGCTTAATGAGGAATAAGACCTGGTTCCTGACCTTGAGGGGACTCCCAGGTGGCGCTAGTGGTAAGGAATCTGCCTGCCAGTGCAGAAGATACAAGAGATGCGGGTTTGATCCCTGGGTCAGAAAGATCTCCTGGAGGAGGAAATGGCAACCCACTCCAGTATTCTTGCCTGGAGAATCCCATGGACAGAGGAGCCTGGCAGGCTATAGTCCAAGGGGTTGCAGAGTCTGAGCACACACACTTACCTGACCTTGAAGAATTTATAGGGGAATCCATGAGAGACACACAACTCACCGTGGAAACAACCATTGTGAATATTCAGTGTTATATATGTGAGCCAGGCACTTCCTGTTGCCAACCTTCATGACATATGAAGTTGGACTTAATTACTCCCATTTACAGAGGAGGAAACTGAGATGCAGATTTGGTGAAGGTCACCAACTGGTAGATGTTACAAAAATCAGAGATGCAGACTCAAGACTGTCCGACGATAGTGGTTCATCTGCAATGCCTCGGACTTTCCTGGTGGTCCAGTGGTTAAGACTTGCAGGGGACAGGGTTCGATCCCTGGTCAGGGAACTAGATCCCACGTGCTGAAACTAAGAAGTCTGCATGCCACAGCTAAGACCCTGTACAGCCAAATAAATAAATAACATTATTTTTAAAAAAGAAAGCAGTACAATGCTTACCCTCTTTCCTCCCTAAATCATAACAAACCAAGGAGATGAGCCTATCAGGATGGAGTGGGGAGAAGGGGAGAGGAGCTGTGTAGTTGTTCTGCTTTCTGTGTGTGCGTGTGTGGTAGGTTGCTTCAGTCATGTCTGACCTTTTGTGACCCTATGGACTGTGGCCCAGCAAGCTCCTCTGTCCATGGGATTTCCCAGGCAAGAATATTAGAGTGGGTTGCCATTTCCTTCTCCAGGGGAATCTTCCCGACCCAGGGATCAAACCCACGTCTCCTGCATAGCAGGTAGACTCTTTACCGACTGAGCCACCAGGGAAGTCCCTGTACAATATATACTTGTTTCTTGTATGTTTTATATATGGTAGTTTGTGCCTCTTTTTAAAATTTAAGTTTATTTAAAAATTAATTAATTTAGTTTTTGGCTGCATGGGGTCTTAGTTGCAGCAGGTGGACTCTAGTTGTGGCGTACAGGCTTAGTTACTCCATGGCACTTGGGATCTTAGTTCCTCGACCAGGGATCAACCCCTCATCCCCTGCATTGCAAGGCAGATTCTTAACTGTTGGACCACTGGGGCAAGTCCCTAAGTTTTATTTTACATTAGGGTAGAGTTGGTAAGATAAGCATTTCTTATGAAGAGATTTTAAAAGAAATCTATACATATAGCTGATTCCTGTTGTTGTAAACTAATACAACATTGTAAAGCAATTATACTCCAATTTAAAAAAATAAAGTAAAATCTTAAAATGGAAAAAATAAAAGAAATCTAGATCAAGGGAAATAGAAGGCCAGAGAGAGACTTAGCACATAGAAATTTATGCTATGATATCTTATGAAACAAATATAATTGGGCCTTGGTTTTAGCTCTTTATCTTTTTGCAGCGAAGTAAAGAAGTTACAAGACTCTCCATGCTTGTAAGATAAATGCAAGCTATTGCTGAGGAAATGCAGTGTCCTTCTTTGCTCTCAATTCCTTCTGTGTTCTCTGTGCTGTCGTGTCCAACTCTTTGTGACCCAGTGGACTGTATAATCCACCAGGGTTCTCTGTCCCTGGCATTTCCCAGGCAAGAATACTGAAGTGGCTTGCCATTTCTTCCCCAGAGACTCTTCCCAACCCAGGGATCAAACCTGCATCTCCTGTGTCTCCTGCATCATAGGCAGATTCTTTACCCATTGGACTCTCAGTTACTTAGTCCTCATTAAGGGTACGATGAGCCACGTAGGGTCTTCAGTCGCATCCTTATAATAAACCCAATGGTAACCTAGTTTCTGGGATTCCTAGTCTGTTGGTAGCATAATGACAGCATGGTTCAGTAGGAATAGTTCTCTGGGGTTAAAACTGCTGCTCTCCAATGATCTGGCTCCTTTCCTTTAGGAACATTTATTTCTGCAGGCATGATTTTTATAAAAAACTAGGCAGCCAAATGTTCAAAGGTATATTCTTTGGCAAGAGCCTGGCAATTAATTATTCTATAATATATTGTAGATTGAAGTCACACACACCCAAATTGAAGGTAGGATTGATGGTCTACAAAACTAAGAAGCCAACCCACAGCTTGGCTAAGCGAGCCATCCACACTCCTGCAGAGGGACCCAAGGCCGTGCCTGTGGACAGGGCCAGGGCTTTCCATAGAAAACTGTTTTAAGTCAGTCCCAACACCTGAACAAACAACAATCAAGGCTTGAAAATTCCACTCTGGGAAGCATGGGAATAATGAAAAATTTGAAGTAAAAGTTACTGATGTCTTTTTACAGCCAGAGAAAAATTTGCAACCGTGCATGGACAAAATGTTGAATTTTAAATGAGTGGACTCCAAGAATAAATTAGTTGCAAATTGTGCCCCTGAGTCATGAAACGAATTGGACTGCAGTGCAGTTGAATTTGGTCAATTACGTTTTATGTTAAAAATGATGATTTGGGTTTCATGGTAATTGATCTTAGGCCATTTTTCCTAATGAAAGATGGTGGGACCTTTTGTTATTGAGGCCATTCCTAGCGCCTTGACAGTGTGGAAGAACAGACTTGATTTTCTGTTCTCTTTAGCAGCAAGCTAGTGTCTAGATTGTCTAAAAGTGGTTTCAGATTATTAAGAGGCAGGTTAAAAAAGAGAATCAAAGTATATCCCTCCATTTCCTCATCTGTATAATAGGGATGTTATTAGTATTTCTCTCAAAGGGTTATTATGATGATTCAATATGTAAAAACATTTAGAACGGAGTCTGGCACACAGGAAGCATTCAGGGTATCTTGACTGTTATTATTATTATCATTTCTCAGAACTTTTTTTTTGGCCATACCATGTGGCTTGTGGGACCTTAGTTGCCCGACCAGGAATCAAACCCATGGCCCTTGCAGTGGAAGCAAGGAGTCTTAACCCCTAGACAGCCAGGGAAGTCCTCATTTCTCACAACTTTTATCTGATTTCACAAAAGTAAGTCTGCTGAACTTCAGCCTGTAAAGGGCAGGTTTTCTGAAATAATTGGTCACTGGGGTCTCTTGAACTAATCACATAGTTCAGACGAAGGCTTGGTACACAGAGGTGGAGGCCAAGGGAAAGTCAGTAATTATAAGTTGCAGATTGCCTTAATATTATTCTTGATAGATCTCTTTGGAGGCCTATAAAAGTCAATGGTAGAGTTACTGTTTCTAAAGTCTGCTAGCTCCTCAGTCAAGAAAAACGGCTTGAGAAATTCAGATTAGACCATTTTAAAGTAGAAATGGATGATGTCCCTTTAAAGAGTGGCATGGAGTTTATGTCAACGTCATCGTTTTAGATCATAGCAGTTTTATCACTGGAGGACACAGACTGGCAGAGTTGGGAACAATACACAGTTGTATTGGACTTTGTTCAGGTGTGGATCCAGGATGCTTATACTGGGAGCTTGCCATAACCTGGATCCTATAACTTCGAGGATGGGGCTTCCCTGGTGGCTCAGTGGTAAAGAACCCGCCTGCCAATGCAGGAGACATGGATTCTATCCCTGGGTTGGGAAGATCCCCTGGAGAAGGAAATGACCACTCACTCCAATATTCTTGCCTGGGAAATCCCATGGACTGAGGAGCCTGGTGGGCTACCGTCCATGGCATCACAGAAGAGTCAGACATGACTTAGCGACTAAAGAACAACAAACATCAAGGCTGGGAGTGTGGGCTTTGCCATTACTCGGCTGGAATCCCGGAGTCCCACCCTGAAGCAGCTGTGAACTCACCAGCAAGCTGCCCCATCACCCAGAGCTTCAGTTTCCTTGTCCGTAAATTAGGGTAACAGCATTTGTGGATAAAGTTGTTGAGAGATGATTTAAATAAGAGAATGCAATTAAAATAATTAGCACTGTGCTGAACACATTGTTGGTACCTATTATTAGTGAACTTTAAGATCAGTTCTATATGTACAGATAGATCCTTTTACAGAATCTGCTCAGATTCTGCTAGGGCGATGGAGGAACCTCTCGACAGTTGAGAAAATAAAACCTCTTTGAGGTCTAGAGTTAGAATCTAGTGAAAGTGAAAGTCGCTCGGTCGTGTCCGACTCTGAGTCAACCCTAAATCTCATCTCCTTTCTGATTTTATAGTCAAGGAGGCAAAAACATTTAAAATCAGGTCTTGTTGTTGTGTGCTCACTCAGTCTTGTCTAACTCTTTGTGACCCCATGGACTGTAGCCTGCCAGACTCCTCTGTCTATGGGATTTCCCAGGCAAGAATACTGGAGTGGGATCCAATTTCTTATTCCAGGGGATCTTCCTGACCCAGGGATCAGGTCTTAATTTTCACTGTCATGTACCACAGGATTAACCTAAAGATTTTCTGTTCTGTCTTCTTAGGCTCAGACCTAGAAGGCCAGGGCCCAAGTTTTCCCAACATGAACCTAATGGATGAGGCCAATTTAGAAAATCTCTAGTAATCTTAAAATACATAAAACATAATAGAAAACATAAAAGCTTAAGAGGAATCAAAAGAAGCACAAAAGACATGAAAAACATAGGAAATAATTATGATTTTAAAGGGAAAAAAGAGTTGAGTTGAACTTTTAATGAAAAAGAGTAGAAAACATTAAAAAAAGGAAGAAAAATGTAAGGCAAGAGCTCAGAATGAAACGAAACAGTGTGAGTTAGAACAAAATACTAAAATAGGGCAGAGCTATAAAATTATAAAAGTCTTAATGACAAGGTAAAAATATCTTCCCCAAAGATAAAGAATAAATCCATATGGAAGTGATAGGGCAGTAGCATCTGCTTAAAGACCCACTTAAGGGGCCTTGAAGTGGGAACAGTTTCTCAGCTCAGGGTCCTCTCAGCTCAGGGTCCACTCAGCTCACTGTAGGCTTGGTGCCCGTTAACGTTGACAGCCTGCATGCGGGGCTCCTGCATGGCTTCCACCCTTCCTCCCAATAGCTTCGGGTTGTAGGTATTGTTATCCTTATACTACAGAGGAGCAAACTGTTTGGATAAGCGCCCTGCTCCGTGAGCAGATGGTGGAGCTGGAGCCTGAAACCCAGGCTGATGCCAAAACCCATGCATAGTCTTGATTTTCTTTTGCTTTCCAGGAAACATCACCATTGGCAACAACAAAGATAATAGCAAATATCCCTCACCCTTCAATCCCTCCCCTGGCCTTGTCAAGATCATCTGTCAAATTAGGAAAGACTGCTGTTCTTAGCAAACAGCCCAGCAATAGTCAGTGTACAGTGGGTACTCTGTGTATCTTGACAGCCCACTGCTTGTTGTTCAGTCTTTAAGTTGTGTCCAACTCTTTGCAACCCCATGGACTGCAGCATGCCAGGTTCCCCCATCCTTCACCATCTCCCAGAGTTTGCTCAAATTCATGTCCATTGAGTCGGTGAGGCTATCTAACCATCTCATCCTTTGCTGCCCCCTTCTCCCTTTGCCTTCAGTCTTTCCCAACATCAGGGTCTTTTCCAGTGAGTCGGCTCTTCACATCAGGTGGCCAACGTGTTGGAGCTTCAGCTTCGGCATCGGTCCTTCCAATGAATATTCAGGACTGATTGCCTTTATGATCAACTGGTTTGATCTCCTTGCTGTCCAAGAGACTCTCAAGAGTCTTCTCCAGCACCACAATTTGAATGCATCAGTTCTTTGGTGCTCGGCCTTCTTTATGGTCCAACTCTCACGTCCATGACTACTGGAAAAACCCTAGCTTTGACTATATGGAACTCTGTTGGGAAAGTGATGTCTCTGCTTTTTAATATGCCACCTAGGTTTGTTCCACTGAAGTGTTATATTTTTTAAATATCTTCTCCCTCTCCCCCTTTTTGGGGGAGGGGGTACAGTGTTGATCCCAGTTGTTCCACCATTGACTCCAGTCTCCTAAATGTTTCCCTCTTGTGTCCACTTTTCTCCATCTCCACAGCCACTACCAGGTTCAGGCCACCGTCTGGTGATTCCTTCTGTTAGTTTCCTGTAGCTACAGTGACAAATGACTACTTCCCTTGGTGACTTAAAACAACAGAAATTTATTCTCTCCCAGTTCTGGAGGCCAGGGTTCTGAAATGGCTATGCTCCCTCCAGAGGTTCTTGGGGAGAATCCGGTCCTCGCCTCTTCCGATTTCTGGTGGCTGCTGACATGCCTTGGCTTGTGGCTGCATCCCTCTGTCTCTGCCTCTGGGCCACATTGCCTCTTCTCTGTGTGTGTCACATCTCTGCTTCTCTCTTAGGAGGATACGTGTGTTTGTATTTGGGACCCACCTGGATCATCCAGGGTGTTCGCTCCATCTCCAGATTCTCCATTTAATTACATTTGCAAAGGCCCTGTTTTACTGTATGAGGTCACTTTCACAAATCCTAGGGCTTGGGACTTCGGTATAGTTTTTTTTTAAGACCTATTTTATGTGTTTATATGTATTTGTATGTATTTATATGTACAGAATGTGGTCCACTGGAGAAGAGAATGGCAAACCACTTCAGTATTCTTGCCTTGAGAACCCCATGAACAGTATGAAAAGGCAAAATGATAGGAATCTGAAAGAGGAACTCCCCGGGTTGGTAGGTGCCCAATATGCTACTGGAGATCAGTGGAGAAATAACTCCAGAAAGAATGAAGGGATGGAGCCAAAGCAAACACAATACCCGGTTGTGGATGTGACTGGTGATAGAAGCAAGGTCCGATGCTGTAAAGAGCAATATTGCATAGGAACCTGGAATGTCAGGTCCATGAATCAAGGCAAATTGGAAGTGGTCAAACAAGAGATGGCAAGAGTGAATGTCGACATTCTAGGAATCAGTGAACTAAAATGGACTGGAGTGGATGAATTTAACTCAGATGACCATTATATCTACTACTGTGGGCAGGAATCCCTTAGAAGAAATGGAGTAGCCATCATGGTCAACAAAAGAGTCCGAAACGCAGTACTTGGATGCAATCTCAAAAATGACAGAATGATCTCTGTTCATTTGCAAGGCAAACCATTCAATATCACAGTAATCCAAGCCTGTAATGCTGAAGAAGCTGAAGTTGAATGGTTCTCTGAAGACCTACAAGACCTTTTAGAACTAACACCCAAAAAAGATGTCCTTTTTATTATTATTAGGAAGTCAAGAAACACCTGGGGAACAGCAAATTTGGCCTTGGAGTACAGAATGAAGCAAGGCAAAGGCTGATAGAGTTTGCCAAGAGAACACACCTCTCACACCTGTGTTTGTCATAGCAAACACCCTCTTCCAACAACACAAGAGAAGACTCTACACATGGACATCACCAGATGGTCAACACCGAAATCAGATTGATTATATTCTTTGCAGCCAAAGATGGAGAAGCTCTATACAGTCAGCAAAAACAAGACCGGGAGCTGACTGTGGCTCAGATCATGAACTCCTTATTGCCAAATTCAGACTTAAATTGAAGAAAGTGGGGAAAACCACTAGACCATTAAGGTATGACCTAAATCAAATCCCTTATGATTATATAGTGGAAGTGAGAAATAGATTTAAGGGACTAGATCTGATAGAGTGCCTGATGAACTATGGATGGAGGTTTGTGACATTGTACAGGAGACAGGGATCAAGACCATCCCCATGGAAAATAAATGCAAAAGAGCAAAATGGCTGTCTGAGGAGGCCTTACAAATAGCTGTGAAAAGAAGAGAAGCGAAAAGCAAAGGAGAAAAGGAAAGATTTAAGCATCTGAAAGCAGAGTTCCAAAGAATAGCAAGGAGAGATAAGAAAGCCTTCCTCAGTGATCAATGCAAAGAAATAGAGGAAAACAACAGAATGGGAAAGACTAGAGATCTCTTCAAGAAAATTAGAGATACCAAGGGAACATTTCATGCAAAGATGGGCTCGATAAAGGACAGAAATGGTAAGGACCTGACAGAAGCAGAAGATGTTAAGCAGAGGTGGCTGGCAAGAATACACAGAAGAACTGTACAAAAAAGAGCTTCATGACCCAGATAATCATGATGATGTGATCACTCTCCTAGAGCCAGACATCCTGGAATGTGAAGTCAAGTGGGCCTTAGAAAGCATCACTACGAACAAAGCTAGTGGAGGTGATGGAATTCCAGTTAAACTATTTCAAATCCTGAAAGATGATGCTATGAAAGTGCTGCACTCAATATGCCAGCAAATTTGGAAAACTCAGCAGTGGCCACAGGATTGGAAAAGGTCAGTTTTCATTCCAATCCCAAAGAAAGGCAGTGCCAAAGAATGCTCAAACTACCACACAGTTGCACTCATCTCACATGCTAGTAAAGTAATGCTCAAAATTCTCCAAGCAAGGCTTCAGCAATATGTGAACCGTGAACTTCCAGATGTTCAAGCTGGTTTTAGAAAAGGCAGAGGAACCAGAGATCAAATTGCTAATATCCGCTGGATCATGGGAAAAGCAAGAGAGTTCCAGAAAAACATCTATTTCTTCTTTATTGACTATGCCAAAGCCTTTGACTGTGTGGATCACAACAAACTGTGGAAAATTCTGAAAGATGGGAATATCAGACCACCTGACCTGCCTCTTGAGAAACCTATATGCAGGTCAGGAAGCAACAGTTAGAACTGGACATGGAACAACAGACTGGGTCCGAATAGGAAAAGGAGTACATCAAGGCTGTATATTGTCACCCTGCTTATTTAACTTATATGCAGAGTACATCATGAGAAATGCTGGGCTGGAAGAAGCACAAGCTGGAATCAAGATTGCCGGGAGAAATATCAATAATCTCAGATATGCAGATGACACCACCCTTATGGCAGAAAGTGAAGAGGAACTAAAAAGCCTCTTGATGAAAGTGAAAAACGAGAGTGAAAAAGTTGACTTAAAGCTCAACATTCAGAAAACTAATTCAGAAAACTAATCATAGCATCCGGTCCTATCACTTCATGGGAAATAGATGGGGAAACAGTAGGTGACTTTATGTTTCTGGGCTCCAGAATCACTGCAGATGCTGATTGCAGCCATGAAATAAAAGACGCTTACTCCATGGAAGGAAAGTTATGAACAACCTAGATAGCATATTCAAAAGCAGAGATATTACTTTGCCAACAAAGGTCCGTCTAGTGAAGGCTGTGGTTTTTCCAGTGGTCATGGATGGATGTCAGAGTTGGACTGTGAAGAAAGCTGAGCGCCGAAGAATTGATGCTTTTGAACTGTGGTGTTGAAGACTCTTGGGAGTCCCTTGGACTGCAAGGAGACCCAATCAGTCCATCCTAAAGGAGATCAGTCCTAGGTGTTCATTGGAAGGACTGATGCTAAAGCTGAAACTCCAATACTTTGGCTACCTCATGCAAAGAGTTGACTCATTGGAAAAGACCCTGATGCTGGGAGGGATTGGGGGCAGGAGAGGAGAAGGGTACGACAGAGGATGAGATGGCTGGATAGCATCACCGACTCAAGGACATGAGTTTGAGTGAACTCCGGGAGTTGGTGATGTACAGGGAGGCCTGGTGTGCCGTGATTTATGGGGTCACAAAGAGTCGGACACGACTGAGCAACTGAACTGAACTGAAGTGATACGTTTTAGTATGTATGCAGCTGTGCTGGGTCTTAGTTGCAGCACACAGCCTCCTCAATCTTCATTGCGGTATGCAGGATCCTTAGTTGTGCCATATGGGATCTGGTTCTCTGACCAGGAATTGAACCCAGGTCCCCTGCATTGGGAGCACAGAGTCTTAGTCACTGGACCACGATAGAAGTCCTGCGGCTAGAGTTTTGAGGGTCGATTTTCAATCTGCCACACCACTAAACTTCTGTAATCATCTCTGTCTCTTCTCCTGCACCCAGCAGCCCAAGTTCCTATAAACATGCAGATGCAATCATGTCACTTGGGCTTTAAACCCTTTAGCATCTCCTCTGGTCCTCAGGATGATCCTGACTCCTTGATATGATTATTGCCTCACCTTCCCTTCCCCCACTTCCCCCTTCCACACTATTTCCACCCCACTCAACTCCCCCCAGTTCCCCGAGAAAGTGGGCTGCCTTGATCCTCTGGACTCTCGTGTGCTCCTCTGCCTCCAGCCCTCTCCCACCTTGTCTCTTTTTGCTGGGCTCATTCTAGTTCATCATTCTGTTCCTGTTTAGACTTTGGGCTTCATTTCCTCAAGAAGGCGTGCTCTGCCCACGCTGGGTTGGTTATGCCTTTCTGTGCATCTGGTCAGAGCTCTCACCTCTAGAGAGACAGCCTATCTGTTACGTGTGCAGCTGTTCACAGGATGTGTCCCCTACACCTGGCACGGTGCCCGACACACAGTAAGTGCTTAATAAGTGATGAGAAAACCCATAGGAAGGGAGTCTCTACACCTACCGAGTATCAAGCCAGCAACAAGAGTGCTGATCCACGCAGAAGAGTTTTTGCTGGAGAGGAGTAGCTATGTGAATGCCAGCAGTTCCCACAGATCTTTTATTTTGAAGCAGACATCAAGAATTATGTAATTATGAGATCAAAGAAATATTTTCATGCTTATTCCTTTGTTTTCTTTCAGGCCATTCCTGTGTTTCTCACTTTGCATAATGCAGCCGAAGTTATCATCTGTGGGCACCAGAAGTGTTTTCGGAAAGAGGTAAATGATTACGCAAAAGGCTAGTTTCACTTCCCTTGCTTGAAATTTCAAAGACATGCTTTTTATGTACTGCCCAGGTTAGAGCCTGCCTTTTTCCTGCCATCTGTTTCCAGTCAAGGCTGCCTGATGGTGGTCATTAATTAATTTCAAGGACCACGGTTTCGACATCCCTTCAGGTCACCCAGCATACATGGGGATGCTTATGGGTCTGAACGGAACTCACCTCCAGGCCAGCGATGAACCAGGGCTTGGGGGGCTGAGGTAGAAATGCCTGTGGGCCTGGGGGGGTGGGGTGGGGGAATGGGCATTACCCCACCGCATCCCAGCACCACGAGGAAATTGATGGCAAGCTTCCCATAGGGTGCTGGGAGCTTTAGCCCACCCTGGGGAAAACTTTTCTTCCTCACCCCAGCTCTGCCTTCCACCACCTGAACAGCTAGCTTCCCTCACCTTCTGGGCCTCCATCTGTGCAAAGGGGAGAGAAATGTCACTCACCCAAGAGTTGCAGGAGGACCCTAGCAACTGCTTGGTGCTCCCAACACTTTCTGGCACACAGTAGGTGCTTGGTACTCATGAGCTATGATTTTTAATATTATGAGCGGGAGTTTTATTTTTTAATAATTTTATTTGATCTTCGGCTGTGTGGGTCTTTGTTTCTGTGAGGCTCTTCGCTAGTTGCGGTGCCCAGGCTTCTCATTGCGATGACTCCTCCTGTTGCGGGGCACAGGCCCTAGGGCTTCAGTAGTTGTGGCTCCCAGGCTCTAGAGCACAGGACCAATAGTCGTGGAGCGTGGGCTCAGTTGTTCCACGTGATCTTCCTGGATCAGGGATTGAATCCCTGTCTCCTGCACTGACAGGCAGATTTTTCACTACTGAGCCACCGGGGATGCCCAGTGGTGCTTTTAGGTTGGTGCCTCTTTTTCCTAATATCTGCCTGTTTCAAATGACTTCCATCAAAATTTTGGAACTCAAACTCGAGAGAGGCTAGTGGGTCATTCAGGCAACACACTTTTTATAGGCGTGCCGGGAAGAGAGGCGGCCTTCCTGTGCCCAAGGCCACTCCACACACTCCAAGGGACCTTTCTGACACACAGATCGGATCATGTTCCCCACATACAGCTCTTCAGGACTGCCCAGAACCTACCTGGAGGCATGCAAAGCCCTTCACCACCTGGGCCCCGTCCATCTGTCTGGCCTTAGAAATTTCAGCCACAGCTAAACTTCTCCGTTTTCCTAGACCATATCTTGATGTTTCTCTCCTCTGATCTGTCAGGAAACCTCTTCTCACACCCCGCCCCATTCACTCTGTGAATATTTCTACATCCCTGGGTGTGTGGCTGCCCTGCCAGGCCCTGGGTCTACAGTCATGAACAAGAGACATAGTTTCTGCTCTTAAAGACATGACTGAGCCACTGAGCACTTACGTGGGTGCACGCCCCTGCATTGGAAGCTCGGAGTCTTAACTGTTGGACCGCCAGAGAAGTCCTGAGCATCCCTTTCATTCTCATCTTCATTCCTACTCTTCCTCCAAACTCTGGAGATGTCGGCTATGTTTAGCTCAGAATCTGTTAGTGACAGGCTTTCCCAAGTTGCCCGCAGTTATTCAGGTGGGAGCCGGGTCACGTCTGCGTGCCATCCTTCTGGGGCCGAAGGGATTCGAGTGTCCACCAGGGGGCAGTGGAGTCCAGGTCCGCTTCGCCTTTTGGACTGCTGAGGCGGGTTCCACAAAGATGAGAGGGAACAAAGGAGCTAAAGACGGGAGCCACTGCTCTGTACACAGACGTCTCGCGTTCATTAAACCAGTACCAACCGGGTGATTTAGTCACGCGTGAAAACTTAGGAGAGCCTTCACAGCAGGTCACAAAATTCTCTTGCCAGTGCTTTACCTTCTTTAAAAAAAAAAATTGAGATATACTTGAAAGATAAAATTATATTCATTTCAGGTGTTCAGGATAATGATTCAATGTGTATATTTTGAAATGATCACCACAGTAACTCTAGTTAACATCTGTCACCATGCATAGTTACAACATTGTTTTTCCTTGTGATGAGAATTTTAAGATCTACTCTCTTAACAACTTCCAAAATAGGCAAGAGACTGTTGTTAACTATAGGCAGTGTGTTGTACATTACATCGTCAGCACTTGCTCATTTCAGAATAAGTGGAAGTTCGTACCTTTTAAGCGTGTCACTGTTACAGTATGACTTATTTATTTAATTTTACCTGTGCTGGGTCTGCTTTGCTCTGACCTTTTCTCTAGCTGTGGAGAGCGAGGGCGACTCTCTAGTTCCAGTGCATGGACTTCTCATTGCAGTTCCTTCTCCTGTTGGGAAGCACAGACACTAGGACTCGAGGGCTTCAGCAGTTGCAGCTCCCGGGCTCTAAAGCACAGACTCAATCGTTAGTTCCTCCCCTGTACGTTGGATCTTCCCGGATCAGGGATCGAACCCCTGTCTCCTCCACTGGCAGATGGACTCTTTACCTCTGAGCCACCAGGGAAGCCGTGCTTCACTTTTGAATAATATGGTCATACTTCACACTTTGAGCCGGAGGAAGGAAAAAATCCCAAAACTGTAGTTTGTCCTCAACTAGCAAAATAATCCTTTTGAAATGTACAGAAATAAACTCTTACCTGGCCATTTTCCTTATCAAATGTAGAAAAATCTATGCTTCTCCCTGCTAGAGATTTCTTCCCAAGTGCCAAGGCCTAATTCCCTTAAAGTAATAAAAAAAGGAAGTAATAAAGGTGAAGTCTGTGTTAGAATTTCTTTGTTTCTTCATTTCAGGGAGCTTTAAACGCCAAGTTCCAATTTCCCCAATCTGCCCTCTTTTCCTTCTCTCTAGGGGTGGAATCAAATGTCCCTGGTCCTTTTTTTCTGTTTCCTAATTTACACATCATACCAGAGAATTTATAGCGCTGCTCAGAGTCAGAGCTGGATTAATGAAAGGAAAATTTAAAGAGACAGAGTGGAATAGAAGTTGAACCAGAGCCTGATTGCTTTTCCTGCACAGGATACATCGATTTCTGTCTCCTTTTCATGGCGCGTGAGATATTTGAAGGCTTGGGCGCGGCGGCATTGTGCTTTTTTGTGGGTAAACAGAGTTCTAATGGTGAGAGTGGTAAAACTACTCATCCAGAAGTGACTCACCTCTGGACCTCTGAGTCATCCTTCATTTGGTCCAAGCAGAAAAAGCCTCAATAAATACTGAAGTGCGGCAACTTGTTAAGACCCCAATAAACTTATTCATAATTTATGTGCCTCTTGATCTAAATATTTTCTTTTAAGGAGAACAAAAAAAAATTTTTTTTAAGATTAATGCTGTCTTTTTATTTTCATACAGAAAACTTCTCCTCCAAAGATTTGTAGGTAAGTTTAAAAAAAAACCCAGGTCCACAAACCTCTAAAATAGAAGATTTAACCTGATTTTAAACTCTGATCAGAAACCGTCTGTTGATGATTCATACTTGAGAGTTAACAGAGGAATTTCTTACAAACACTCGTATATCCCTATTTCATGTCTTATTCAAAAATCTACTTCCTTTTTTTTTTCTGAAATATTTTATTTCTAAGGGGAAAACAACCCGTGCTAGGTTTCAACCACCGATGCCCAGAATTTTGCTGAGTTGCGCAATACTGATGAAGAATGAAAGTGGAAAAATGGAAACAACTTAAAGTTTTAAAAATAAGGTTTGCAGTTTATTGAGTTTTTAAGAATTCCCACGGTGGAAAAAGCACTGACCTGTGCATCCAGGGATCTGAGTCGTGGTCTTGGGTCACACGGCACCATGGCCGTGGACAGGCTGCACACCCCTCCATTTCTCAGTGTCTCCAGTTGAAACATGAACAGTGACCCGCCCCCCCAACCCATCCCTGTGCCCCCTGTTGTACAAATTCTGATCTGAGTGCCTCATTCTCTGATGACTTCCTGTCTCCTCGGCAGTAGCTGCGAAGTTCAGTCCTCAGTCCTGTAGATAGAAAATCAGCAGAAATGCTTTGATGCATGGATTTGGGCCTTTTTATTTCAGCTATTTCTGGGCTTTTATCCAATCTCCTTTTTTTTTGCCTTTATTACAAGCTGCTACTTGAAGAAGGAAAAAAAAAAACCCCACAGTCAGGACTCATCCTCTTGTTTAAGAGATTAGCAGGTGTTAAAAAGAGGCATTAAAACCCATTCATGGATGCCTGGTGGAATCAGGTGTTGCTCAAGGCCAAGTTTGGTGGGAACCTGGGCTATCCCACACCTGGCTGACCCCCTTCTCCCCTCAGTCCCAAGGGCCTGTCTATTTGAGAGCTCTAACACTCATCGTGGATGGTGAAGTGTCTTGCATCGGAAGCAGGGGTCCCCAACCTCCAGGATCTAATGCCTGATGATCTGAGGTGGGACCGATGTAATAATAATAGCAATAAAACGCACAGTAACTGCAATATGCTAGAATCGTCCCGAAACCATCCCCGTACCCTGGTCCATGGAAAAACTGTCTTCCATGAAACCGGTCCCTTGTGCCATAAAGAATGGGGACTGTCGCTCCACAGCCTTCTGTTCACTGCAGGCAGACACTGAAGCCGTTGAGGGTCCGCCTCTCCCCCCACCTGCAACCTGTCTGTTCACGTGCAGTCGCAGGAAGCCTCCCTGTGAGCCTCCCTCCCCTCGCCTTACCCTGGCCTTGAGTTGCTCTGCAGTCGGGTGCCAGGGAGTCTTCTTGAGGTCATTTGTTGTGTGCCTCGAAAGTTGACCAGACTGTAGGAGTGGGTAGGCTGGAGTGGAGAACCTCTGCCGTGTCATCCTGCCCTTCCCAAGGCCTTGAGGCCCCAGCTCCGAGGCTTCCCCTGTGCCCGTCCTCCTGTTCCGGGCTGGGCTGGCCAGGCTAGTCTGTTGGGTACACGTGTGTGTCACGACACCATTGAGGACTCGGGGGAACGGTGTGTGGACAGAACTGATTAGCATCACTATTGCCAGTGTACTTCAGTTATGAAGAGCCTGTTGTCGTGTATTACATATATATGTAAGTAATACAGAATTCAATACGTGTACAGAATATATGGCTTGCCAGGTGGCGCAGTGGGTAAAGAATCCGCCTGCAATGCAAGGAGACACAGGAGATGTGGGTTCAATCCCTGGGTTGGGAAATCTCCTGGAGGAGGGCATGGCAACCCATTCCAGTATTCTTACCTGGAGAATCCCAAGGACAGAGTAGTCTGGTGGGTTACAGCCCATGGGGTTGCAAAGAGTTGGACACGACTGAAGCGACTGAGTATGCATAGAATATATATAGGTGTGAGATGTCCCACGCTAAAATCCCCTAACGGTGAAAATGCTGTATTCACTGCCCCTGTTCATGTCCTTGACCTTTTGCTGTTTGCCACCTGATGTAATGGTCAGAAGGGACCCAATTCTAAATATGCTATTGCCTCATAAATGGAAAGAGGGGGAAAGAGCATGTGATATGTGGGTTTTGTGTTTTCTGCTGCCTTCCTTTAGGAGGAGAGAATGACTGGGACAAGATAGAGAGCAAGGTATTTTGGTATGCTGCTGTTGCTGTTGGTGCTACTGCTAAGTCACTTCAGTCGTGTCCAACCCTGTGCGACCCCATAGATGGCAGCCCACCAGGCTCCCTTGTCCCTGGGATTCTCCAGGCAAGAATACTGGAGTGGGTTGCCATTTCCTTCTCCAATGTAAGAAAGTGAAAAGTGAAAGTGAAGTCGCTCAGTCGTGTCTGACTCTTCGCGACCCCATGGACTGCAGCCTACCAGGCTCCTCCATCCATGGGATTTTCCAGGCAAGAGTACTGGAGTGGGGTGCCATCGCCTTCTCCTGTATTTTGGTATAGGAAACCCAAATACCACATAAAAACCATTTATTTCTAAGTCAAAAAATAACTCCAAATCGACTTTGTAATGAATGAGAAAATTTGAAAATATCTGTGATTGGCAATGTTACTTTTTTGTGCAAGAATTTTTTTTTAAAAAGCCTTTATGATGGCAATTTCTCATTATATGTATATATGAATAAAAAAATAGTAAAATGAATTTCTATAGACTCGTCTCTGAGATTCAGCAGTTTCAACTTAAGCCTGCACCCAGCGTCTCATTTCAGCAAATCACAGGCTCTGTAGGGTTACATCCATAAATATTTTGGTATGTGTAAGAGATTTTTTTCTACTGAAATTTTTAATTATTATTACTATTTGGCTGTGCCAACAGCTTGCAGGATCTTAGTTTCCTGACCAAGGATTGAACCTGGGCCCTTGGCAGTAAAAGTAGTTGGAGTCCTAACCACTGACCACCAAGGAATTCCCTTATTTGGGAAAAAAGTTTAAACTGGTAGAAAAGTTGCAGGAGTATTACAATGAATCCCATATACCTTTTATTTAGTTTCACTCATTGGTAACATTTTTTGTATTTGCTTTCTTTCTCTCTCTCTCTATGCACATGGTGGCTCAGCAGTAAAGCGCCTCAGCCAATGCAGGAGATGCAGGTTCAATCCCTGGGCCAGGAAAATACCCTGGAAAAGGAAATGGCTACCCACTCCAGTATTCTTGCCTGGAGAATTCCATGGCCAGAGGAGCTTGGTAGACTGCAGTCCACGGGGTCACAAAAGAGTCGGACATGAGTTAGCGACTCAACAACAATATATGTATCACACAAAATATATATAATTATTATATAATTATACATATAATTATTCTTACTCTTATTTTTTCTGAACCATTTGAGGATATGTTGCAGGGATTATGACTCTACCCCTAAATACTTCAAAGTGTGTCTCCTAAAGATAATAAGCTCTTGTATAACCACAGTGCAATGATTACATTTAGAAAATTAATGTCTCATATAATTCTGTTATGTAATATTGAGTCGGTGTTCAAATTTGGTCAATTATCCTGACATTTTCTTTTGTAGTATTCACCTCCCTCAAAGATGCCATGTCTCTTCCTAATCTTTTTTTTTTTTTTTTACTATAACCTTTAATCTGGAACAGTTCCTCGGCTTTTTATTGCCTTTCATCGCCTTCAGATTTTTGAATCATGTAACCCCATTGTTTTGTGAACTGTCCCTGAATTTGGGTTTGTCTCAGCATTTCCCTGAGATTCAGTTTAAGGTCGTGCATACTACCATATGAGTGATACTGTACCCTTCTCAGTGCATCATATCAGGAGGCACATGATATTGATCTGTCCCACTACTGGAGATGTTAAGTTTGATTATTTGAGTAAGTTGATAAGATTGTAATGTGCTTTCCACGGTGTTTTCTTATTGGTAAGCAGCAAAACTGTAGTCTGCTTCGCCACATTTTCCACTTCCCTGGTGGTTCAGATGGTAAAGAACCTGCCTGCAATGTGGGAGACCTGGGTTCAATCCCTGGGTTGGGAAGATCCCCTGGAGGAGGGCATGGCAATGCACTCCAGTGTGCTTGCCTGGAGAATCCCTTGGACAGAGAAGCCTGGTGGGCTGTAGTCCCTCGGACAGAGGAGCCTGGTGAGCTGTAGTCCATGGAGTTGCAAAGAGTTGGACAGCACTGAGCGACTAACACTTTCACTGGCCAGTTTTCTACTAGTGTATTTGTCGGGATCGGTAGTTTTAAAAAAATCTCCTTTTATGTACACTTTTTTTTTTTTTGCCTCGACATGTGGCATGTGGGATCTTAGTTCCTCAATCAGCCATCCAACCCATGCTCCCTGCATGGGAAGCACAGACTCTTAGCCACTGGGCCACCAGGGAAGTTCCTATATATACACTGTTGTTCTCAAGTGAGCCAGCTGTGGTTTTATACATATCCTGCAAATGCTTCTCTCTGGGAAGATGGCTCACTGAGCCCCAGAGAAGGAGCTGTCTGGTGTCAGCAGAGCACGCAACTGAAAACTAGACAGATAATGTGGTGCTCAGAGGATGAGCAGGGCAGCTGGGTGTGGTCTCCCAGGATCTCTGCTTCACCCGAGCTCCAGTGGGTGTATTTCCACCTCCACCCTCTCTGGGACGCCCTTCATGTTGGACAGTAAAACTGTGTCTTTCACCTCCTCTCCACAGCGCCCTCTTCCTCCTGGCCGCTGCCGGGTGCCTGCCCTTTAACGACTCGCAGGTAAGTTCAGGTAGACTCACTTTGCCTTCAAGTATCTCTGAAGCCTGCCTGGATGAGCAGAATTTCCGAGTCCTTCCTTTGAGAAGCAGTATGACCCCGGCCTGTGCAAAGACATGTAAAAGCAAACTTCAGGCAGGGCCTAGGGGATCCACTGGCCAGGCCAGCACCTCCCCTCAGGTCTTCACCTCTCTGTGTGTGGCAGGGTGGCCCACAGAGCTCAGACCTCTGGGTGCTGTGATGGGGGCAGTCCACCCTCTGAACCAGCTAGGAGGACCTGCGAGCCCAAATGACCCACACACCGAGGCAAAATTGATTTTCCCCTCTCATCCCAAGGGGGCTTCCCAATGGCTCAGCAGGTAAGGAATCTGCCACCAATGCAGGAGACACGGGAGACGCAGGTTCGATCCTTTTGTTGAAAAGATCCCCTGGAGGAGGCAATGGCAGCCCATTCCAGTATTCTTGCCTAGAAAAATCCCATGGGCAGAGGAGCTTGACAAGCTGTTGTCCATGGGGTCTCGAAGAGTCGGACATGACTGACCGACTAACATTTTCACTTTCTCATCCCAAGGGCCTTATCTTACACAGTGATTTTCGCTTTGTTTTCCTGAGTTTTTCTTTCTTAGGCACTGAGGACCCACCCCCACCTCCAGGAGTCATCTCATTCCTGGGTCTTTTTTCCCTTCTTTCCTTCCCCAGCATTGATTAAATCCCCATCAAGTGTTAGGCACCAAGCCAGGCTCTGGGGGCACAAAGAGAAATTGCCGTCGTCCGGGCAGAAGCCGGAGTCTAGTCAGAGCAGAGGGGAGGGGGCAGACAATGAACAGATAATTATAACCCGGGGAGGCCAGGGCTCTGTCCGGGGCGGGGTGGGATCCTGCCAGGCGCCTGGGAAGACATGGAGGCTCAGAGGAGGAAGAGCTGACGATTATATTGAGCTTGCTGGGTGCCAGGCTCTGGGCCAATGCTTTAGTGCCTTATTTTATTTAATCTCAACAATAATTCCACAAGGGTAGCAGCTATTATTGTCTCCATTTTGTAGTTAAAGAATAGTGAGACCCAAAAGGTCACCAGCTAACAAGTAAGTGGAGATTTTAGAATTTAACCCAGATCTTTCTGATGCTGGAGCCAGGCTCTGTTGACTGGACCTAAATCTTTATTTATTTGCCTGCTCTTCGTGGCAGTGCTCGGGGGCTTCTCTCTAGCTGTGGCTCGTGGAGTTCTCGCTCTACTTGTGGCGTGGGGTGTAGAGCACATGGGCTCAGTAGCTGGGGTGCTTGGGTTTAGTGGCCCCATGGCATGTGGGATCTTAGTTCCCTGACCAGAGATCGAGCCCACACCCCCTGCATGGGGAGGTGGATTCTTAACCACTGGCCACCAGGGAAGTCTCTGGACCTAAATCTTGAAGGGTGAGGAGGAGTGAACCAGGAGAAGAAGGCAGGGGCGGCCGGAATCGTGGAGGTGTCCTGAGCGTGCCCTGTGACTCAGCTTCATGGCACATCCACCATGTGTGTGCCCCTGGGCTGATTCCTGCTTTCTTGGACTTGACCATCTCATGGAGGGTGGAGACAGAGGCAGATCATAAGCTGAAAGGAATGTATCAGGTGAGATAAATGGAAAAAGTAAGGAAGGGAAGAAGAGGAGGGAGTGCCCCTTGGCCAAGTTGGCTGGGGAAGTCCAAGCTCTCTTTCTCTGGAGAGGGGATGGGCAGTGGATGGGACTGCTTGGGTTGACAGGGGCTTGTCATGGGGGTTCTTGGGTGCCTTGTGTTTGGATTTCATCCTGAAGCCACTGGGGGACTGTTGGATGATTTTAAGCAATAGGTGACACCATCTGATCTGCCTTTAAAAAAAAAAAAAAACAATGATTCCTTTATTTATTTATGTTTGGCTGTGCTGGGTTTTTGTTGCTGCCTGGGCTTTCCCTAGTTGTGGAGAGCAGGGGCTACTCTGTATTTGTGGTGCGTGGGCTTCTCATTACGGTGGCTTCTCCTGTTGTTGAGCACGGCTTAGGGTGCTTGGGGGTTTCAGGAGTTTTGACACATCTTCTCAGTAGTTGCAGCTTTTGAGCTCTAGAGCGCAGGCTCAATAGTTGTGGCCTAGGGGCTTAGTTGCTCTGTGGCATGTGGGATCTTCCCAGACCAGGTATTGAACCCGTGTCTCCTGCAGTAGCAGCCAGATTCTTTAACACTGAGTCACCAGGGAAGCCCCTTGGATCTGCCTTTTAAAGATGCAGTGCTGGGGAGTGTTGGGGATGGGGAAAGAGATGCTGGAGGCAGAGAGCCCTGTTAGGAAGACGTCGCGTAGGCAGCTGGGTGAGGAGTAAGGAGGGTCTGGCCCAAGGTCCCAGAGTCCTGTCTGGCACCGTGCTTGGTGCTGTGCATTGGCATTTAAAATCGCCACTCTGGATTCTGTTTGTCTGTACTTACATCCTTTTTTTTTTTTTTTTTTTTAAACCCTGTGTTACAGTTTGATCCAGATGGATATTTCTGGGCTGTAATTCACTTACTCTGTGTAGGTAAGTTTTTTAAGAATTCTTACTTAAACAATTGAGACTTATTATTTAGACCTCATCATGTACCCCCTTTTAATGATCCCAGACAATAGGAAGATTAAATCCAAGATGTCAAGGTTAAAATTAAATGGGCATTTTTTTTCTGGTTTGATTTTCCTATTTTGGAGTTTTCCCGAAATGGTTCCAGTTCCCATAGAGTCTCCTCTTTCTCATGACAAATGTTACTAACTCACCAGGGCCTAGGGTCCATTTCCTCAGATACACTTGTGCAGTGCTAGCTCCTTCTCTAAAAAATGGTGGGGAGAATTCCATATCCAGAAGTTTGTGTCCATAAAAACTCTCTTTCAGCAGTACACTTAAAAAAAAAGTGGGTGAAATAAAAGGACCATCTACTTTATTTCAAACCAATGTTTCCTCTCTTAGAGGGAAAACAGTGCCCTGACTTTGTGACACACAGTTCAGAAATCCAGTGATGTTTCTCATGGCACCATCAGAGGAAACCCAGGCCTCCCGTTAACTGTGTCCTTCTGTGGACCATGAGCCTCACTGGCCCAGCCCTTTCTCTGTGAACTGCATCATCTGGGGGATTACCAGATGCACATCCTTGAAGTCCTCCAGAGTGCTGTTGGTCACCCTCTGTGGGCTGCGGGTAACCCTTGCAGGGAAGAGAGGCCCTTTTCCCTGAGGATTCATGCCCCCTGAAGAATTCCCTGTGCGAGTGACTCCTGTTGCTTCCTCTCCAGGGGCTTATAAGATACTACAGAAATCCCAGAAACTCAACAAGTTAAGGTAAACTTTAAAAAAAATACATGTATATATTTTATGGAGCTTCCCTGGTGGCTCAAATGGTAAAGAATCTGCCTGCAATGCAGGAGACCAGGGTTCGAGCCCTGGATTGGGAAGATCCCCTGGAGAAGGGAATGGCTAGTATTCTTGCCTGGAGAATCCCATGGACAGAGCAGTCTGGTGGGCTACAGTCCATAGGGTTGCAGAATTGGACGTGACTGAGTGACTTACACACATATATTTTATAATTAATTAATTAAAATTTTTTTGTTTGCAATGGGTCTTGGTTACTACTCACCAGCTTTCTCTAGTTGCAGCACACGGGCTTCTCATTGCCCTGGTTCCTTGTGTTGAGGCCCACAGGCTCTAAACACACGGGCTTCAGTAGTTGCAGCACTCGGGCTCAGTAGTTGTGGCTCAAGGGCTTAGTTGCTCCGTGGCATGTAGAGTCTTCTGAGACCAGGGATTGAACCCATGTCCACTGCATTGGCAGGCGAATTCTTACTCACTCTGACGCCAGGGAACTTTTGAAGTCTGGTAAGTTAATGTTTCACTAAAGGAAAGGGGGAGACCCATGGGGTTGTGAGCTTCTTCCATCAGAGAGACAATGAAAGTCCAGGATAGGGGGAGGGCAGCAGTTTGGGTCCACCAGGAGCTGAAATGTGCCAGCCGCCAGCCATATGCGAAGAGCCTGGAAGTCTCTCCTCTTCCCTCAGGGCAGCTGTTTAGATGACATTTTGTCAAAAATTATGTGACTGGCCTCCTTGGGCCCCAGTTCACTTCTTGTAGCTCAGAAGCACAAGTCTTTTTCTTGCTTCTCCAGCCCCTTCCAAACTAGACCCAGAAGTCCCTCCCATCACTAGCTCTGTTCTGAGGTAAAATGAAGCCTTTGTTGAAGGCAGTCAGTGGCACAATTGCTGAATATAAATGAAAAAGATGAGAATTCAGGCCTCGGTCAGACTGGAGCTGCCAGGTCAAAGCCCCCTAGTGATCAGCTGGGTTTTGGGGCCGGGTGAGGTCAGTTTTCATTCCAATCCCAAAGAAAGGCAATGCCAAAGAATGCTCAAACTACTGCACAATTGCGCTCATCTCACACGCTAGTAAAGTAATGCTCAAAATTCTCCAAGCCGGGCTTCAGCAATACGTGAACCGTGAACTTCCAGATGTTCAACCTGGTTTTAGAAAAGGCAGAGGAACCAAAGATCAAATTGCCAACATCCACTGGATCATTGAAAAAGCAAGAGAGTTCCAGAAAAACATCTATTTCTGCTTTGTTGACTACGTCAAAGCCTTTGACTGTGTGGATCACAACAAACTATGGAAAATTCTTCAAGAGATGGGAATACCAGACCACCTGACCTGCCTCTTGAGAAACCTGTATGCAGGTCAGGAAGCAACAGTTGGAACTGGACATGGAACAACAGACTAGTTCCAAATAGTAATAGGAATATGTCAAGGCTGTATATTGTCACCCTGCTTATTTAACTTACATACAGAGTACATCATGAGAAACGCTGGGCTGGAAGAAGCACAAGCTGGACTCAGGATTGCTGGGAGAAATATCAATAACCTCTATGCAGATGACACCACCTTTATGGCAGAAAGTGAAGAGGAACTAAAAAGCCTCTTGATGAAAGTGAAAGAGGAGAGTGAAAAAGTTGGCTTAAAGCTCAACATTCAGAAAAAGAAGATCATGGCATCCGGTCCCATCACTTCATGGGAAATAGATGGGGAAACAGTGGAAACAGTGTCAGACTTTATTTTTGGGGGTTCCAAAATCACTGCAGATGATGATTGCAGCCATGAAATTAAAAGACACTTACTCCTTAGAAGGAAAGTTATGACCAACCTAGACAGCATATTGAAAAGCAGAGACATTACTTTGCCAACAAAGGTCCATCTAGTCAAGGCTATGGTTTTTCCAGTAGTTGTATATGGATGTGAGAGTTGGACTGTGAAGAAAGCTGAGCGCCGAAGAATTGATGCTTTTGAACTGTAGTGTTAGAGAAGACTCTTGAGAGTCCCTTGGACTGCAAGGAGATCCAACCAGTCCATTCTGAAGGAGATCAGTCCTGGGATTTCTTTGGAAGGAATGATGCTAAAGCTGAAACTCCAGTACTTTGGCTGCTTCATGTGAAGAGTTGACTCATTGGAAAAGACTCTGATGCTGGGAGGGATTGGGGACAGGAGGAGAAGGGGAGGACAGAGGATGAGATGGCTGGATGGCATCACCAACTCGATGGACGTGAGTCTGAGTGAACTCCGGGAGTTGGTGATGGACAGGGAGGCCTGGCGTGCTGTGATTCATGGGGTCGCAAAGAGTCGGACACGACTGAGTGACTGAACTGAACTGAACTGAACTGAGGCCTACAGAGAAAGATCTGAAGGGACTGACTCCTGGGAGGAGGTGGTATATACTCTGAGGGTGTGTGATGGGTCCTAGGGCACCATATTTTCTTTGAATAAAGTGTTTTTGCAGCAAGAAGTTGGTAGAGTTGTTAAGATAATATACAGAATACCCAGTTAAATTTGAATTTCAGCAAATAATTTTTTTAGTTGAAGTATGTTTCATGTAATATTTGGAACACATTTTTACTAAAGTATTATTCTTTACCCGAAGTTCAGATTTATTTGCATGTGCTGTATTTTTACTTGTCAAATATGGTAGCCTTAGAAGTCAGTCCAATGGCCTGAGAGAGCTGACACTCTTTTTATTTTTTATTTTTTGGCCAAGCCTGGTGGCCTGTGGGATCTTAGTTCCCCAACAAGGGATCAAACCCTCGCCCCCTGCATTGGAAGGGTGGAGTCTCAACCACTGGACCACCACAGAAGTCCCAACACAGCTTTTAAAACTGCAGATGTACCCAAAGGAAATAATCAACCAAAGTGAAATTGCATGTGATGGTACTAACTTAGGAAATGGTTTTCAAAAATGAGCCAGGAAATGAAGTACTCTTTGTATTGTTTCTTGATAGTTTATAAATGTAACTTGTACATAGGTATAATTTATTAATAGAGGAAAATTATTATTCTGTATATATAAAACATATCTATTATTTCATCTTTTATCTTTTTTTTTCTTATTCCTTAGTGACATTGACCAGCAGTACTTAAACTATCTATTCAGGTAAAATATAATTTAAAATTTCAAAAAATAATTTATATTCTTCTAGAGCTAATGGGTTTTTATTTTCAATAATATCTTGATTGGGGAGATCTGAGCCAATGTGCCTGCCAGGAAGGCAACCTAAATAATTGGTGAGACGATCAGAGTTGAGGAAACGAAACAGTAATCCTGCCCTCAGGCCAGACAAGCAGGGCTTCCAACCAGCCTCAAACTTCAGAGGGCTATGCCTCTCCCTAGGGCTTTTGGAGTCTGTAAGGCTGGTAAGAACCCACACCTTTTCTTCTAGACTGGGCCCTGAGATTTCCTACGAAATGGATTCCAAAGTCTATCTTCTTAACTCATTCCTAGACCCAGTGGATGTCCAAGGAAAGGATTTTAGCGGGAAGGTTGTGGGTGGAGGATGGACTCGCAGGCTGAGATGTCCACACACAACACACATGTATGAGGTCCTTTGGGTGCAGGATGGAGCCTGGTTTGGGGAGAGAAGAGGGTGCTTTGGGGGTCGGGAGCCAGAGGCTGGACCTTCCCCACAACGCCACCTTCTGACATGAAGCTCCAGGGACTCTGAGAATTCTGCTTTAATTTGGAGTTCCAGGTTGTTTTGAAGGTGTTTTTGTTAAGGTAAGATGAAGTTTGAGGCTTGGTTTATGACATTTAAGTGTGGCATTGAATAGTATTGAATAGATTACATTTAAATGTCATAAATCAAGTGTAATATTGAATATATGGGCTTTCTCGGTAGCTCAGTGGTAAAGAATCTGCCTGCACTGCAGGAGCTGTAGGAGACCAGGGCTCAATCCCTGGGTTGTGAAGATTCCCTGGAGAAGGGCATGGCTACCCACTCCAGTATTCTTGCCTGCAGAATCCCATGGACAGAGGAGCCTGGCGGCTACAGTCCATAGGGTCACAAAGAGTTGGACATGACTAAAGCGACTTAGCACACATGCATGCATTGAATATGTGGATTCTTTTGTACCCTTGACCCAAAACAGGCATAGAATAAGGCTTAGCCACTCAATAGAATGGCCTGGGAGCATTCTTGAATCCTGGGAGTCCCCAGGGCACCCTGCGGGACCTAACTAAGAAACAACGAGGTTTGCTGTCTGAAGCTCAAGTTTGCCTAATGCAACAGCATTCTGTCCAGAGGACTGAGTTCACAGAGGTGCCTTTCAGCATTTGGTGGTTTAGTCGCTAAGTTGTGTCCTATTCTTGCAATCCCGTGGACTGTAATCCACTATGCTCCTCCATCCATGGGATTCTCCAGGCAAGAATGCTGGAGTGGGTTGCTATTTCCTTCTCCAGAGGATCTTCCCGACCCAGGAATTGAACCCGGGTCTCCTGCATTGCAGGCAGATTCTTTACCAACTGAACTATGAGGGAAGCCCCTATCAGTTTTGGCCTCATGGATTTCTGGAGGAAGTTACTCAGCTTAAAATGTTCGACATGAGCTGTATTCTCCACCTACAAACCCACCAGCTGCCTTTTCAAGAGATGTTTCTGAAAATGCAGAAAGACTCTTGGTGTTTGAAATGTTTCCATGACATTGTACCACTTTAAACCGTTCTTCCCCCACCCCCCGACCAGAACTTATAGCCAAGTCGAGCAGCAGCAGAGGGTTCAGGGGATGGAAAATCAAGCCACTGTGACCACCCCCACCTGCTAGTTCTTCTGCCTCTCCCCCTGTGTGAGGGTTTCACTGCCGGGGAACCTGATGCTCAAGGCTTCCTGCCTCAGACTGCTGATTCTGTTTCTAAGTCTTCTTTTCAGTACAAGTGAAGAAGGTAAACCAGGGCTGAGATTTGATTTGCCACAGGCCCTGAGCATCCAAACCCAAAGATCTGCAGTTAGTCAGATCTGTCTGGACCTCTGCCTGCTGGATTGATCTCTCTGCTGGTTTGAAAACACAGAGAGAACCTGCTATGTATCTGGCCCTGCTAAATACTTGAGATCCAAAGATAAATAAAATATGGTTCTTGATCTCAAGGCCATCACAGTGTAGGAATTAGGAATGCATGACATTACATTTACAAATTTTCAGATGTGGACTAGAGAACCAACTCTTTTATTTAATGATTTATTTTTACCCCCTAGTCTTGTCTTTTAGAGTCACCGTTTGGGGTGATCCTGATGATGGCATTTGGGATGCCATGTCAGGCCCTGGGAGATATTTTGGGATGGAAACGGGATCCTTCACATCCTACCATAAGAGCAATAACTTCTGCTGCTGAAGTTATAAGTGGAAGGGGATCCAGTGAGCTAGAATAATGGGGTATGTAGAGGGTATGTGCTTTCTGGAGAAAGAAGAGATAGCAAGCAGACAGCCTGTGTAAAGGATAGAAAAGCTCCAGTCTTGTTTGTGGTGTGTATGTTTTTTACAGCTGCATGTAAACACTTATCTTATAAACCTACAACTTCTGAATGGCCAGGATGTGGCTATTCTCCATGGCCTTTGTCCTGACCCGCCTCTCTTCTCGCCTCTTTCTGTGATGCTGCTCCTTTGGGAGCTGTCAGAAAATCAGAAATGGTGCTGGGAGGTAACTCAAGAGCAGGGCAGGGCAGTGCTGAACTCACACTGGTTTCCTTGTAAAACTGGCCTCTTCTACTTCCCTGTAGTGTCACCAACTGCGGTCTGAGGTAGTGGTTCTCAGCCCTGGTACTTTATAGCTTCCAGGAGCCGTGACAAATTAAAACCATGGATGCCCAGACTATTCCCTTAGAGATTCTAGCCGGGATACTGGGCTCTTCAGATGTGTCTGCAGGGTGAGGCCATCCAACATTAAAACAAACAAACAAACAAACATTCTTGGTTCTACTTGAATATAAGGTTTTATTCCTACCTCCAACTAAACCAGCTGCCTGGTAGCATGAGTTTTGACAGAAGAGGGTATAGAAGGTGGGCTTAGGGCCACACAGAGGTGCTTGTAGACAGGCACTGGGAGATGGGACAGGTTTCCAGAGAGGAAGATGGGAGAGAGCCAAACAGGTATGACCTGCATCGTCCCTTATAGCATCAACTACAGATTGGTCCAGGAAGTTTTCAGGCACAGGGTGGATGGCATGGGTCATGCTGTGGATTAGTTTCTTGGAAATCTACCACTCCTTCTGTAGTTAATTTTGTGATTTAGCTCACAAGTAAATTTAGCTCACATTCAACAGCTAGCTTTTAGGCTGCAGCCTCTTTGTAATTTAGAGTCTGCTTTGTTTCGCTGACAAGGACACTCTGTAGATTAGCGGGCTATGGTGATCATTCATGGTATGGCTGATGCTCAGGGAAGAGTGTGGACCCTCAGAATCATCACAAGAGATCCAGCCCTTTTACCAAAACTTGAGACATTTCAGGACATTCTCACACTCTTCCTGATGAGTTAGATTTCGTCAGAATGAGAACATTCAGTGCAGATAATTTGCTTTTAGGCAAATCTTACTATTTCCAAGTAGAATGGGTGTTGTTTTCTCAGTGCTGGCGAAGCTTTCTTCACTAGTCTGCTGTTTCTTTTTCAGTGTGGTGCTCCTGGCTTTAGCAGCTCACCCCACAGGTAAGATTTCGTTTATTTGTTTGTCTTACATTGCCCACTGACCCAGTGCTCTGATCCTGCTTAAATCTCCGAGGGAAATTTTGTAAGAGAAAGTGGCTGCCTTCCAGGGTGTCAGGAATGGCCCACATACTTGAAACTGCTCTTAATGTTCCATCATGGAATTCACTGTCCATGTGCATGTGGGCGTGCGCTCAGTCTCTCAGTGGTGTCCAACGCTTTGCGACCCATGGACTGTATCCCCCACCAGGCTCCTCTGTCCATGAGATTCTTCAGGCAGGAATACTGGAGTGGATTGCCATTTCCTCCTACTTTTATGTGAAATGGTAACAAATAAAACTGTGGTCTATATGAACAGTGCAGTTGTTTGGAACGAAGTTGTGTAATGCACAGCTTTGTGCAGCTCAAACAGCAGCCAACTGCTTCAAAAAGCACACAGGTTTGTTAGAGTAGATAATTAAGGCAGGTAGATATTAAGGTAGGAATTTGGTGTGCGAGATTATAGAAGCTCAGAATCTAGGAGATCCCTTGGAGATCAGTTTTTCCCAGTTTTATAAAGCCTGGTCACTTGACCTAAACCCTCTGATGGGTCTTGGTGATGTGTTCTCATAGGACCATAAGGTTAATTACAAAATGTAAGCAAGTGAAACGGGAAGAAACTCCCTCTCCTCCAGAAGTGTCCGAGGACTGCCCTGATTGAGCAGCTCCGATTCCTGCCAGTGTGTTAGCTTTCTCATAGGACCCAGCCCTATGGGTAGTCTAGCCCATTTTTACGACAGAGGGACACTTCATTCTTTCCTGCTTGCTTATTACACTTTCCAAGTGAAATGTCCACCTCATAGAGTGGGTGTGGGTCAGCCAGAATGCTTTCAAGACTCCTTATATCTGCACCAATTAAGACACAGTAAGAGTCAGGACCCACGGGTGCAGTCTTTTTCTTTTTTTTTTTTAAAGCTCTGTTAATTTCCTTCTTTTTTTCTTTTGGCCGTTTTGTACCACTTGTGGGATCTTAGATTGATCCCTGGGATCAATCTAACCAGGGATTGAACCTGTGCTCCTTGCAGTGGAAGCTGAGTCCTAACCATTGGACTGCCAGGGAATACCTTCTGTTAATTTCTGACATTTTAAAACAGGGCTTTATCCTTTTTGGTTTTGTCTTACCTCTTCTTTTTTTCACTTGTGTCTTCATTATTTGGTAGTACTTTCAAAACATTTTAAAATTGAAATATGATTTACGCAAAGGAAATGCATATTCGTAAATGTACAGCTTGATCAATTTTGACAAAGGTACACACCCATGTAACTCACACCTCTATCAAGACATAAAAAACATCTGTCACTCCAGAAAGTCTCCTCATGTCCTTTCCTAGTCACTCCCTTCTTACCAACCACCAGAAGCCCCTATTGATCTGGTTTCTGTTACCATACATAAGTTCTGTCTATTTTAGAGTCTCATACAAATCGAAACACATAGGAAGGATTCTTTTGTGTCTGGCTCTTGTGTTCAGCAGAGTGTTGAGGTTCATCCAGGTTGTTGTATGTCTCACTAGTCTGTTCCCTTTATTGTTGACGAGTGTGCCAGTATATGAACCTTTTGTTTATCCATTCACCTGATGATGTGCACATGAATTGTTCCAGATTAGTATGAATAAAGTTGCCATCAACATTCTCATAAAAGACTTTTTGTAGACTTACATTTTCAGCCCTCTTGGATAAATACCTAGGAGTAGAATTTCTGTAGAGTAGTCATATGTTTACCCTTGAAATAAAGTGCCAATTTTCTAAAGCATTTGTACCATTTTACCTCCCACCCAGCAGCCAGTGGTAAAGAACCCGCCTGCCAATGCAGGAGACATAAAGGATGCAAGTTCGATCCCTGGGGTGGGAAGATCCCCTGGAGGAGGGCATGGAAACCCTCTCCAGTATTCTCGCTTGGAGAATCCCCAGGACAGAGGAGCCTAGCAGGCTACAATCCATAGGGTTGCAAAGAGTCAGACATGACTGAAGTGTCTTAGCATGGCAGCATGCACAATAATGCATGAGACTTCCGGTTACTCCGTGTCTTCACCAGCCTTTGGTGTTGTCTGTCTTATGTTAGCTGCTCTGCCAGGTGGGTGATGGCCTCTCAGTAGTGCTTTTGACTGAGCTGCCCTCCTCACTCAGTCCTGAGTAGCTGGAAGGATAAGCTTTCCTGTGATGCAGATGGTGCGGCTTTGACACACACCTTTGGGACACACTGGGACAGGGCGGTAGGTAGGGACCAGGTAGACAGTTCTCCGTGTCCTGGGTGCAGACCCTGATGCTTCTCCCCCTTCAGGCATTTGGTTTGCTTCTTGGTGAGTGGGGTCTACGTCTCCTAACCTTTCAAAGTCACAGTTCATGCAGAAGCTCCAAGAATCTTGGAACCTTGCTTCCCCTGGGACTATTTTAGATAAGAGTAGGGAAAAGAAATCCTTCCTCTGTTTGAAAGTTTGCATTTCCTCTTTGTGTGAGGTCCCTCTGCGGTGGCATTTTCAAGAGAGAACATTTCATAGAAACAGAAGGGCAGGAGGACTTGCAGGAATCTGACTGGAAATGACCTTGTCACCTGGTGTCTATTGCTAGTACTGAGATAAAGCCAACAGTACTCACTACGTCTTGGAACTGACCTTCTGCTTTCCCACTGATTCTGAGGACTAAAATGTGGTGAGAGGAAATTTTCCTGCTGTTCAAATATCAATTGTTCTTGGATGTAATAAGATCATTGCCACACTTTTCACTATAGCAATTTCATGCTCCATTATCTTCAGAGAGATGGGATTCACTCCCTCAGAGAGTCAGCAGAATTTTAACCGTGGAGTATGAGGATGAAGGCTTAACTCAGACCTTGGTGTGTAAGCTGTGTGTTGATGCCACAAGACAAGTTTACAACGCTTGGACCACTTACTTTGTGCTTAAAGTGGGTGTTCTACACTAGCGGTGAAGGAGTGTTGTCTTTTGAGCATCCTTACAGCTTTTTTGGAGAAGGCAATGGCACCCCACTCCAGTACTCTTGGCTGGAAAATCCCATGGACGGAGGAGCCTGGTAGGCTGCAGTCCATGGGGTCGCTAGGAGTTGGACACGACTGAGAGACTTCACTTTCACTTTTCACTTTCATGCATTGGAGAAGGAAATGGCAACCCACTCCAGTGTTCTTGCCTGGAGAATCCCAGGGACAGGGAAGCCTGGTGGGCTGCCATCTCTGGGGTCACACAGAGTCAGACACGACTGAAGTGACTTAGCAGCAGCAGCACACCTTTTTTAGGCTCCTGGGTTTAGTTCTTATGTGGTTGGGTCCAGCCAGCCACATACGGCAAGATCTTCAGGGCTAACTTTGTAACACAGTTGAGAAGCTGGTGTGCACCCTCTCTGTTAAAGTGAAAAAAGAGGCCAGCTAAAGTCAGAGGGGAAGCATTAGGGGTCGATTTGAGATTGATTGGGCTTCCCTGGTGGCTCAGACCATAAAGAATCTGCCTGCAATGCAGGATGCCCAGATTTCATCCCTGGATCGGGGAGATCCCTGGAGAAGGAAATGGCAACCCACTCCAGTATTCTTTTTTGAAGAATCCCGTGGATAGAGGAGCCTGGTGGGCTACAGTCCATGGGATCACAAAGAGTTGGACATAACTGAGCGACTAACACAAAACTTGAGATTGAAGACCAGCAGAGCCAAGTGGAAAGTGTTTGGAACATTCTCTGTAGGGAAAGCAGGAGGTGTTGAGGTCTCCCGGATACTCTTGGTTGACTAGCACTTGTTATTTGTCAGAGATGGCCCTAACACAGTGGATACAAGTGATGAATAATCATAGAATCGTCGAATCATAGAATCGTCAAGAACAGGATGGTTCCAGAAGAAACCGTCATGGGATCAACTACATGACAAATGTGTGGAGGTTTTAGAAATGGCTCAACGAGAAGAGCCAGCTATGCTCTCTTTTGCTCTCAATAATTTATATGGTCAATTTTTTAGGATTTGGGTGAGGATTATTATGTAACTTGTCAATTCCTTAGGATGGTGATTTTTTTTGCTTTATCTTCCTCCCTTCCTATCTACTCATGACCACTCCACTGCCCTGCAGATCCCTCCACAGCTTGGGCTGGGCTGTCAAGATCTCCTCTTGCCCCACCTCCCTGTTCTGGGCACCAGGAGCCCAGTTCACCTCCCCTGAGTGAGGCGGTAGCACCCAGGGAAATATGAGGTTTGCGTTTAATGTATTCCTTTCTGCCTAGTCCTCCTGATCACACTGACTGCACTGCAGTCTCCCTCACTCTGAAAGGGAGGTTGGGAAAAAGCCAAGAACCAACAGCCGCTAAAGAGACAGAACAAAGCCTCGGAGAACATCCTTCCACCCTCCTGGCAGGGGGTTGGGGCCGCCCGCTAGGATCCGGATGCTCAAGGCTACCCTGGCTGTCTCTTCTGGAAGGAAAGGGCCTTCAGAAGCAGTGGAGCTCTTCATGCGCTTTACACGTCTGGGCCTGATGTTGGTTACAAAGTGCCTCCACCCAAATAAGTCTCGAGTAGATGACAGAGGTGTTCAGTGGGGCCAAATATAAAGAGAAACAAAATTCTTAGCCTTTTGCTGGGCCGTAAGAAAACCAGATCCTTGGAGACCCTCTCACTTTAAACACAGGTACATATGCACCAACCAAACCAAACAAAATCATGATAGTTACGGTAGAAAAAAAGCAACCCTCCAGAGAAATGGAATTCACACCTTTCTTTCCCAATTGATGGTGGAATCATTTGAGATCATTTTTTAAAAATGTAATTTTTTTTTTTAACACCAAAACCATTTTGTATTGGGGTATAGCCAATCAACAATCTTGTGATAGTTTCAAATGAACAGCGAAGGGACCATTTGAGATCATCTAAGGCTGAGGAAGTGTAGCACGCACTGTGTCTCTTGTTCTGAAACTCTTGGTTAATAAGCTTAGTGATCTGATTTTACATACGGTAATGTACATGTCTCAGTGCTACTCTCGCGATTCATCCCACCCTCTCTTTCGCCCGCCCGTTGTCCACAAGTCTGTTCTATGTGTCTGCCTCTCCGTTGCTGTCCTGCAAATAGGTTCATTAGTACCAGCCAGTGGAAATTCACTGGGAACTCAAATCTGGTGCTCTGTGACAACCCAGAGAGGTGGGATGGGGTGGGAGATAGGAGGTGGTTCAGGAGGGAGGGGACATGTGTATTCCTATGGCTGATTCATGTTAGTGTATGGCAGAAACCAATACAGCAATTGTAAAGCAATTATCCTCTAATTAAAAAATTAAAAAAAGAAAAAGTGATGAAGAATGTTCCACTGCCACTGCCATGCTGTGAATACTCAGGAAAACTAGCCTTTCTGGCTCCAGACCATCCAGAACTGAGAGACAGACTCAAGCCTGGGGGTCTTGAAGACCTGGCGCCTCCAGAATCTCAGAAATCCGAGATTTGGAAGGATTAGGCTATCTGCCGTGGAAATGCTTAATTCCTTTTCTCTGGACATTTTTGGAAGGCTTTCTGCTTTTTTAATCTCCTGACTTCTTGTTTGTGACGAAGTTCAAATTCCAGAGAGGGAAGCAGCCAATATGTGTGATTTTCCTCTTGCACCAAGTGGAACTAAAAGAATGAACTTACTTCACTAGAAATAAATGTACCCTTTGGACCTTAAACTAAAATGAGTATGCATGGCCGTTGGCCCCTGCTCTCTTTGGTAATTAAAACACAAAAATGAGAAAAGATGTCAGAGGCATACACTCATGATCCTTTTTTAGATATAAGAAAAAAAATAATAGAAAAATCTTAAAAAAAAAAAAAGATTCTTTTTGTCCTATAGTCTGGCTGAGGCAGAGGTGGCTGCCTGGTGAAGAGCAAAGATCTTAGGGTTTGGAGTGACCAAGGTCCATGTTCTGGCTCCAGAGTTCAAAAGTTGTGCAATCTCAGACACTTCACTTCTCTGAGCTCCAGTTGAAATGGGGATAAGAAAGCCTCACAGATTGTTACAAGGATTGAAAAAAACAATGTACGGAAAGCTTTTAGCACAGAGTCCTGCTCAGGGCAGGCTCTCACTAAATGGGTCATAACTGTCATCATACTTGGTCTTCCCAGGTAGCTCTAGTGGTAAAGAACCTGCCTGCCAGTGCAGGAGACAACAAGAGACGCAGGTTCGATGCCTGGGTTGGGAGGATCCCTTGGGGGAGGGCATGGCAACCCACTCCAGTATTCTTGACTGAATCCCATGGACAGAGGAGCCTGGTGGGCTACAGTCCATGGGGTCGCAAAGAGTCAGATACTACTAAAGCGACTTAGCACAGCATATCATACTATTATTAATATATTAAGACAGTGCTGATGACAGAGACCCTCGAGTGCTAGAGTGAATTCACTGATACAGTGCATTTCTGGGCAGCTGAGGGCAGGGGACAGGGGGCTTTCAGACTATGTGTGTCAGCTCTTGCTGTTTCCACCAGGTGATCTCTTCAGCGTCCTGGACTTTCCGTTCCTGTATTTCTACAGATTCCACGGCAGCTGCTGTGCCAGGTAATCCCAGCTCGTAAAGCCCCTCACACTGGATTTGTATGTTTCTGTACTACCACCTGTGTCTTTGTGAAGCCCAGGCTCACTGCCCATTGTCTGAATGTGCAGCAAAAGAAAATGGTGCCCAGTGCCAATGAGGAAGGTTCCCCCCTCGGCCATCAGAGGGTTGTTAAAGGACATTCTTGGATGCTCAGAGCTGGCCTGGGACCTGCGAGGTCCCCTGTCCTGAATAATTTTCTTGGCCAGAGTAGCAGTTTTCAGAATTGCAGGAGTGAGAGAACTCTCCCACTTTTTTTCTCTCCCACAAGCAGTTCTTAAACAGAACTTCAGTATGTAAAAATGATGAAACTGATTCAGTTCAAGGCAAGATTTGGGTGCAGATTCACACCCTGTCAGCTTCTGCCTTGACTTCTCTCTTGTTTCCAAGGGGCGAACTCCAAAAAACCTTGACTGAACCCTAAGACTCTGAGAGACAGATTTTGACACCAACAGCTAGGAGCTGTCTAGAGCACAAGGTGATCCCTGATATTTGGCTTTGGGAAGGATCAGAGATGTGGACCAATTAGATGGATGCATTTATGGTGCTACTGATAAAGAATTCACCTGCCAGTGCAGGAAATGCAGGAGACATGGGTTCATCCCTGGATCGAGAAGATCCCCTGGAGGAGGGCATGGCAACCCACTCCAGTATTCTGGCCTAGAGAATCCCATGGACCGAAGAACGGGGCCGGCTGCAGGCCATGGGGTTGCAAGGAGTTGGACATGACTGAATGTCTGAGCATCACTGATAAACAGAAGTTCATCCCATCCTACCCACCCTCTTTCCTGCAGGAGCCCCACTTCACTTGACTTTCTTGTGCTGAGAAATGGAAAGGCTTCTGTGGATAATCCCAAAGGATGGATTCTTTATTTTTTTTTATCATTATTTTTTAAAACATTCTTATGTATTTATTTGGCAGCACCAGGTCTTAGTTGCAGCATGTGGGATCTAGTTCCCTGACCAGGGATCAAAGCCAGGCTGCCTGCATTGGGAGTGCAGAGTCAGGCTCTGGACCACCAGGGAAGTCTCAAAAACATGGATTCTGATATATTTGAAAAACTGCACTTGGGTTGAATTCCAGCCTAGCTGTTTGCTCCTTTGTGTCTTTGGGCGAGTTATCCTAGTTCTCTCAAACCTTAGTTTAGTCTTCTCATCTGTGAAATGAAAAGATCATACCAATACAGGATGATTGTGTGTATTAAATAAGGTACATAAAGTTCTAAGCATCTTGCCCAGCCCAGCAATGGTGGGCAGTATTATTATCTGTAAATAGAATATCAACAGACCAAGAGCAATTGCTGCATGAAAGCCAGACCACTTGTTCCCACACAAAAGAGATTGTGCCTCGTGAAGCAGTGATTCTTCACAGAGTCAAAAAGCTGATATGCAGGCTAGGTGCTGTTTCTGATGGGGGTGTGTTAGCACACACACAAACTCAATATTATAGAGTATGCTCCTGCATTTGGGACTTCCCTGGTGGCTCAGATGGTAAAGAATCTACCTGCAATGCAGGAATTTCAGGAGACCCAGGTTCAATCCCTGGGTGGGGAAGATCCCCTGGAAAAGGGAATGGCTACCCACTCCAGTATTCTTGACTGGAGAATCCCATGGACAGAGGTGCCTGGTGGGCTACAGTCCATGGGGTTGCAAAAGAGTCAGACATGACTAAGTGCTAACACTCTTCTGCATTTGAGCCTTAGAATGATTTAAAAAAAAAATCATCCTCAGAGACGTTTCAGGAAAGCACTGACAGAATTCATCTTCTCAGCTCCTGTCTCTTTGGTCAGGCCTTGTCACTTGCCTGTTAGCTTGGATCTGTGGTGTGAGTGTCCGTGGGCTTGCTTCCCTTTGAGCCTGGTTATTTGGCTGTATTGGGTGACCAGGGTGTGGAGGGAGGGCATCAGGTTTGGTTAATTTGATCAGAGCAACAGAGTTCACAGCCCATGGGTGATGGCTTTGTGGGGTGATCTTCTGCCTCCATTTCTGTCCCTTTTAATCTGTCTCATAACCCAACATGAAAAATCAGGTTTTTTCATTTAAAAGATTTGGAAATCTTTATTTGAGTTAGTTTAACTCTCCATTACATTCTACATCTCACTTCAGCACACACAGAGCTTACCCTCTTTTAAGAATGTGTCGGGACTTCCCTGTTGGTCCAGTGATTAAGAATCCACCTGCCAACTCAGGGGACACAGGTGCAAATCCCTGGTCTGGGAAGATTCCACGTGCCATGAGGCAACTAAGCCTATATGCCCTATAGCCCATGCTTTGCAAGTGGAGAGTAGCCCCCCCACTGCCGCCACTCACTGCAACTAGAGAAAGCCTGTGTGCAACAGCAAAGACCCAGCACAGCCAAAAAGTAAAAAAAAAAAAAAGTAAAATTAAAAAAAAAAAGAATGTCTCAATTTTCCCCACATCACCTCATGGCTCCTCTATAACTGTATCTCAGACTACAAGAGGTCACCTTCAGAGGTCCTGGGGGAGCTCAGGAGGGGTCATGGAGGCCTGAGGGGTCAGAGGCCCCATTAACAGGGAGCCCCAGGCTCCCTCACTCCTGGGGTCCGCCCAGTGCTTTTTAAGACCTGCCTCCACATCGAGGGGTAGGCAAGCTGGAAGTAGAAGAGCTGGATGAGGGCAGGACCCATTAATCATTTAGAAATTATTAACCGACATGGAAGTCAGGTGATGGGAAGGACTCATGGGTACTTTCAGGAGCATGTTGGTCACAGACCAGGAGTAGCTGAGTCCTCGAAGAGTCTGTGCTGAGGGGAAGGGTCGACATGGAACCATGCCCTCGGGAGAGGACAGGAGGAGCCCCAAGTGGACTGAGGTATGCCGGGGAGAGCCAGGCACCTGTGATGTTGGGGCTGCGGGGCATGGATGCCACCAAGAGGAACCCTGGAGGGCCAGCCACCTCACTGACCCCTGCCAGCCTCACAGTCACGGGGACCCGGAGCACCTCACTCTGTCTCTCCAGCTGAGAGCACATTTCCACAGGTCTGAAGGGCCACGGAGAGCTTTGGAAGAGCCAGGAAACCTGGACCTTAATTGTGTCTCTGCCTTAGTTTGCTTGTTAGTAAAATGAGACTCGGGGCTGGGGAGCCTTTCTCTTTTGAAGATCTGATTCCCTTCAGGTGGGATGAAATGACTATCCTTATTCCTGCTTTGAGAACATAGCACCGAACCTGGGGCAAGAAAAAAAGGGGAAGAAAATGGGGATTTGGTCAAGGTTACAAGGGTTGGTGAGCACAGCCAGGAACAGAATTGCAGGTCACTGGATTCCCAGCCTCCTGCTTCCCCACACGGGCTCCTGTGGGGTGACTCAATGCCTTAATCCAGAGCGGGCTGGGTTCCCGGCTCCCGCGCCTGCAGAGACAGACCTGTGCAAACTTTGCAGGCTGTTAGGCCAAACGGGCTGGATTGTACACAGAGGAAACCTAATCCCCATCTCTGGTTCTGCCCCAAGAATCTGAGCTCATCAAATCTAATGAAGTGAAGGCATGCATTTCTGTGAAATCTGGCCTTAGGTGTGTTTAATCAGTTCAACCCGCTTCTAAGTACACCTGTCAAGACACTTACGTAATGCCTGCTGAGACCAAGGCACCTTGTTTGAGTCTGTTCGGGAAATACAGAGACGCCCAAGATGGGACCCCTCCCTCTCAGGGCTCATGAGCTGGGTGGGAACCACACCCCAGCGCCCATAATAGAGGTCAGATGGCAGGATGGCACCCCACACCCCTGAAAGGACAAAGGAGGAGGTACATAGAGGTCAAACCCCTGGAAGGCCAGTCTCAGGTCCCCTTGGGAAGTGAGGGCTCTTTCAGGCTTTATTCCCAATGCATCTGTTCTGTGTAGATCCCCTTGTTTTGGGGGACTTCTATTATGCAGCCTTCCCCTTGAACAGCAGGGAGATCAAACCAGTCGATCCTAAAGGAAATCAACCCTGTATATTCATTTGGAAGGACCAGTGCTGAAGGGGAAGCTGTAATACTTTGGCCACCTGATGCGAATAGCCAACTCATTGGAAAAGACCCTGATGCTGGGAAGGATTGAAGGTGGGAGGAGAAGGGGACGACAGAGGATGAGATGGTTGGATGGCATCACTGACTCAATGGACATGAGTGTGAGCAAACTCCAAGAGATTTGGGTGGCCTGGGGTGCTGCAGTCCGACTTAGCAACTGAACAACAATAACCCCTTTAGATTCTTTTTTGTTTAAACGTCTTATTTTACATTGGAGTATAGCTGACTAACAATACTCTAATTGTTTCAGATGGACAGCAAAGGGATTCAGCCATACTTTTATCCATTCTCCCCCAAACACCCCTCCCATCTAGGCTGCCACTTACCATTGAGCAGAGTTCCCTCAGTTCTTACCTTGAACCCAGGGGCCAGTCCACACCCTCTGACTTCATATGATGAACGTTTCCTTGGAAGTCTTTTCCTAACAGTTTGTTTTGCTTGGAAAAAAAAAAAAGCTGAAGCTCTGCCTTGGCAAACACCAAACTCCAGAAGTATTATAAGAGGGAGCAGGAGATACTGTCCTCCAGATTTTTTTTTTCTTTTATGATTTACCCAGGGATCTCCCAGATTTCTATACCCCCTCCCCACCTCCAGGGAAATGATCTCATCATAGCTCCTTGGCATAGTAGAGTTAATGGTTTTTTTTTAACTTTTGATGTTTTTATCCAGAGATCACTGGAAAACAGAGATGAGATAGAGGTGTTGTCATAACTAAAAATTGACTAATGTTTGTAAGGTAAATAAAAAATGTCACAGAAAATAGCTAATGGCTACAGGACTTCCCTGGTGGCTCAGATGGTAAAGCGTCTGTCTACACTGCAGGAGACCCGGATTTGATCCTTGGGTCAGGAAGATCCCCTGGAGAAGGAAATGGCGATCCACTCCAGTACTATTGCCTGGAAAATCCCACGGACAGGGAGCTTGGTAGGCTACAGTCCATGGGGTCACAAAGAGTTGGACATTACTGAGCGACTTCACTTTCACTTTCACAGGAAGACGTCTCACTTAAAAAAGTCTATTTTCTCCTTGCAGCGGATTTTTAGGATTCTTTCTCATGTTCAGCACCATGAAGCTAAAAAGCCTTATGGCTCCAGGGCAGTGCGCAGCCTGGATTTTCTTTGCTAAGGTAAGAGGGAGGGTGAGGGTGGAGAACCCATCTCAGGAGCTCTTGTGTCCAGTGTTCTCAGAGCCCATGTGCTGCAGGTTGGTCTTCAGGGACTCGTCTCTAGTTATTGACCCTGCATCTGATCCTTCACTTGTTTGGGTAACAATTTCCGAGGGCTTCTGCCTATTTTAGGCTTCCCTGGTGGCTCAGATGGTAAAGAATCCTTCCAGTAGACACAAGTTTGATCCCTGGGTCGGGAAGATCCCCCGGAGGAGGACATAGCAGCCCACTCCAGTATTCTTGCCTGGAGAATCCCATGGACAGAGGGGCCTGGCAGGCTACAGTTCATGGGGTTGCAAAGAGTCAGACAAGGCTGACGCAACTTAGTAGGCACATGCATGGTTGATTTACAATATTGTGTTAGTTTTTGCTGTACAGCAAAGTGAGTTAGTTATACATATATCCACTCACTGTTGGATTATTTTCCCATATATGTCATTACAGAGTACTGAGTAGAGTTCTCAATGCATGCTATGTAGTAGGTTCTTACTAGTTATCTATTTTGTATATAGCAGTGTGTACGTGTCAATTCCAATCTTCCAATTTATCCTTCCCTCCCCTTTCCCCCCTCAGTAATCATGTTTTCTATGCCTGTAAGCCTGTTTTGTATATAGATTCATCTGTATTATTTTTTAGATTACACATACAGGTGATACCATATAATATTTGTCTTTCTCCATCTGACTTATATCACTTAGTATGACAGTCTCTAGGTCTGCCCATGTTGCTGCAAATGACATTATTTCCCTTTTTTATGGCTGAGTAACATTCTGTTGTTTATATGTATCTCATCTTCTTTATCCATCCTCTGTCTATGGACATTTAGGTTGCTTCCATGTCTTGGTTATTGTAAATACTGCTGCCATGACTCATTTGAGAAGACCCTGATGCTGGGAAAGGTTGAGGGCAGGAGGAGAAGGGGACGACAGAGGATGAGATGGTTGGATGGCACCACCGACTCAATGGACATGGGTTTGGGTGAACTCTGGCAGTTGGTGATGGACAGGGAGGCCTGGTGTGCTGCTGTTCATGGGATCACAGAGTCGGACACGACTGAGCAACTGAACTGAACTGAACATTGGTATGCATGTATGGGAAGAAATATATTTAACTACATTGGGAGGAACTTCAGCGGAGTAGGAGAAAATGGAGTCCCTAAAAGCCAAGCCATAGAGAGCATTGTGAACTTTTGAATGAGACTGACCAAGGGTAATTTTTTCTTTTTTGCTGCACTTTATGGCTTGTGGGATCTCAGTTTCCTGACCAGGGATTGAGCCGGAGTCATGACAGTGAAAGCCTGGAATCCTAACCACTAGGCCACCAGGGAGGTCCCCTGAGGGTAAAGTTTTAAGCAGATTAATAAGGTGACAGTGCTTAAGACAGATTGGAAATGACTTCCAAGCATTTAGAAGAGAGGTGAATCAAGGTAGAGATGGCAGGAAGAAAGGTGAAAGGTCAAACTTGACTTACAATTTGATCCTGATCCACGGATGGAACCTGAGTGTCCTGCATCTCCTGCATTGTCAGGCAGATTCTTTACCACTCAGCCACCAGGGAAGCCTGACTTATAATTAGAAGGAAAATAAATTTTAATTATACAGTTTGTCCTATAACTGTTATGTGATGTGATAAAATTAGCTAACAAAGACTCAGATCATTTTAGGACAGATTTGGGGGATAGTTTGGACAAAGGAATGATGAATATTGTTGTTTGTTATTGTTTAGTGGTTAAGTTGTGTCCAACTCTTTGTGATCCCATTGACTGTAGTCCACCAGGCTCCTATGTCCGTGGGACTTCCCAGATGAGAATACTGGAGTGGGATGCCGTTTCCTTCTCCAGGGGATCTTCCCAACCCAGGGATAGAACCTGCATCTCCTGCACTGACTGGTGGATTCTTTGCCATTGAGCCACTGGGGAAGCCCAGTGATGAATATGGAAGGTGACAAGTGAGTCCAAAGTTTTTGCTAGAGACAAATGAGATCTGTGGCCTTAACGCACAGAAATGGGGGTGGTTATGAAAGAACATCCTTTAGGAGAAAGCTGGCGATATACATTTTAGACAGATGTGTATAGTGATAAAACATCTGCATGGAGCTTTTTTGTGTTGGAAACATGGGGTCAAATGTAGATGAGTGTTCAGGGATTTGTCCATTTGGGCTTCGCCTGTAGAAAGATGCAGTTGAAATCAAGAAAACCTATCCATCAAGGAGCTCACTAAGAGAGTGAAAGGATTTGGGGAGAGCAGAGCAGAGTCCTAGGGCTTAGCCTGGGAGAAACTTAGATACCAGGGGCCAATAATGAGCAGGAAAGAAAAGTCATAGCTGGAAGGTAGAGGGGATCAGAGAAGTTCAGAGCAGGGAAGTCTAAAGGAGAATTGTAAGGAGTAAAGCAGAATGCCACCCAAAGGTCAAAGTGACCACAGTAAGAAGAGTCTACAGCACGCACTTTGCTAAGCTTTGCGGAAACAGTTTAAGGAAAAGGGCAGAAGTGGGAGTCGGGCAGAGGGGGATCATAAACACTCAACAATACCTAAGATGTGGAGAGAAGATTGTGACTGGTGGTGGGCAGAGCTAATGAAGATAACTTCTTTTCTAGGAAAAGAGGGACTTGGGCGAGCTTGAAAGTAGAAAAGGAGACACCCTGATACAGAGATTTCATGATGCTAGAGAATGAGGAGAAAATTTGGAAAATAAGTTTCAAAGGGAAGTAGAAGGAGTGTGTGTGTGTGGCGGGGGGTGAAATGTAAAACCCTTTTCCTGGGCTTTACTTGAAGGTAGAGGGCTTCCCAGGTAGCTCAGTGGTAAAGAATCTGCCTGCCAGTGCCAGAGATGGTGTCGATGCAGGATCCATCCCTGGGTTGGGAAGATCCCTGTAGGAGGAAATGACAAATCAAGCCAGAGGAACCTGGTGGGCTACAGTCATGGGGTTGCAAAGAGTCAGACATGGCTGAGCACACGTGCACTCATGGGAAGGTAGCCAGGCTGTTCTGTGAGTTACATGGCAGAGGAACTGGGATTCGCGGGAATTCAGGAGAGGAAAGACTGACTTTGATCACGATGCATTGAACCCCTTTAGTCCTCAGTTTTTTTGTCCATAAAGCAAGGGATCTGGGCCAGAAGATAAAAGGAAAATTAAAAAACATGATTTGGACAGGGAATGTCTCATACTTGGGACTAAATGCTGATGGCATCTACATCCAATTGTAGGATTATCTGTTATGAAGATCTGCTGGGAACAATATCATTGAATGTCAGTGCCTACTTAGTAAAACGTGTGCCAGATTTTAAAAGTCTTTCATAGAACTTATCAGAATAAAGTAGGAAACCACTTAGCCATCAGACTTTCTTTCATCTCTATTATCAAGTTCCATCTTCTCCTGGGGAAGATTATGTATAAAGGCCATACATATATTATGTATAAATGCCATAAGATATGTATAAAGATTATACCAGAATGTTCCTCTGTGTTCTTATTTAGAGTCTTTGTTATTGTTTTTTGCTGTTGTTGCATGCATGCTCAGTCATGTCCAACTGTTTGTGACCCCATGGACTATAGCCCACCAGGCTCCTCTGTCCATGGGATTCTCCAGGCAAGAATACTGGAGTGGGTTACCATGCTCTCCTCCAGGGGATCTTCCCAACCCTGGGATCAAACCTGTGTCTCCAGCATCTCCTGCATTGGAAGGCAGGTTATTTACCACTAGCACCACCTGAGAAGCCCCTGTGAGATTAATGCATGTAAGGATAAACCATGGAGTGCTATGCAAACACAGAGCATGGTGTAGAATCACTCAAACCCTGAACAAGATTGAATTTATGAACTAGCTCTGAGTCCCAGCTCAGCCACACTTTCTAGGTGTGTGCTTTGTTTTCTCATCTGTAAACAAATATAATAATAATGTCTATGTTCAGAGAGGGTTGAGTAATATTTAGACAGCCCTGGAATAGTGAGTATCGGGCAGCTGACAGGCCCTCCTTGGCCCTGTCGACCCCTGGTTTAATTCTTCTACCAGATTAACCAGTGATTTCCTGAGTCTGCATTTTCCATTTGTATTTGCTGGTTCTAGACTGTGAATTGAGTTGGGAACTGCCTGCTCCAGACTCTGCTCAGAGATCAAAGCTCAGGAGAATAGACTCTCGCACAGCATATTTCATGAGACACTGCCTAACAAAAGATGCAATTGATGTACCATTCACAATGTTTTTCTGCCTATATAAAGAGTCATTGATTCAGAGCAGTTGCTGTGCCTGTGAAAATGTGTGTTTGTTGGTCTCCATGGAGACCACCTCTGGCTGTTCTGTGACCACCAGACTTAATTATACACTGGGGTTGCCAAGGGAGCCTGCAGAGCTGTCTCCATAACAACACATCCTTGTGTCGTAAAAGGACCGCAGTCCAGAACTGTTTTCTGTTTAGGAGTTTCTCTTAAAAGAGTTGAGAAGGCTGTGCTGGGAAGTAGCAGTCTTGTTTTGATTTATCCTTAGGAAGAACCCTTGAGCAGATAGGAATTGCTCTGAGTTTTGACCTCCTCTTGCTCAGGTTGTTTGGCCAGGTCTCGGGAGCATGACCTGGCATCTTCCTTTTTCCCAGTGACATGTTGACATTTCTCTTGACCTATTGCCGAGATATTGAACTGAGAAGGAAGCTTGGCTAAGTGAGTTTCAACTTGTTTTAAGTATAGGATGAACTTGTGAAAATGTCCTCAACAGATGCTGTGATGGTTTGGTGTTTGGAATTTTCAGATGTCTCCCAAGACCATGGGGGAAATGCTTGCTGTTTCTGGTGGAACTGCAAAAAAGAAAAAGAAGAAGCAGCCTAGTGTCTTTTATAATGGAATCACACAGATTTCATAACTTCTAAATAACATAATTTTTTTCCATCAAATTTTTTTTTTCTGATGTATTTGCGGGAAAGTTTCAGAGCTTAACATGAAGTCATACCTTGAACTTCCGAGAAAGTGACAAGTAAACAAATCCTTCAGGTTCTGAAATAGATGTAGATTCAGTTTCTGGTGCATACATGCTTGTTTGCACACACACACACACACACACACACAGATTGCAGAAAGATCCTGGAAGTACAGTTGTGATCCCCATCACACTTTGCTGTCTCTGGTTCTAGTCTACACTGAACAGAGTGTTAGTTCTTCTCTGTCTTCTACTTCCTACTCTGTACAACTCTTAAACTTTTTTTTTCCCCCAGTTTCATACAAATGTAACTGTCACGTGGCACTGTATTAGTTTAAGATGTGGAACATAGTGATCTGATATTTGTATATACAAATGATCACCACAATATATTTAGTTAACATCCCTTACCTCCCATGGTTTAGTCGCTAAGTCGTGTCCGACTCTTGCAACCCCATGGACTGTAGTCTACCAGGCTCCTCTGTCCATTTGATTTTCCAGGCAAGAATACTGGAGTGGATTGCCATTTCCTTCTCCAGGGGATCTGCCCGACCCAGGAATCGAACCCAGGTCTCCTGCATTGCAGGCAGATTCTTTACCAACTGAGCTATGAGGGAAGCCTTACCTCCCGTAGTTACAAAAAATATAGATTTGCTTTGTGAATTTGCACGTCATCCTTCTCCGTGTCATTCTGGTTTAGTATATGTGCTGCTGAAACAAACACAGTTACGTCTTTTTCTTTATCATCATCATCCCCATCATCTTCATCACCATCTGTTGGTGTGGAGAGCCTGTTGCTGTCTTTCCTTGCTTCCTAGGTGGGAAAAGGTAATCCCCAAAGAGAAGGTTACTCCCCTCAGTTTATTACTGGTGTTGTGTGCTCAGTCATGTCTGACTCTTTGTGATGTGGACTCTAGCCCACCAGGCTCCTCTGTCCATGGGATTCTCCAGGCAAGAATACTGGAGTGGGTTGCCATTTCCTACTACAAGGGATCTTCATGACCCAGGGATCGAACTTGAGTCTCCTGTGTCTCCTGAATTGGCAGGCAGATTCTTTAACCACTGGGCCACCTAGGAAGCCCTTCCCCTCACTTTGGTATTTGCATTTCTTCCTATTTTCTCAGCTTCTGTAGACTCCTCACTTGTTCTTCCTGTCACATTTAAAATCTCATTTGAACAGATTACTTTCTGGGTAGCAGTTCATATTTCTTTATTTTCTTCCTCAAGCTGTTATTCAGCACCTTGATGTGTTCTGGAATAGTCTGATGAAAAGACATTATTCAACCCAATGTAGCTGTAGCTTTTTTTTTTTTTTTAATTTTTCGTTTTAGCTGTAACTTTTATGTTGAAAGAGTACGCTTACGAAATCTAATCATGACTGTTTCCTAATTAAATCATTTTTCTTTTTCACAGTCTAAGTGGCTAGGGCAATGAGAAAAAATTTTTCATGGAAAATGGAAACTTAGAGGCAGCAGCATAATTTCCTTTACAGTCTCTAACTGGGCAATAATAACATGTCTATGTCTTTCCATGACATCACCGCTGAGGCGACGGGAGCATGAAATAGCAAGTTCAGAAGCTGCTCTGTGTTTGTTGAACTATACGGAAACAGTCAGCAAGAAGCTGGTTATCTGGGAATTATTCGTTTATAAGCAAGGTTTTCCCAGAGGACACGTGAGAGGGGAAATACAGTTTTGGACTGAGGGGGGAAAATTAAATTCCATTTCCTTTTGTCAAAATAATTCCTAGGGAAGTGAGTGATGTTAATGGACATTTTGCTATTTTGGATAAGGTTGTTTTTTTTTCTTGTTTCCGATTATGAACTCCTGATTTTTTTCTGGGCTATTTTTAGTGCCATTGATCATCACAGTGTTCTCTGCTGCAAAAATGTGATAACGATTCTGGACTTCTCAACTTTTGACCTGAATGAATTTGCTTTAAAGGAAATACCCGGAATTTCTGCCCATGTTCTGACTGCAAGGTTTATAGGAATTCTGTCAGTATCCAAGATAATTTATAATACCTAAAGTTTTTGGCAATACAAAGAGCAGTTAATTGGGAAAGTTTACAAGGCCTCCACTGTGGGAATAAATTGATGTTTCCATGGTTCATTGTGGATGCAGTAAATGATGGCTGAGTGAATGCTTATTCTATGCATCTTTGCAGACTTGTGCACTCAGATCAGAAATAAAGGTACAATTCTGCACATATCTTGTAGAGTCCCTTCCACTGCCCCCAGTTATGCTCTTATAATGTATGTGCCTCTGTCTTTAGCTGTGCCATTCATCCTGTTTGAGTTCATTTTTCCTTATGAAGATCTTTTGTCCCAGTCATTAGATCCAAGTTCCGCAGGGTGTGGCTGGACACAAGGGAATTAGCAGGGTGCGCTTCACCATCTGTATGTGCCCAAACCAGAGGGCAAGCTTCAGGCCTGTGTCATTGGAGAATGAGCTGGCAGTCAGAGCTAATAAAATAAAGCAGTTTTTGGGAAATCAGAAGGAGCAAACTTTCATTATGGGAAAGCTAAGTTTTTTGTTGTTGTTTTGCTTTTTAAAATATTTGGCTGTGCCAGGTCTTACTTGCAACCAAGGATGGAACCCAGGCCTGCTGCATTGGGCGCTTGGAGTCTTAACCAGTGGACCACTAGGGGAGTCCTGGGAAAGCTAAGTTTTGACACATGATAATAGAAAAGAATAACATGTGGATTTGAAAAACTTGGTAGACATCTACTTGGTGCCATTTTGGGCAAATAACTTCTCTTTCCCACAATGCCTTAGAGATATCTTGGTGACCTGGCCCCCCGGGGGCCCCAAGTACCCCACTGGATCTTGCCCCATACTTGTTCTCCTGTTTTATCCCCCAAAGTGGAATTTGCTTAAAGTTCCAGTGGCTCAGATGATAAAGAATCTGCCTGCAATGCGGGAGACCCAGATTCGATCCCCAGGTCAGGGAAGATCCCCTGGAGAAGGGAAAGGCAACCCACTCCAGTATTCTTTCCTGGAGAACTTCATGGACAGAGAAGCATGAGTCCATGGGGTCTCAAAGAGCAACTAACATCACTGAGCAACTAACATTGCACAGATAGTCATTTGCTCATTTTTTTTTCTGTTGAAGATGCCCTCCCTTACAAAAAGTAGTCCAAACTTGCTCCGCACCCCACCCCGCCCCCTCATCCCAACTCTCCATCAGTACTTTAAAGTGACCCAGTGGTTCTTTAGGTTAAGATTTCTGATGCTGTTTTTGTTTTTCTCTTAAGTAGGCTGCGTCAGTCTGTAAGGCCAGGCAGTTCAGTATTGAACACAAGCTGTTATGTGACACCAAAACAGCCAATCTGTTAGTCAAACATGTGGCAGAAAAGGTTTTTTACAGTCAACAGTTAATTGCCTGATATTATGTAAGATGTACTAAGTCGCTTCATTTGTGTCCAATTCTTTGCAACCCTGTGGGCTGTAGCCTGCAGGCTCCTCTGTCCATGGGATTCTCCAGACAAGAATGTTGGAGTGGGTTGCCATGCTCTCCTCGAAGGGATCTTCCTGACCCAGGGATTGAACCTGCATCTCCTGCATTAGCAGTCGGGTTCTTTATCACTGGCACCATCTGGGAAGCATATATTATGTAAGCTAGACCACATTTGACCACGTGTTAGAACACATGTGTAATTGTATTTGATTGTTTCTGTGCACACCTGGGGGTTTGGGGTAGTAGATTATGAGAGGAACAGGCTGTCTCTGGCTACATTTCCACATCTGTCTTCTTGTCATGTGACTTCTGGGGGTGTTGCAGGGGATACAGGGAGACACCCCTTCTTCAGTTATTTGAAATGAACTTCTTTTCTAATGTCTTGAGTGTTCTAGCTATCTGTGAAGGACAGAACATATCAAGTGTATTCCAACGAAAAGGGAAATGGAATAATCGCCAAAATGTTCCCTCTCAAAGTATTGAGCTCCCAAATCCTAACAATCCTGTATTGTTTATCTTAAAAAAAATTTTTTTTTATTAGAGTATGGTTGATCTGGGGCTTCCCAAGTGGCACTGGTGGTAAAGAATGTGTCTGCCAATGCAGGAGATGCAAGAGAAATAGGTTTGATCCCTGGGTTAGGAAGATCCCCTGGAGGAGGGCATGGCAACCCACTCCAGTATTCTTGCCTGGAGAATCCCATGGACAGAGGAGCCTGGCAGGCTGCAGTCCATGGGGTCAGAAGAGTCGGACAGGACTTAGCATGCACCTGCGGACATGGTTGACTTACAGTGTTGTGTTAGCTTCTGCTCTACAACAAAGTGAGTCAATTGTGCCTATATTAACATATGTATCCACTCTTTCTTAGATTTTTTTCCCCATAGGCCCTTATAGAGTTTTTTCATTTATTATTTTTTATTGAAGTATAATTGCTTTACAATGTTGTGGTCGTTTCTGCTATACAGCAAAACAAATCAGCTCCATGTATATATGTATTCCGTCTCTCTTGAACCTCCCTCCCACCAAATCCTAACATTTTCAGGGTGCACAGAAGTAAACAGCTCTGGCGTAGTCAGGTGGGAGCATACATTTGGCAGTTTGGAACAGGAGTAACAACACTGCTTACAGTAGGGTTGATGAGATAGGAATGCAAGCCTTGAGGTGGTGAGCATGTCTCTGACTCTCACTTGAAGGGAAAAACCAGCCCAGTTCTGAGCCCAGGGAAGAAATGGTGCTTCTTCTACTGGTGTATCCCTGCTCTGACATCTGAGTTGAGCTTCACCATGTGAACCACTCAGATCCAGTCAAGTCCTAACACATCTTTTGTGAAGCTGGTCACGCTTAATCTTATTTTCAAGTTATGCTTAGACAGTTGACTGTTCACTGTAAGAATTATATAATCATGACTCCATTTCAATACTCACACCTCCTATGAGGGTTTTCTTTTCCCTGAAAAAGAATTTTTCAAGTTGCTCTGTGGGAAGTTGATATATTCAACAGAGATTCATAGAGTGACCTGTCACAGTCCAGGCTGAGAAGATGAGACAGCAGAGGGAAGTGACAAAGAGCCCTGCATTTTGGAGACAAAGAGGATTGGAAAAAAATCCCACTCTCCAACAATGTAACTTTGAAAAGATTCCTTAGCCTCTGGATATATCAGTTTTCTCATCTGTAAAATGGGAATAATCGTATAACTTTCACAGAAATATTACAGGGATTACATGAAATAATGTACTGTTGTTGTTGCTCAGCCGCTTAGTCCTGTCTGACTCTTTGTGACCCCGTGGACTGCAGCATGCCTGGCTTCCTTGTCCTTCACTATCTCCCAAAGTTTGCACAAACTCATGTCCATAGAGTCAGTGATGCCATCCAACCATCTCATCCTCTGTCATCCCCTTCTCCTCCTGCCCTCAATCTTTGCCAGCATCAGGGTCTTTTCCAATGAGTCAGCTCTTCGCATCAGGTGGTCAAAGTACTGGAGCTTCAGCTTCAGCATCAGTCCTTCCAATGAATATTCAGGGTTGATTTCCTTTATGATTGACTGGTTTGATCTCCTTGCTGTCCAAGGGACTCTCAAGAGTCTTCTCTAGCACCACAATTTGAAAGCATCAATTCTTCGGCACTCAGCCTTCTTTTTGGTCCAACTCTCATATCCGTACACGACTACTGGAAAAACCATAGCTCTGACTACACGGACCTTTGCTGGAAATAATGTATGTTGAGCAGTTAAAGTTTGCTCATATTAATTGTAAAGAATAAGCTTTTCCCTTGCAGATGGAGAAATGTTTGAAGTACTCTTTGTATTCTGGATTTGGCTACAATTTGAGAGCTGCTGACTTGTATCATTAGAAAACCTTCACTACTGCTTTGTTCCAGTTTGACAATCTAGTGTCAAGAGGAAATTAAAATGTCCAGATTCAAGTGGCATCATAGGTTTTAAAGTTCTTCTTTCAAGTAACTCAAGGAACCTGATTTATCATTTGATCTAACATTTGGAAGTCACACATGTCTGTTCTAAAAAAGAAAGCAAAAGAGGAAGCAGCAGTCCTAAAGGTTGACGGATGAGCCTTCAGCAGGGAAATGCAGCTTTCAGTCTGTGCTAGTTTGGTTGTCAGAGAGTGGGGGTTTGAGACAGAAGTGGTTTTAAATCTGATGTAGAGCCACACACCCACCAGAATGGCTAAAATTAAAGAGACTGACAATACCAAGTGTGGGTGAGGATTTGAAATAATGCCTGGTTTAGAAAACACTGAAGCTCAACAAGATTTGTTATGACTAGGCAGCCTCACTCTTGGTTTCTACCCACGAGAAATGAAGACATATACCCGCAGCAAGGCACGTTCGGTGGTAGGGAGTTAGAGGTGGTGGTCCCACAATTCTGAATAGAGTAAAAAACTTTTTTTTTTTTTGCCACACCATACAGCTTGTGGAACCTTAGTTCCCCAGTCAGGGTCTGAACGCATGCCACGGCCGTGAAAGCAGTGAGTCCTAACCCTTGGGCCTCCACGGAATTTCCCATACTAAACAACTGTTGAATGGTACGCTTTTAACAGGGTGAATTTTATAACATGTACATTCTATGTCAGGAAGACTTATTTTTAAAAAAAAATCCATAATAGGAATATCCACAGTAGTTTTACTCATAACAGCCTCAATCTGGAGGAAGTAGTCCATACATCAGTCAAGAAATAAATTTTGGTCTCGCCATACAATGGACCAGTACACTGCAATAAAAGAGCCTATAGCCACAAAAGTGATTTGGATGTACTGATTGGGAAAGAACCTTGTGAGATGCTGAAAGGGTTTCTTTTCTATCTGGTGGTGGTTACATGGGTGTTTAAAGATGTAAACATTCAACAAGCCCCACACTTAAAATTTAAGCTTGTCGTGCACTTTACTGTATTTATGTTATAATTCGATTTTTACAAGTCTAATGCGGGTGCTGCAAGGGTGCGGTCCTCAGAAAACACAGCTGAACCGCCTCTCCAGCTGGTCCCTGGGAAGCCCAGGTGTTGGGGCCAGCAGACCCTCCCGGCTCTGACCTTGACCCTGTCTTTATACTGCAGATGACCATGGGTTTCACTTACTGAAGAAAGAGAAGAGCCCACAGGCTGGTGCCTTGCTGATCTGGGCCCTGGCCACCAGTTCTCTTGAATATCACTGTTGGAGAGGATTTCTGATCAATATTCGGCTCAGTGCCAAGGCAAAGAAAGTGAGCTCAGCCTTCCTGGTAGCATTGCAGAAGTATTTATTGTTCTGCCTCTGCTCCACAGGCTTCAGTGTTTCTTCAGTAAGAAGTAGCCTCTGTTGAACCCTCTCTCTTGACAGAGGGGTGCCTTCGATAGGCTCCTGGCTGCACCTGGAGGAGGGTGGGTCCACGATCGCTACCTGCACTCAGGCTTCCTGGTTTATTTGATGGAACCCAGGCAGGACCACAGCGCAGACTGCTCTGTTCTTAGCTTTCTAAATTGTTCAGGGGCTACTCCTTGTGAATCACATGGGGACTGCCTCACTCTAGCCAGCTTCCCAAGTTTTCTAAGTTAACTGATCTCTGATTTGGGGGAGAGGGGGAAAGATACATATATTCAGTCACCAAGTCATGTCCAACTCTTTGTGACCCCATGAACCGCAGCACGCCAGGCCTCCCTGTCCATCACCAACTCCTGGAGTCCACCCAAACCCATGTCCATCCAGTCGGTGATGTCATCCAGCCATCTCATCCTCTGTTGTCCCCTTCTCCTCCTGCCTTCAGTCTTTCCCAGTATCAGGGTCTTCCAGTGAGTCAGTTCTTCCCATCAGGTGGCCAAAGTATTGGAGCTTCAGCTTCAGCATCTGTCCTTCCAGTGAATATTCAGGGTTGATTTCCTTTACGATCGACTGGTTAGGGATATTACTCAGCCTTAAAAAAAGAACAAAACTGGGTCATTTGTAGAGACATAGATGGACCCATAGAGTGTCATACGCAGTAAAGTAGGTCAGAAAGAGAATAACAAATATCATCTATTAATGCATATGTGTGAAATCTAGGAAAATGGTACAGATGAACCCATTTGCCAGGCAGGAATAGAGATGCTGACATAGGGAATGGATGTGTGGACACGGGGTGGAGAGACGGCCTGGGAGATTGGAGTTGACTTGTGTGCATTGCCATGTGTCAAATAGATGGCTAGTGGGAACCTGAGGGCAGAGAGCTCAGCTCGGTGCCCTGCAGTGACTTAGACAGGTCAGGTGGAGGGTGGAGAGTGAGGTCCAAAAGGGAGGGGATATATGTATGCATGTAGCTGATTCGCTTTATTGTACAGCAGAAACTAACACAGCGTTGTAAAGTAACTATACTCCAATTACCAAAAAAAAAAAAAAGCTGACTAACATTAAGTGGCTTCTCTCATGCAGTCGGTCTGCCTGCCTCTTGGGGACACACGTTGTGTGTCTGGTCATGCACCTTTTTGGCTTCGGCTGCAGTAAAACTCCTGAGCTGCCGCCTCCTCTGCTGTCTGCAGCCTCCTCCCCACCGCGAAGGTAGACGTATCTGGCGTGGATTTGCTGTAATAGCCTCCTCTCCACCTCCCTATCTTTGTTTTCCTGCTCCCTTCATCTCTCTTATCTACTTCCTACAGACATCTCAAGTCTGTAACACTGTCTTTTAAGTTGCTTGAAAATTCTCACTGGAACAAGTCAAGGAGTAAATCAAATTCCCTCTGTCCCTTTCAAAAAACATTGTAAGTGAAAGAGTAAAATGCAATCCCTGAGAAATGCTTTATAGGTGATTCCTTTGTCTTAGGGATGGGGAAACTGAAATCCAAAGGGAGGAATGGCTGGCCTGAGGGTAGTCAGTGAGTTTGTGGTGCAACAAGGGACTCTGAGAGTCCCGAGGCTGTCTCATAGACATGGCACAAGAACAGATTAGGGTGAGCTCTTCTGAAGTCCAAGTCTGGACATCTGATGAAACTACATGTCCCATTGTCCTGGCCCTGGCTGCCCATGGTTTTGGGGATTTTTTGTGTGTTTTTGGCCACACCATGTAGCTTGTGGGAACCTAGTTCCCTGACTAAGGATCAAACCCTCACCCCCTGCATTGGGGGTGCAGAGTCTTAACCACTGAACTGCTAGGGAGGTTCCTGCCCATGGTCTTTAAGTGAATAGAATTCCCATGGGATTTGTGTTTTCAATACCTTGCAAGGAAAAAGGGGTTTCCAGCCATTGGTTTTTTTCTCTCTCTTCAGGTTTTCTTTGGCTTTAATGGTGGCCTCTACCCACCTCACACTTTCCATTTCCATTAGTACTAATGCCCAGTGGCTTAGAGTTTGTGAGCTTGTCCATACTGTTCCTTCTGTGTAGAAAGCCCTTTCCCCCTTTCCTCACCTGGTAATTCTTAACTGTCGTTCAGCATCAGCTCAGGAATAATCTCAATGTGGGACTTGTTCCCATAATTGGGTACACCCATGTCTTGGCATGAGTGTGTGCTCAATCACTCAGTTGTATCCAACTCTTTGCAACTGTAGTCCGCCAGGCTCCTCTCTCAGTGGAATTTCTGAGGCAAGAACACTGGAGTGGGTTACCATTTCCTCCTTCAGGGGATCTTCCTGACCCAGGGATCGAACCCCTGCCTTCTGCATGGGCAGGCAGATTCTTTACCACTGCACCACCTGGGAATCCCATACCCACGTCTTCGTACTTACATTGGATATAGAAAGCATTTTCTTATTAACCTCCAGAAGTGGCTAAGCTAGAATAGGGGTGCCAGGGGCAGTTTCTTACCTTTCCTTTTTATCTCTGTAGTTCCTAGTAAAGGGGATTTGACCTTAGCTTCATTCCAGCAATAATTCAAAGCCCTTTTCCTCTTTCCTTTCTAGTTCAGTGAAAGCTTCTTCTGAAGCAGTTTGTTGTTTTTTCAGCTTTTCTCTTTTAAACTCTCCAAAAGAGCAAGGAATAATGTCTTAGCTCTGGCTGCCATAATAAAATGTCATAGATTGGGAGGCTTGAACAACAGATATTTATTTCTCACAGTTTGAGAGGCTGAGAAATCCAAGATCAAGGAGCCAGCAGGGTTGGTCTCTGGTGGGAGCTCTCTCCTCAGGTTGCAATTGGTCTTCTGTCTCCATCTTCACATGGCAGAGAGAGGGCATGAGCTCTCTGATCTTTTCTTATGAGGTCACTAAGCCCATCATGAGGACCCCACCCTCGTGAGCTCCTCTAACCCTAATTACCTTCCAAGGGTCCCATCTCCAAATACCATAACACTGGAAGGTAGGGTTTCAACATGAATTTAGGGTGGAGGACAGGCACATAGTTTAATTCATAGGCAAAGACTGCACGGGTGACCCACTGACATTTTGCAGTGAGTGCCAAGACTTGGGTGGCAAGAGCTAGAAAGTCTTCATGGTTTAAAGAAATCCCTCAGGTGGAACTGAGCTGGTGGAGTGAGTCTTGTGCAAGCTTTGTCTGTTTCTAAGGCATTCTCACTCTGGTCATGTGAAACTGGGTGTAATCAGACCTGGATCTGGCATACCGCCCTTGACATCATGGACTCCCTTCTCCCAACTGATCCTCCTTCAGGAATTGTTGGGATTAAGAAAACAGCCAGGTTAAAAGTAGCAAAAAGGTTTTTTTTACCAAATGAGTACCACATTTCCTATCTTGAAACATTGCAAGCAGATTTTTTCTCTTTTTTTCCTTTCTCTCTCTCTTTTTATTTTATTTTATTTTTTTGGCTGCACTGCCTGGCACGCAAGAGCTTAGTTCCCCAACCAGGGATTGAACCCATGCCCCTTGCAGTAGAACGACGGAGTCTTAACCACTAGACTGCCAGGGAATTCCCTTCAAGCGGGTCTTGCTGTATATCTTTTGGCAAATCTATTCTTTCACTTCCATTATTTCCAAGTACAACAATATAAAAGTGAAAGTCACTCAGTCATGTCCAACTCTTTGCGAACCCATGGACTATGCAGTCCATGGAATTCTCCAGGCCAGAATACTGGAGCGAGTAGCCTTTCCCTTTTCCAGGGGATCTTCCCAACCCAGGGATCGAACCCAGGTCTCCCACATTGCAGGCAGGTTCTTTACCAGCTGAGTCACAAGGGAAGCCCAAGTATTAAGTATAACAATACTGTGAAGTTATTGTTAAATTAAATGGAGATTGAAAAAAAATCCTCATGGCCTTGGAATAAGTATAATTATGGTGTTTTATTTAAAGCTTATTTGAGCTTAAATTCATTTCATTCCTGAAATTTGATGGCAGTGATGAGATCCATTCTTTGAGTGAATCAAAATAACTTAGAAAATAAAAACACTTGGGTCCTTTTCTTTACAGAAGCACAGAGTAACTGCTTAGCTGGGAGACTGAACAACATTTTGATCAATAGGACAGAAGTTTGGAAAATGACTTGAGCAGAAATCCATCTTTACAAAAGTAAATCTGTCAGTAGATGAGTACATTTACCGAATAGAATGGGCTTCCCTGGTGGCTCAGATGGTAGAGAATCTGCTTGCAATGCAGGAGACCTGGGTTCAATCCTTGGGTCAGGAAGATCCCCTGGAGAAGGGAATGGCAACCCACTCTGGTATTCTTGCCTGGAGAATTCCATTAACAGAGGAGCCTGGTGGGCTGTAGTCCATGGACTTGCAAAGAGTCCTGGATGATGGACTGACTAACACACTGAACAGAATGAGACTGAGAAAGTTGAGAAAAAGTACTAGAAGGAAGAATCTATCATGTCTATACCAGGCTGTCACTGAATTGAATTTGAAGGAAAATTAGAGTAGTCTCAAGTTCTTCTTTTGTCTTCAACTATCGGATGTTCTGAATATATCATTTCGCCCTTTATACTTCTTGCAAAGAAACAGTACTTGGGGGGAGTAAAAAAAAGAAGCAATACTTGGCAAATTGGTCCATGGGGTCGCTAAGTCGGACACGACTGAGCAACTTCACTTTCACTTTTCACTTCCATGCATTGGAGAAGGAAATGGCAACCCACTCCAGTGTTCTTGCCTGGAGAATCCCAGGGACGGAGGAGCCTGGTGGGCTGCCATCTATGGGGTCACACAGAGTCGGACACGACTGAAGAGACGCAGCAGCAGCAGCAGCAGCCCCTTTATTTATTTTTTAGATTTTTTTTTTTTTGATGTGGACCATTTTTCAAGTGTTTATTGAATTTGTTACAGTACTGCTTCTGTTTAATGTTTTGGTTTTTGGCCCTGAGTGATATGGGATCTTAGCTTCCTGACCAGGGATTGAACTCGCACCCCATGTACTGGAAGGTGAAATCTGAACCACTGGATCACCAGGGAAATCCCAATAGCCCCTTTATTTAAAGAATTATAGTATGTATAGATGGGGAAGCCTGGTGGGCTGCTGTCTATGGGGTCGCACAGAGTCGGACACAACTGAAGCGACGCAGCAGCAGCAGCAGTATGTTATAGAAAACAAAACAACCAACAAAATCAGGTATTTTAGGATGAGCAGAGGTGGAACGCCCACAGAGATAGATGAAAGGCACCACCCCAAAGGTGCCAAGGAACACCGCTTCAGCAGACATGATATTAATATGGCCTCTTGAGAAATGTTTGAGGACTCAAGAGAAAAGTCTGACACCCAGCTCTCAGGGAGAGCCGATACCTTCTGGCACTGCTGATCCAGGAAGATTGCGGGTCCCAGATAAAAGGTCCAAAGGTCCGTAGATTTCTAAAAGTGAAACCAAAGGACCAGTGCCAAATGGTATGAAAAGTCACAGGTCTTTTCAGCACACAGTATGTGTTAAAGATTTCAGAGTTTTGGTATTTGAATTCTTCTGTCCATTTGTCCTCCCTTCTTTGGATGTGGACTAAGAGAATATATGAGACTTCCCTGGTGGCTCAGTGGTAAAGAATCCGCCTGCCAAGGCAGGAGACACGGGTTCGATCCCTGATCCAGGAAGCTCCCGCATGCCTCGGAGCATCGAAGCCCACACGCTGCAACTACTGAGCCTGTGCTCTAGAGCCAGGGAGCTGAAACGACAAAGCCCGCATGCTGCCACTACTGAAGCCTGCGCACCTAAAGCCTGTATCTGCAACAAGAGAAGCTGCTGCAACGGGAAGCCTGCGTACCGCAACCGGAACGTAGCGTCTGCTCTCTGAAACTATAGAAAGCCTGTGCCCAGCAACGAAGACCCTACACAGCCAAAAATAAATAAATAAATTATATCAATAAAAAAGAAAGAGAACATTTACTGAATAGAATGGGCTTCCCTGGTGGCTCAGATGGTAGAGAATCTGACAAGGAAGAGTAGGCAAGTGGGAAACAAAGTGGAATTAAAAACTCAGCCTTGGTTTAGAGACATAAGGCTTTCTGTTCCTTGTAGGAGGCATGCCTTCCCCTCCACCCTCCACTCCCAACCCAACAGGTGGAGACAGAGGGTAAAGAGAATTTCATTGCATGGATTCCAGAGAAGAAATAAACCATGTGGAGGTTGGATTCGTGCCTTTAAAGCGCTGGAGTCCCACTAACTAGCGTAATGAGCCTCATCAAGTGTACAATCAGATGAATAATTTTTCCCACTAGAGTGATCTTGGAAGAGATTGAAAGGATGAAAGGCAGAAGATTTTCCTGCCCCCCAGGCAGAGAGAATCATGAGGAAAGAAAACTGTGTGTTCCTCTCACCTCCAGTTTGTCCGATTAATCATTGTCAATTTCATCATCTCTAACTCTGTGTCTGAAGAGAAGGAGACTGGGTCTTTGAGGAAGTCCTGGTGCTGCTGGCCGTTACATACAAGATCCTGGACTATAATAAAAAGACAAAGCCAATTAAAATCGTAATGATGCATTAATATGATTATTACTAATCAGGAAGGTGTTCAGAACAAATCAAATAAAACCCCACCTTGCTAAAGAATCCGTCTGCCAGTGCAGGAGACAGGGGTTTGATGCCTGATCAGGGAAGACCCCATATGCCAAGGAGCAACCAAGTCCACGCACCTCAACTATTGAAACTGTGCTCTAGAGCCCAGGAAGCTGCAATTACTGAGCCCACTTGTGACTGTTGAAGCCCACATGCCCTGGAGCCTGTGCTCCGCAACAAGAGAAGCCACTGCAGTGAGAAGCCCGCATACTTCAACTAAAGAGTAGCTCCTGAGCAACTAGAGAAAAGGCCGAGCAGCAATGAAGAATAAAGACTCCAGCATAGCCATAAATAAATGAATTAACAAAATTATTTCTTAACCCCCGCCCGCCTCCGCCCTACCCCACCATGACATCCTAGGTGGCTCTAGGGAAATTGTGGTCAGCCAAACAAGGTAAAGCAGTGCCTTACCATCTCTGTGTCTTAGTTTTCTCATCTGTGTAACAAAGGGAAATCCTCTGCTTCAGAGTAGAATGTTGTGCATTGTGACAGGCCAACATTCAACTGAAACAACTGGGAGAAAAACAAATCAATTGCAAAATATCATATTTTTAAAGAAATCAGAGATCTATGAAGGCAATGAGAACCAAATTAGATATATTTCCAGAGAAGGAAGACCCCTGCCTAGGTATTCTAAGTAACACAGGTTATTGTTTTTCCCAGAGTGGGGTTGGAGGGTGAAGGATAATTGTTGATTCTGGGTGTGGCCTAAGGATCTGACTTGGTCCAAGAAGAGGAAATATTTTGTGGGAAGGAGAAACTAGCAGATCTTTTGACACTTGTGTGGAACTGGCTTGGTGGGTTGGAAAGGAGAGGAGCCCCAAAGGCAAGTCCAGTATTCCCACGAGTCATTTGCTGAGCTCTGAAGCAGTTCTGGGGGATGCAGGCTCACCCAGGGAGGCAAAGCAAAAGCTCATAATATTGGGGTTACTAGGAAATAAATTCTGTTTTTTTCTTTTTTTGCAGCAGCAGCATTCGAACTTTCTTAGCTTTTTATTTTATATTGGTGTATAGCCAATTAACAATATTGTGGTAGTTTCAGGTGGACAGCAAAGGGACTCAGCCATACACCTACATGTATCCATTCTCCCCCAAACTCTCCTCCCACCCAGGCTGTCACATAACATTGGGCAGAGTTCCCTGTGCTATCCAGTAGGTCCCTGATGGTTATTCATTTTAAATATAGCAGTGTGTACATGTCCATCCCAAACTCCCTAACTGTTCCTTCCCCTCATCCCTGGCAACCATAAGTTCCTTCTCTAAGACAAAATCTTGCTAGAAAGAGGAGGCTGAAGCAAATATATGATGAGTCTTCACCTAAAGACTGTTGCCAGATTTTGAATCTACATGGGACGAGAAGCTAAAAAGCTAAGGTCAAAATTTTTGAAAGGCAGAACTTAGAGGAATGAGACGACAGACCAAGCTTTTAAGCGTAAGTCTTGGAGGGCCACACCTGAAGGCCTAGGTAAAGAAGAGGTGAATTAAGCCTTACTAGAGCTACGACCCATCTGATTCACTCATCCTTGATTATAGTTCCTTTATACACAGTGTTCGACATATAAAGTTGTAGAGGACTTCTCTGATGATCCAGTGGTTAAGACACCGTGCTTCCACTGCAAGGGCACAGGTTTGATCCCCAGTCAGAGAAGTTCTGGATGCCGCTTGGTATGGTCAAAAAATAAATAAATAAAAAATCAAAGTTGTAGACATGTGAAGAGGCAGGAACACTGACTGATAAGTGGAAAAAAATACTGAGAATGTAAACACAAAGGATCTGGATTTTAGAGCTAGTGATAACTTAAAGTGACTATGAAGAATATGCTAAAGAAAATAGGAAAATACGAATTAAATGAATTTCTTTGCAAAATTGGAATCTGTAAAAAAAATCAAAGTTATTACTGAACTGAAAAATTATATGTCAAATTAATAACTTAATGGATGGACTTAAGAACAGATTGGACTTAGTGTTACAGAATTAGTGAAGTACAGAGAGAAAAAATTCGGAAGTACAAAAAAAAGCATAAGAGACATGGAGGAAATTCTCAAAGTCTTCAGTTCAGTCGCTCAGTCGTGTCTGACTCTTTGCGACCCCATGAACTGCAGCACGCCAGGCCTCCCTGTCCATCACCAACTCCCGGAGTCCACCCAAACCCATGTCTATTGAGTCGGTGATGCCATCCAACCATCTCATCCTCTGTCGTCCCCTTCTCCTCCTGCCCTCAATCTTTCCCAGCACCAGGGTCTTTTCAAATGAGTCAGCTCTTCGCATCAGGTGGCCAAAGTACTGGAGTTTTAGCTTTTTTGATGACCCAGCAGATAGATGTTGGCAATTTGATCTCTGGTTCCTCTGCCTTTTCTAAAACCAGCTTGAACATCTGGAAGTTTATGGTTCATGTATTGCTGAAGCCTGGCTTGGAGAATTTTGAGCATTACTTTACTAGTGTGTGAGATGAGTGCAATTGTGCAGTAGTTTGAGCATTCTTTGGCATTGCCTTTCTTTGGGATTGGAATGAAAACTGACCTTTTCCAATCCTGTGGCCACTGCTGAGTTTTCCAAATTTGCTGGCATATTGATTGCAGCACTTTCACAGCATCATCTTCCAGGATTTGAAATAGCTCAACTGGAATTCCATCACCTCCACTAGCTTTGTTCATAGTGATGCTTCCTAAGGCCCACTTGACTTCACATTCCAGGATGTCTGGCTCTAGGTGAGTGGTCACACCATTGTGATTATCTGGCCTTGAGAACCCCATAAACCGCTTCACTTCTCAAAGTCTAATATATAGGTAATTGGAGTTCTAGAAGGTGAGGAGGGAAGCAATGTATGAAGGAATAATGGCTGTGAATTTTCTAACACTGCTGAAAGACATCAACCCACAGTTTCAAGAATCTCACCAAACCCTAAACAAAAAATACAAAGAAAAGTAAGTATCAGGACTTCCTGGCGGTCCAGTGGCTAAAACTCCACATTCCCAATGCAGTGGGACTGGGTTTGATCCCTGGTCAGGGAACTAGATCACACATGCAGCTACTAAGACCCAGCACAACCACATATATAAATAAATACTTAGGAAAAAAGAAAAGTAAGTATCTTTAGGCATATCCTAGTTAAACTGTTGAAAACCAAAGATAGAGAAAATCTTAAAATCAACCAGAGGAAAAAAACACCTTCAATTTAAAAAGTAAGTGACTTTTCAGCTGAAATTATGAATACCAACAGACATGGAATGACATCTTTAAAGTGTTGAAATTTAAGGGAGAAATTAGATAATCTGAACATGGTATTCCTTTATTCTTACTTTATATTTGTTTATTTTTATTTATTTGGCTTCTCTGGCTTTTAGTTGCAGTATGTGGGATCTAATTCCCTGACAAGGGATCGAACCTAGGCCCCCTGCATTGGGAGCTCAGAGTCTTAGCCACTGGACCACCAGGGAAATCCCCAGTGTTGTTTTTCGATACCTGGAAAAATAATGGTGAATTGTGTGTTTTAATGAGGTGATACTAGACACTGTTAATAGCTGTGCCTGGAGTTTAACATGATTTGTCTGTCAATAATTACACTGATCCTGGAATAAATCACAGGATTGATATTAAATTAATTCAGTATTTTAAAAACAGCGATCAGAGTTGTCAGCTTTAGCTGTAGTTTCTGTCTAATGGATTTGGAATAGTTTCTTTGGTCCTAGGTGAAAAGGAGAGCCTGCTCTCAGATTATACATTTTTGTTAGATTTACTCTTGAACCTAAAAGACGGGCGTGGCTGGTAACATTCATACATGAATCTGTGACACAGATGGATTCCAGGACGGTCTGACACATGTGGCTACAGCGTGTGAGAAAGCTGGAGTCTGCCCGTCTCTGGAGATGGGACAGCACCATCTGCACAGTGTTAGAGCTGAACCGTATGGAGCAGAATTCCTCACATTTTAGTATGCATGCGTCTCACCAGGGAAGGAAGGGCTGTTCCCTTCTAGAGGGTGCTCAGGCAGTCTGGGGTGGGGCCCGAGATCCGGCCTTTCCTCCAGGCTCCCAGATGGTGTTGATGGTAAGGGTGTAGAAAACAGCTGTTCTTCTTTCTGCCCACCACTTTCCCTACCTTCCACCAGAGAAATGTTCCTTCCTCCATACCCACAGTGAAGTTCAAGGGTGAGCTTCCGTGTTCTTACCTTACTCTGTTTCCCAGGCCATAGTCAGGTGGTTCAGGGACCAATCAGAATCTTCTCTGGCATTTTTAAACTTGGAACCAGAGAGCCAAGATCTCAGATCTTCTCAATGGAGATAATTGGTCAAAGAAGCACAGATGAGGGACCAAGGGTTTGTCTTCATGGTTCTCAGGTCTGGGTTCCAATGGTCCCTAATATATGAAAATTGATTTGAAAATCAACAACATCGTGACTTTTGGGGTTATATTAGCGGCTCTGATGATTGAGTGTATTTGCATAAAACGTTTCAGGCACTTACCATAAGCAAGTCTCTGTTGCTGGGCCCTGGTTGGGGAGACTACCATTTCAGTAGAATTTGGCATGTGCAATGATAAGGGGTTATGGAAGCCCCTAGAAGCTTCTGATCCACTCGAATCTGTGAATGGCAGTCAGGGTCAGGAAAAGATTTCTAGAAATGTATTTTCAGAAGGTGAGTAGGAATTGTTTGAGGAAGCCTATGAAACTGTTCTAAGCGGAGAGAACTTGCTGGGCAAAGGCAAGAGATGGGATGCAGCAGTGTTTGAAAAACTATAACCTGTTTACGTGGGAGGTGCCTGGCTGAAACTGGGGCAGTTATGGTGAAGGGCCTCATACACGTGCTGACGTGGTCACGTTTTCCTTAAGTCATATATATTTCAACAGACAACAACGGCATCAAGACAATAATAAACAATAAAGCTAAATTTCTGATTCTTTTCCAAATCCTTGACTCTGGCAGGTTCCCACTAACAACTGCTCCTCTTTATTTTCCTTTAAACAAACAGGAAATTTGTCTCGGGATCGAAATGAATGTTTAAAAAACAAACCTGATCTGCTTTAAATACCAAAATCTGTTTAAAGAACACGGAGGTTGTGACATGCATTGACAAAGCCAGGAAGTTCAAAGCCCCGCCGTTGACACAATGTATTAAGTTCTGCTGTTGTTGGCAGCCCAGGCTGTGGCAGGTCCTGGTGTTTGTCATTCAGGTCTGCATGTGCGCAAGGGAGACATTCCTGAGACCACAGGACTCTTTCTTCTTTGGGGAAACATTTGTATTTTTTAAAATGCTGTTCGAAGGCAAGAACAATAATTGGCAGTAATGGCTGCTACTCCCATCTCTTGAATGGCAAGTCCCAAGAGTAACTTGGAGTCTTTCTCATGAGCAGATTTTAGCCATTTTAAAGGTTAAAAAAAAAAAAAAAAAGTTTATGCTTTTACTGACATCCATCTCCAGAATTTTTTCATCAACCTAAATTGAAACTCTGTACCCATTAAATGCTAACTTCCCACTCCTATCCTTCTCAGACTCTGGTAAAATTCATTCTGCTTTCTACCTCTGTGAGTTTAGCTGTTCTAAGTACCTCATATAGGTGGAATCATACAGTGCTTATCTGTGTCTGGTTGATTTCGCTGAGCTTAATGTCTTCCAGGTTCACCGATGTTGTAGCATATATCAAAATTTCCTTTCTCTTTAAGGCTGAAAAACATTCCATTGTACGTATATACCAGGTTTAGCTTACTCATTCATCCCTTGATGGACACTTGGGTTGCTTCCAGATTTTAGCTTTTATGAATAACGCTGCTGCAAACATGGGTGTGCAGATATTTGAGTCCTGGCTTTTAGTGGATTCTTATTTTCAAAAAGGCTATATGGAGCTCCCTTGGGGCCTCTCTGGCTGTGAGAGGAAGCTGACCTGGGAGTCGGAGCCTGGGCTCCACGGCTCCCTGACATGAAGTCGCCAGGCCCTGAAGTCAAGTCACACACTATCTCTGGGTCAGTTTCCCCACCTCTGAGCTTAGGGAATCGATTGCACCTCTCAAGTTCTGCCCTCAGGTGTCTGTGCTTGGGACATTCAGTACCCAGACCTGCATAGTCAGCTATTCCTGGCTTCTATTTGTTCCTCAGTGGAATTAGAAGTGAAGTGGACTCTTGGCACAAGCAGATTTATCATTCACACTTTCCAGTGTTTTTGAGCAGCCCTGAAGGCCCATGGCATATGGAAAGCTGTCGATTTGCTGAGGCATGAATTTGAAGTTCATACAGGGTGAGGTCGGTGTGTGGGTAGGTTGGGCTGGCCCCTGCCCAGTGTCTGCCCCTCAGTGAAGTGTGACCGGCTGCTATTCATCCCTTAGACAGTTTTGTGAAGTGGTCGAACTTTGGTGACTGTGTGTGTGATACACACACACACACACACACATATGGGATGGGTCAGGAGGCGGGGGGAATGAGAAATGCTTTTAAAAAGAGAGCTGATGGTTGGGGCTGGTTATGGAAGTAAAGAAAGCAGAGAAGGGATCTCCCTAGCCGTCCAATGGTTAAGACCTCACCTTCCAATGCAGGGGGTAGGGGTTCAGTCCCTGGTTGAGGAGCTGAGATCCCACGTGCCTTGTGGCCAACAAAATAAAACATAAAAAACAGAAGCGATATTGTCACAGATTCAATGCATGTAAGCACATTGTCACTTCAGTCGTGTCCAACTCTTTGCAGCCCCATGGAGAGTAGCCCGCCAGGCTCCCTTGTCCATGGGATTCTCCTGGCAAGAATACTGGAGTGGCTTGACCCAGGGATCGAACCCATGTCTCTTACATCTCTTGCATTGACAGGTGGGTTCTTTATCACTAGCGCCACCTGGGAAGCCCACAGATTCAATAAAGACTTTTAAAAAATGGTTCACATTAAAAAAAAACAAAAAAAAAAAACCCAAACCCAGAAAGCAGAGAAGCCTAAGGAACTAAGGGTCCTTCTGGAAATAGATTAAAAAGTGTCCCATCTAACTCCCGAGGAGTGCTATAGGACAAACAAGGTCACTATAAATTCCCTACAGAAATAAGACAGATCTCTTTGTGAGATTTCACTGAGTGTCTCAGCCAGCAGAAAATTTGCTCCACGAGAGGGGAAAATATAGAGATGTTTGAAAGAGGGGCCCAGGAGAAAGGCAGGAGACCATGCAAACGTTTCCAGGAAGCAGCAGATGGAAAGGCACCAGTCTGGCTACTACACCAACCTTATTTTCAAGTCAGGGCTGGTTTGAAACTTTTCAGAGGTGTTTTTCTTGGCAAAAGGTACAGTTAATAGGAACAAGCAGGCCAGCTGTCTATTTCACGGCAGACGAGATTCCTTCTGAGCTGAAAGAAACCAGCAGAGGGCCCGAGACGTAAGTCCTCGGCTGGACTGTTGCAGGGCACGTGGGGTGTGACAGTGTCACAGAGGAGACTGAAAGTCATATGGAAAAAGCCACCAGAAGGACTTCCCTGGTGGTCCATTGGCTAAGGCTCCAAGCTCCCAAGGCAGGGGGCCCCGGTTCCATCCCTGATCAGGGAACTAGATCTGACATGCCACAACTAGGACCTGGCACCATCAAATAAATAAAAATATTTTTTTAAAAAGCCATTCGAGAAGCCAGTCAGAGCAGGCCATGTATGTGTATGTACATCCAGTCGTGGTGTGCAAGTGAAACGTATACAGTTACATTTGCCAACTTTATTCCTCAATAAAGTTGGCAGAAAAAGACAAGAGCTGGAAAAAAGGGTAAAGGAGATGAAGATAATGGTGAAGAGTTAAGAAAGGCTTCAGAAATTTCATGAGTTGTTCCATTAACGCCAAGCTGCCATAGCTAACCTCCCACAGTACAACAGAGGCTTTTTCAGCAATCCCAAGAAATAAATCTCTGCTGGCACTCTCCCAGGAAATGTGCAGGAAGTTGCAAAAGTAAAGAGGGATTAATGAGATTAAGATTAACTTTGGTTGAGACTAAAGAAGGAAAGAGAAAAAAGTATGAGAAAATGATAAAGTTAGAATAAAAGGGAAGATGATAAAAATGGGCACAAATGAGATAGAATAATATTTCTATAAATCGCTGAATGTTAATGAATGGAAAACCTAGATGAAAATATTTTTGGAAAAAATGAAAATAACAAACTTGAATCCAGGAGAAAGAGAGGATTTGATTAGGACAGTGGGCATTAAAGGCCACCCCAATTAGGGCGTCCCTGGTGATTCAGATGTAAAGAATCTGGCTGCAATGCAGGAGACCTGGGTTTGATCCCTGGGTCGGGAAGATCCCCTGGAGAAGGAAATGGCAACCCGCTCCAGTATTATTCCTGGGAAATCCCACAGACAGAGGAGCCTAATGGGCTACATCCATGGGGTCACAAAGAGTCGCACGCAACTGAGTGACTAACACTTTCACTTTTCACTTTCAACTAGAACCTCCAGGTCCAGGGGCGGTCAGGTCAGAGTGGAGACCCCAGTAAAGACCGTCTTTATCCTTCACCGAAAAAGAAGCAGGAAGGCTGATGTATTAACTTATGTGGTTTGTATAACCTTGTTTCCAAAACTAGACAGTCGCATTGCAAGATAATACATTTTAGGCCCACTTCATTTATGACCATAGATGCAAAAGTCCTAAATAAAATGTCAAACAAGAAGAGGGGAGGGTGGGGGAAGAAGAGCCACTCTTTGAGATAAAAGCTCTTTAAGATAAAAGCCAGCACTCCGTTTTCACTTTGAGAAGTATTTCCTCTCGTCCTTTGCGTTCTGCTTTGCAGCTGTCTCTCTGACTTGGTTGTCACTTCTGTTTTGTTCCTGAAGACACCACAGGTTCTTTTTTGTTGTCAAGGTTTTTAGCTGCAAATCGATACAGGGAAGCAAATAGAAAGTGACCTTAAATGAGTGAACTATTACAAAGGTTCTAAGATCTCACAAGGTTTCTATACTGAGAGTTCCAGGTTTATATTTCCAGACTTCTTTTTGAGACGGTAAATGAGTGAAGATGAGACTCATCAAACATACTGCCTCCTTCTTCTTTTTAAATTGTCTAAAAGCATGTTTGGCTGCACTGGGTCTTCTTTGCAGCGTGGTCGTTCTCTAGTCATGGTGCATAGGCGCATTCGTGTGGTTGCACGGGCTTAGTTGCCCCACAACACATGGGAGCTTGGTTCCCTGACCAGGCATCAAACACATGTCCCCTGAATTGGAAGATGGATTCTTAAACACTGGACCACCATACTCCATACTCACTTCTTCTGACCATCTGCCTGCTGCCTTGTTCCCATCTTGAGACCTGACGAGGCCTCCAAGACAGGACATGACGTTCCTTTGAGCGAGATGGTAGTTGATATCTCTGAGGACACACAGCCTGAGTGACCTGTCCTGATACAGCCTGCTTTTTACTTCTTCTCAGTGCAGAGAAGCAAGTTCTTAGGGTAACTTTCCTCACAGAAGCTGCTTTGCATTCCAGAGTGCAGAATCCTGGGAGGAAAAAAAAAATCTTACCTGAGCTGGCATTTCAGAGTTGGTCTTTGGTTCTCAAAACTTTTTGTGTCGACTTTTTAGAGGCATCTTGGGAGTCTGAGTCCTGTTACTGCCACTTCTAAGAGGTTTTTTTAAAATTTCTAGCTCTGAGAAATGTGGAGTAACTCTTTTCTCTCCTTTGCCTCCTGTGTTCTTCTCAGTCACTGCTTCAGTCATGTCTGACTGTGTGTGACCCCATCGATCATAGCCCATCAGGCTCCTCTGTCCATGGGATCTCCCAACAAGAATACTGGAGTGGGTTGCCATGCCCTCCTTCAGGGGATCTTCTCGACCCAGGGATCAAACCCTCATCTCTTTTGCCTCCTGCATTGCAGGTGTGTTCTTTACAGCTGAACTGCCAGGGAAGCCCATTTACTGGCTCCTAGATGTTTGCAAATAATTAATGATTTCATTGCTCCCTCTCTTAGGAAGAACCTGGTTTCTCAGAATGTGTGCATTGGGCCAGAAAGACAGGGACATTAGGACAGGGCGAGAGACAGTGCTGTTGGCGAAGGTGGGTTGGCAGCTCGGTTTTTAGCTGGAGGATCTGGGAATGGGTGAATGGATACTCTGACCTTGGGGGTTCTTGTTGTGTAGCTGAGACAAAATGGAAACAGGTATTCTTGCTCTGCCATTGCCCTGGAGAGAGAAGAGTGCGATCTTAGCTGTGTGCCTCCTCTTTTGAAAAATTTGGAGATTAAATGCTTCTTTGAAGATTCTCATCTCAAAATAGACAAGGACTTAGCATTTTCCGTGAAACACCAAGGACTAGGAAGTGTGTGGAGGTGGGAAAGACAGAGTGGGAAGACATAGCTGATGTCTGGGATCTGAACTGCCACCAACTAATGGCTTTGGAGAAGGTCCCCAAGGTCCTGCTGCTCTGATGACCTTTTGCTGAAATTGTTTCTGCAGGTGATCACGTCTGGCTTATCGATGTTGCTGTTTGATACAATTCTGACCAGGGAAACCATGGGATGGTAAGTCTTTTAGCAGAGAGAGGAGAGGAAGATAAGTTCTTTGGATTTCCTTGGGATACTAATATTTGCTCTCCAGTGTTAGTGTGTGTGTTTGGGGTGTATGTCCTGCTGCTGCTGCTAAGTCACTTCAGTCGTGTCCGATTCTGTGTGACTCCATAGACGGCAGCCCACCAGGCTCCCCTGTCCCTGAGATTCTCCAGGCAAGAACACTGGAGTGGGTTGCCATTTCCTTCTCCAATGCATGAAAGTATGTCCTATGGACATATAAATAAACATACATTCAGAAGAGTGCTTATATCATGAATATTTTCACAAACTGAATATATTATATCTGGTACAGCCAGCATTCAGGAAGCAGAGCCTCACCAGGACACCTTTGAGCCACTCATCCACACAAGACTAACCACTGTGGGTGAACCACCAATTATGTGTGTATATATAACTATAAGTGTAACTATAAATATGTAACTATAACTTTAACTGTGACTATAACTATGTTTGTGTTTCTTCCTTTGATCCTTCAATTCATTTTTCTCTTAGACAAGCTCCAAACCATCCTCGTTTAGAATGCACTCACCCATTTGCTTAAAGACATATTTGAGCACAGACCTGAAGAAGTGGGGGAGTGAGCCCTGAGGACACTGTGGGGGTAACAGAAATTGCAAAGGCCCTGAGGTGGGAGAGTGCTTGGTTTGCTCAAGGAGCAATGTGACCGGAGCAGCTTGCTGGGCGAGAGCGGTAGGAGATGAGGCTGGAGAGGTAGTAGGTGGTTGACCATGTGGGTTCTTAAAGGCCATTATAAGGGCTTGGCTTCACCATGAGTGGAGGTGGGGAGGAGTGATCCAAGGATTTTTGAGCAGCGCAGCCACAAGCTCCTACTTTAAAATCACGCTCCCTGGTCTGCTGTGTGGAAGGTAAGGTGGTAGGGTTCTGCACCTGAACCCTGTACACAGAATACTGATCGGTGACTGACCGCATTAAGACTTTGATCTCCTCCAGCTTACTAATATTCAGACCAGCTGACGTGATGATCACCAAGGGTCATGGTTGTCATCTTCAAGGAGGGTGAAGGTGAGGTGGGGAATGATGGTGAGTTTAAACTGTTAGGACTGCTGTTGCTCCCCTCAATCAGTGGGCATGCTATTTTGGGGGGTATGTACTTCGGTAGGGCTTCCCAGGTGGCACTAGTGGTAAAGAATCTGCCTGCCAAATGCAGGAGACATTAGAGACATGGGTTTGATCTCTGGATCAGGAAGATCCCCTGGAGGAGAGCATGGCAACCCACTCCAGTATTCTTGCCTGGAGAATCCCACGGACAGAGGAGCCTGGCGGGCTATCTTCCATAGGGTTGCAAAGAGTCGGACACGACTGAAGCGACTTGGCACGCACGTTTATACTTAGGTATTTTATTTTATAATTTTTGGCTATGCTAGGTCTTGGTTGCTGCATGCAGGCTTAGTTGCCCCGTGGCATGTGGGGTCTTAGTTCCGGGACCAGGGATCAAATGCACGCCTCCTGTATTGGAAGGCAGTTTCTTACCTCCAGACCAACCAGGGAAGTCCTATACTTATATATTTTAAATCTATATAGTAACGTATGCTATTTGCACCATAAGCAAGGTAGTCAAAACTACTATAATAGGCAGCAAAATTGGAAGGCAGTCAGTGTAGGGTTGACTTAGGAAAAGGACGGAGAGTCATCAAGACTGTTGCTTAACAAGTTATAATAGAAATATATCAAAAATGGATAAGCAGAAGGCAGAGATCATTTACCTAATTTAAAGTGACAATCCTTGGCCAGTTTCCAAACGCAAGTCAATTCTCAGAATCAGAATCCATCAGCTGAGGAGAAGATCAGTTCCTAATGAGTAAAGATTCAGTAGGAGACATTTGCGACAATACAGAAATGCATTCAGCAAAAAGTATAGATCCTCTGTTTCCATGGTCTCCACTTGCCAGAAGTCACACGCGTTTGGGCTGATGGTGAGGACAATGCACTGTTTCGCCAGGGGAGTCTGTGCGGAGGGAGGTGGGCTCCACTGTCTATGAAGTAACCACGCTGAGTGGTGCCTGTCGAGCCGAGCCTGCCGAGCCTCTCAATGACCCGGACATGGGTCAGTCCTCCCCAAGTCTTCACCCAGCTTGCCAGCTGCTGGCCTGGTGACCCACAGCTTTCCTTTCCTGTGACCACGGCTACCTGCTATGTGGCCTAACTCACTAATGCAGCACCTTAAGGAGAATAATTCGTGTTGGTTCTCACTGCTTACTGTCTCTTAACCTCTGTTTTAAAAAGAAAAACAAGCCTAGGTCCACTTGAAGTTATATAATGCTTATTTTCATTCCAGTTTGAATATATTGTTTGGCAATACCCGCCCCCACTCCCAGCACCAGGAATGGCACTCCAGAACTGACTTGCAGACAAGTTTTGGAGGTTTTTACATTTCTTTACCAACATAATGGAAAGAAAAGCATTTTATTTAGTTTTGCTGAAATAAGGCATAGTCCTAGAAAATCCGTATTTTTTTCTCATGCTTGTTGTTTAATTGCTAAGTCGTGTCTGACCCCTTTGCAACCCCATGGACTATAGCCTCCCAGGCTCCGCTGTCCCTGGAATTCTCCAGGCAGGAATACTGGAATGGGTTTCCATTTCCTTCTCCAGGGGATCTTTCTGACCCAGGGATCGAACCTATGTCTTCTGCATTGGCAGGTGGATTCTTTACCACTGAGCTACCAGGGAAGTGCCTTTCTCGCTTGGTATGAGAGTAATCCTAAGGGTTGGCTTCCTCCACCACCTCCCCCAGTTTTTGCATTTGCTCCAAGGCCACAGTGCAGGTTGATGGGGCCAGCACTAGGCCCCGTGTGTCCAGGGCAGCCTCCTGTCCCCCAGGACAGCCTCCTGTCCCCCAGGACAACTTGTAAATAATCCCCCATCTTGTGCTGTCATAGTCCCCCTGCCCCAACTCACACACACACACACAAATGGTATCAAGTTTAAACATCAGTATGAGGTTCCTGCAGGATGAATGTGAGGGGCAGGACCAGGCTCTGGGAATACCATGATGAGGAAGTCCAAGAGGCAACTTTGCATCTCCTGTGTCTTTGGGCTGGAAGGGGTTTGTTCAATAAACAGGTATTTCCTGGGACCCAGTATGTGTCAGGGCCAACTCTTGGATAAAAGTGAAAAGTCGCTGCCCCTGGGATGTCAGTAGTTACTTATCTTCCTGCCTGGTGTTAGTTGCTCAGTCATGTCTGACTCTTTGAGACCCCAAGGACTATAGCCCACCAGGCTCCTCTGTCCATGGGATTCTCCAGGCAAGAATACTGGAGTGGGTTGCCATCCCCTTCCCTTCTCCAGGGGCAGGTCTGTATCTAAACCATCCACACTGACAGAAATGAATCTTTTTGCTCATGGCATTCTGTGAAAGTGGTTTTCAGCTTCTCTCAGAAGCCCCTAATGGGGCACTTCCTGCCCTAAGAAGAAAAATGGAAAGAAAAGAAAAGTTAAGAAATACTTCTATGCCATCCTCTTCCACCACCTCCTAATCTCTTCTCTCCTTTTTAGTAATAACTAACCATTTATTGCGGAGAAGGCAATGGCACCCCACTCCAGTACTCTTGCCTGGAAAATCCCATGGACAGAGGAGCCTGGTGGGCTGCAGTCCATGGGGTCACGGAGAGTCGGACACGACTGAGCGACTTCACTTTCACTTTTCACTTTCATGCAGTGGAAAAGGAAATGGCAACCCACTCCAGTGTTCTTGCCTGGAGAATCCCGGGGACGGGGGAGCCTGGTGGGCTGCTGTCTATGGAGTCGCACAGAGTCGGACACGACTGAAGCAACTTAGCAGCAGCAGCAACCATTTATTGAGCAACTACTATATTTCAGACATTTTCATATTAATATTATATATCTCATTAACTTGCACAGCAACCCTCCAAGTTAGCCCCCATTTTAATTAAAAAAATTTTTTTGGCTGTGCATGGCATGTGGGATTTCTGTTCCCTGACCAGGGATCGAATCTGCACCCCCTGCATTTGAAGCAAGGAGTCTTAAGCACTGGACTGCCAAGTAAGTTCCCTAGTCCTGTTTTAAAGATGGAGAAGCTGAGGTTCAGACATTTAACTGTTTTTTCCCCCAGGATTTTAGAGCAGTCCATGGGGTCGCCAGAGTCGGACACGACTGAGTGACATCACTTTCACTTTTCACTTTCACGCATTGGAGAAGGAAATGGCAACCCACTCCAGTGTTCTTGCCTGGAGAATCCCAGGGACGGGGGAGCCTGGTGGGCTGCCGTCTATGGGGTCACACAGAGTCGGACACGACTGAAGTGACTTAGCAGCAGCAGCAGCAGGTGATTGGAAGAAAGGAAAGGAAGTATTATTTGCTCAGTCACGTCTGACTCTTTGCGACCCCATGGACTGTAGCCCATCAGGCTTCTTTGTCCACAGGAGTCACCAGGCAAGAATACTGGAGTGAATAGCCATTTCCTCCTCCAGGGATCTTCCCAATCCAGGGATCGAACCCAGGTCTCTTGCATTGTAGGTGGATTCTTTACCATCTGAGGCAACCTCTAATGTTTCTCTTCCCACCAGTCTGATCATTTATAAGGAGTATCTGGATGATTCGGCAGCAATACGGAAGGAGCGTTACCCAAGACATATCGGCCCTATTTCTTGTTCAGAGACTGACACGGTGAACTAGGAATGTCCAGTGGAACATTTTTAGGAAAAGGATCTCACTGCCTTAGACTTTTAATACTATAAGTTATGTTTCTGTGAATTAACAAAAAAATATGTATTGAGTGACTGGTGTATGCAAAGCATGTGGAAGTCGTTAAGGAGCATAAGACATCATCCAGCCCTTGAGGAGTTTTCAGGAGAAGAAGTCATAAAGATAATTTCTGAGGTAGGATAGTAACTGTTTTTTGTAAATACATATATTTTTTTGGCCGTGCCACTACCATACAGCATGTGCGATCTTTCCCAACCAGGGATCAGACCTGTGCTCCCTGCATTGGGATTGTGGAGTTTTTGTTGTTAGTGGTGGTTTTGTTTTTTGTTTTTAAGCCAATGGACCACCAGGGAGGTCTTGGATAGTAAGTATTTGTATGCACAGTGGGTGTGAAGAACAGAGAGAGAGGGCCAGGGTGATAGGGAGGGGCTTGAAACTGGACCTGATGCAGAAGGGAGAGGCTTAGCCAGGCTGTGGGTGGAACAGGACTTGGTCCCTCTGGGCCTGGGAAGACAGGGAAGAATGGAGGGGCAGAAGGTGCCTATGGTGAGACTTAGCAATTTGGAACTAGAGCTGGGGCAGGGGGTGGGAGCTGACCCTACAGTCCCTCCTCCTCCCCCTCACCTGTCCTCCTGGGAAGGCAGAACCCAGATGGTGGGCAGGTTGACGTCCAGAAACCCAATGGCCAAGGTATCCCGGTGCATCCTTGAGGCTGTTCCCGCAGTTTCTGTACCTTAACCTTCATCTAATATCATGGCATCTGGTCCCGTCACTTTATGGCAAATATGGGGAAAAAATAGAATGACAGACTTTATTATCTTGGGCTCCAAAATCACTGTGCCTGGTGACAGCAGCCATGAGATCAAAAGACACTTGCTCCTTGGAAGAAAAGCTATGACTGACCTAGACAGTGTATTAAAAAGAAGAGACATCACTTTGCTAACAAAGGTCCATATCATCCAAGCTATGGTTTTTCCGGTGGTCATGTATGGATGTGAGAGTTGGACCATAAAGAAGGCTGAGCGCCGAGGAATTCATGCTTTTGAACTGTGGTGCTGGTGAAGACTCTTGAGAGTCCCTAGGACAGCAAGAACATCAAACCAGTCAATCCTAAAGGAAGTCAACCCTGAATATTCCTTGGAAGGACCGATGATGCTGAAACTGAAACTCTAATACTTTGGCCACCTGATGCGAAGAGCTGACTCACTGGAAAAGACCCTGGGAAAGACTGAGGGGAGGAGGAGAAGAGGGCAATAGAGGAATGAGATAGTTGGATGGCATCACCGATTCAATGGACATGAATTTGAGCAAACTCTGGGAGATAGTGAAGGACAGGGAAGCTTGGTGTGCAGCAGTCCATGGGGTCACAAAGAGTCAAATACGACTGAGTGACTGAACAACAACAGCAACCTTTATAGTGACTATCTCAATTCTTGATGGCATTTTTTTTTTTCAAATAATTCTCATTGACTATATTTTGTACATAATTTCAGAATGAACTAAAAAAAAACAAAACCTAGGTATTGAACTGAGTGTAAGAAATAAGTGTGAGATGCTCTGCAGTGGGGAGGACGTGCTTAGTCTGAAGGTTCCCACAGCCGTCTGTGGGAGCTGTGCCTACAGGCTGTCCCACATCCTGTGGACTTCATGGTATGCCCTGAACACGATGGAAAGAAGGGCTGTGTGTACCCAAGTCAAGGAAACAGCATGTGTGATCATTGCAAAAGGAACCTTGACTTTGGAATTTCCTGATTCTTGAGAACTCTTGAGTTTAAGGATGGTGTGTTTTCAGCCTCAAAGAATTTTCCGACCACAAAGTGAACCACCAGAAGAGGAGTGTCAGACTGTGTTTCAGATTTCCTGTCTTTTGCACAGGGCTGGTCTGCATTGTCCGTAGACTGGGTGTGTTCAAGCTGTGACTGGGTGACCAGCTAATCGGATCCTGGGCAGGAATCCACGGCCCATCTCTGCCCCGTGGGAGCCTAGACTGATCAGAAGTCACAAAAGGCTGTTTGGTTTGGACCGACTGTGTTTGTCTGCATAGTTATCGTTTCTTTTTCTTTTTCCCCCTTTGATTTTCAAATTTCAAATTATTCAACATTTAGAAATCAGGTGGTTTCCCTGTAAAAGTCCAGATCTCCAGATTCTTTCAAAAATATGGAGCAGCTGTTAAGTTGGGCCTGCACACCCACATGGCAGCAGTTGCTGGAGTGGGTGGAGGTGAGTAGAAGCTGTACAGCCACCCCCCTGCAGTCCGGCTGGGGCAGAGGACCCTGTATCCACTGACACCCTCATCTCCATTGCTTGTATGTTCTTTCATTCTACCAGAAGTGCTTACTGGGTTCTGTAGACACAGTTCAAGACCCCAGTGAGGTCACCGTCTAGGAGACCAGGGTACATGTTATTGTCCATCTCCTTGGATGGGCAGCAGCTTAGATGCACAAAATAGCTTGTTATCTGAAGGTTTTTCACCCTCGGTGCTGTTGACCTCTTTGTTGTGAGGGGCTGTCCTGTACCACATAGAATTTTTAGCAGCAAGCCTAAGCCCCACCTCACCAGGTGCCAGTAACACTCCCTCAATTCCAACAACCAAAAAACATGTCCAGGCTTTGCCAAAGCTCTTCTTGTTGGCAGAATCACCACAGTTGGGAATCACGGATCTAAAGGTTTGTGGTGGTTCATGGACAAAAACGCCATTTGAAATTTCAGCAAGATCTTAAAGAACTTATCTCCTCACTAGAGATTTGGATCAGCTCCAGGCTCAGACCCTTGGCAGCCCCTGCCACCCCCACTGTGTACCTCCATCAGCAGGTACCACAGGAAGTGACAGATGTGCACTTCCTGCCTACCTGCTGGCTGAGGATCCTCCCTGAAAGGGTTGTTTCATTCACCTTTCCATCTCTCTGTCTGGCACTGTTAGCTCAATCAGTGGGTCCTGTACTCAAGAAAAATGATAAACCCATACCCCCAACGTCGGTCAGCTTTTAAAGCCTTTAATTAAAAGCCACTGCTCTTGTCCAGCTATCTTATCTTCTTTTTAACGATAAAAGCCCAGCATTTTAGTATCTATTGCAAGCTTGGTAATTTAAATATCCAGATTCATATTTAGTTATTTGTTTTGAAATTAACAGCATTCTAGGTTATGTATCAATATGAATTCCCAGTATTCCAAAATTTTGGCAAAGGGAATTCAACACATTCAAAAAAAAAAAAAAATTCTGAACTGTGAGTGGTGTTTCTGTCAAGTAGAATTATTAATAGTTGTCGGTACTTCCTCTTTGAATGCTCTTTAGATGAGGAGAGTCGCTTTTCCTGGTGAAATAGTTTAAGTACAAGGAGAGAAAGGAATCACCAAAACACAGCCTCTTTGTTTGTAGGATTTGGTGATCAGCTTCTCATTTGTGCTGATCATTCACTGGGCTTGCCATTGACCCTGGGTTACAAACATGGTGGTCACTTCAACTTGATCCTAGTCTCAACCTCACCCTTAGAGAATGGTCTTATATCGTCTCTGAGTAAAGATGTCTTTGCCTTTAGTTTTAGGGGAATGCTCAGGGACTGCCTAAGTCTATTTGGAGGAAGAGTGAATTTCGGAGTGAAGAAAGAACTTCCTCCAGCATACCCCAAAGTGCAGCTAGGATCATGGTGTTTGCAGTTTTTCAGCAGAATTAAGAATCTGAAACCTCTTCTTTAAAATGCTGAGAAAGGCCTTCTGAATAACTACACTCATTACCTTTCCACACAGAGTAATTAATCAGATTGTGAATCGTCACAAAGCAAGTCCCCAGGGGAGTGGTGCATTTATTTTGGTGAGGAAAAGAGAGAAAAAAATAGTTTGGAATCCAGATGGGAAAGTGGGGAGCAGGTATAAGAATTCCATCACTCATTGAGCAAATATTTATTGGGTGTTGTGTTAAGTGCTAGGCCTGCAGCTGAGAAAAGGATACAGTCTCTGTCCTCAGTCTGGAAAGTTCCATAGGAATTCATTGAATCACCACAATAATAAATGTAAGTTCGAGATGGGGCCTTTGGCTCCTGATAAGAGAGAAGAGAAAGAGTGGAGAGACGCTGAAAATAAATAACCCCCTGGAAGAGAACTGAGTGATGACTATTTCTGGCTGGCTCTGCAGTCTGAATGTTTATGCCTTCGTTACATGAAGTTTGTTCATTTCGGGAATGATGGGGATTACAAGATTTGCAAACAGTTCAGTAAAGCTCTGACTTAAACAGCTGTAATGCTATTAAGATTCCTGCACCCCGTGTCAGCGTCTCCCGCTGTTTAGAAAACAGCATCAAAGCTCACCTCCCTGGTGCTCTTCAGGGTAAATGGAACCTGGTTTGTTTTCATGTCAGCATTCTCTGAAGCCACTCGGTGTTTTATTAAATCGCTAAACCAAGGCGATGCAATGCAAGGTTATTACACTGCAGCATTGTTCTAAGGCTGGGGGAGGGAGGGTGGCAAAGAGCCAGCCGAAACCCTGTTCTCCCCGGTGATTAAGGAAGATTAGTGGAAATGATTGACCCCCTGTTACATTTGCAGAAATAAAACTCTTCCCAAGTCGGAGTTCTGTACTGATCTCGCGTTAGGTCACGGTGACTCTGTGCTCATCCAGGGATTTGAGAAGACGGTGTGTGTGTTCTTAAAGGAATGCAGAAGGAAACAGCAGATCGGCTTAGAAGGCAAAACTGGGTCTTTAGAGGTGAGCCTGTGTGCAGAATGGGCTTCCCAGGTGGCTCAGTGGTAAAGAATCTGCCTGCCAATGCAGGAGACGCAAGAGGCACAAGTTCGATCCCTGAATTAGGAAGATCTTCCCTGGCAGAGGAAATGGCAATTTTGCCATTTCATTTCATTTTCAGTATTCTTGCCTGGAAAATTCCATGGACAGAGGAGCCTGGTGGGCTACAGTCCATGAGGTTGCAAAGAGTTCAGACACGACAGCACACACGTTGTACAGAACAAATGGCTTCCCCTCCCTGGGTCCTTCATCCAAAAAGAAGAGGTGATAGAACCCACCAGCATCTAGGTCTGTCCCCAAACTACAGCGGGGACAAGTCCAATGGGGTCGTATTTAAAAATACAGTCTTTTGGAACTTGGTCCCCAGTTTCTCCCAGAAGCAATTTTATAAATGATGAGTATAGATCTAGGAAAGTCCTCTGAAATCTGTTTGGTTTGTAACAAACTTCAGCTACATTATTATGAATTCAGCGTGTGTTAGAATTCATTGACTTATTGTCATTATTTGTAATACTTCTGATTGGGGAACTAAGATCCCACATGCCACGTGGTACAGTCAAAAAAAAAAAAAAAACCCCAAAAAACCAAGAAACACCTGAGCACACTTTGAACTCAGCTTATTGTTTTCCTGTTCCCACTTAGTTCACTTGGAAGTGGTTCATGGTAGATGTTATCTTTAGGTCATAGTCACCCCCATAGGTGACTTTTTTCACTGAGAACAGAATATACACGGCCTAAGTGTATCTCATACATTTGATGCCTTAGACATATATTAGGACCATGGAGGTACCACTACCCAAGTATGAGTGTGTTGTGTGTGGGTATGTATGAGGAGTGGGTATATAGGAAGCATGCGATGCTGGGGGTTAAATGGAGAAAGAAAAAAGGAAGAAGGAGGTGGCATCAGAAGGGCTGTTGGCACCTCTGAACAAGAGCAGTTTATCCTCAGGGACCCCCATCACAAGCCTTTACTCATGGCCCAGCCCAGGCCTCAGAGGTGCTTTGGGGGAAGAATGATGGGGGCTTCAGACAGACACTAGAGTGTCTAGTGAGAAGTTTAAAATAGAAAATGTGCAAACCCTCAAATGTGTTACATTTTAGGCATGTAAAATCCACCTCTTTCTCACAGTCTTCCGTTCTGCTATTTTTCATTTTCATTTTCACTGACCATAGATCTTTCTGCTCTGCTGGGAAATTCATGAGTCCCCATTTGTATTTTGTCTTTAAATGTTCTTAGTCTAAATGAAATAAAAGGACTCAGAGACTGTCAGTAATCATAGGCTTATGGATACATGCATGGTTTCTTATCCATCACTGTAGCAAAATGCACCACTGGGAAGCCCTCCTCCTATGTTTGAGCCAGAGAGCAGTAAGGAAGTGCAGTCAGCATCACCTGGTCAGGATGGTTGGGACACGTCACCTTTCCCCCTGAGGGACAGCTGAGGTTTACCCTGGACGACTGGGCAGTCCGGGACCTGACTTGAAGTCAGGCAGTGTGGGCAGAGGACAGGATGCTCAGCTGCATGATGAGGGAGCATCACTTGTCCTGTGGTAGGTGGACACCAGGCAACTCCACATGTCCACAGCCTCTAGGCTCCAGAGAGGGCAAAGCTGACTGACCTCTTGCTGTTTCTCGCAGCCTCCTGCTCGGCGGATTTGGAGAGGCCTTGCTGGTTTTCTCAGAGCGGAAGGGCTCCTAAACCCGGGAAAAGTGGACTCCCAGGCTGTAGTGGAGAACACCGCGTTCTCCAGGTGATAGAAGAAAGCAAGGATGGAGAGGCGTCACTGCTCGCTGCGGCAAGGAGAACTCTCTTTCTGGGGTCTCTAGGATGCTTCAGGGAGTGGACTGTGTCTAGAGGCTCCCCAGGTCCAGCTGACTGTGCCCCGCGCCCAGGCATGCAGAGAGAGATGCAGGGTTTCACCTGCATGGGGATGGCTCCGCCTTCCTGGATTGCTGCGCGTGCTCCTTATTAAACACCCTTCAGCAAGCAAGCTTTCACTGCCGGGTGGTGGAGGTATTGTATCGTGTTTTTGGTTTTGTTTTGTGATTTCACAACCTGGAAGTCTTCTCTGAGGATGTCCTTTCCTTGCTGTCAGGTTGGCTTGCCTCGAACCCACACTCACTCACTTAGGGGCACACACAGACTTCCATGAGGGGGCTTCCTCTGGGGGCCGAGTTGGGGGGCAAACGGGAGTCCTGGGCCAAGTAAGACGCCAGCAAGGACACTGTTTCTCTCCAGCACTGAAGACTTTCTGTGGTTGTGTGTTGTGTTGAACACCCTTTTGGGCCCACCATCAGGTTAAATCAATTACCCAAGGGTAATGATTACCACTGATGAATAAGCACTGACGGATGAAATAAACGTAAGTATGCAAACACACATATTTTTATTCATAACCCATGTAATTCCCTGATAGATCAGAAGAGTTTTCAAATCATTGGAACCTGAAATATATTTTTCAGGCCAGATTAAAAATGTAAAACTCTAAACCTTGCCTTTATGGGAGTCTGGAGAAATGAATTTGCATGGAATGGTCATTTGATTCTGAACTTTGATGGTGGTTTAAGAAAATAATGTCTAACTGTAAATATCCCTGCTCATAAGAGGTTTTTTGAATACAGTATACTCTGCTAGGTGTCAGTTTTGGTCATTTTGAGATGTCAAAGGTAGTCAAATCCGGAGAGTCCTGTCCGGGCAGGATCCAGGCATTGCAGGATTGGACACGCATGTCAGTAACGAAGGACCATCTCCATCATCTGGGAAACAAGCCTTGTCCATTCTTGGCCTTGTGAAGACTAAGGTCAGCTGAGTTAGGACATTCTTCTCACACGTTTTCTCCAAGCTGTTTCAAAAAGAAGCAGAAGATGAAACAAATAGGAATGGATTAGTATATGCAGACCTTGAGTACCTTAAATTCATTTCCTTGTCTTTTCCTGGTCTCTGCTTGTCATTTAAGGTAAAGATGTTCAGAGTGACCTTTATACATATATAGTTGCACTTTGCTTTTTGTTCCTAGCCTGTGATGTCAGACTTGCTGCTCGGGATCAAATAGAAAATCTGGGTTTACAATTTTCCTTGTTCTATTACTCCCGTAAAACCCTCTCTGTACTATCGAGGCTGGTTCCCTGTTTGCGGAAAGTGACATCTGTCCAAATGTCATCTTATGTCTGTCCTTCCAAGTGTCATTTGAGCAAATAAGATTCCTGAGGCTGGAAAGAGCTGTGCACAGTTAACAAGCCCCCTCCCCTGTTCTAGCAGAACTGACTTCAATAACAAAAGTTAGCAAGTTGCAAAAGCAGCAAGTTTTTTTTCTTTTGAAAGAATCTCTAGCAAGGATTTTTGTGTGTGTGATTTTTTTAAAAACTACGTTCGAGAATTCCATTGTTTTTAAAATCTCAAGTCTTTTCTTAGTTTGACACCAGCAAGAGGCAGAGGGTAGGGGTTACCTCAATATATTGTTCTGTTTCCTTTAGCTTCCATTTCTTCATGGGCTTTTTTCTTCAATCACCATCTTTTATGCCCAAGTTCACATGCTCAGCTCTGATCTGAGGATGAGCCTGTTGTTATTCAGTCGCTAAGTTGTGTCCGACTCTTTGAGACCCATGGATTGCAGCACACCAGGCTTCCCTGTCCTTCACCATCTCCCAGAGCTTGCTCAGACTCATGTCCATTGAGTCGGTGATGCCACCCAACCATCTCATCCTCTGTTGTCCCCTTCTTCTCCTGCCTTCAATCTTTCCCAGGATCAGGGTCTTTTCTAATGAATCGGCTCTTTCCATCAGGTGTCCAAAGTATTAGAGCTTCAGCTTCAGCATCAGTCCTTCCAATGAGTATTCAGGACTGGTTTCCTTTAGGAGGATGAACCTAGAGCTCTGTAAATCAGGGGACTTCTGTCTCCTTAGCTCTTAATCTTTGTGGCTCTCTGGTTCCTTGGGCCCCCAGGCAGGGAATCCACATATAACCCCAGCACTCCCTTTTACCCGAAATGATCCATTTGGTCAAGACCTATCTGGGGCATGTCCTTGGTGGCTGCAAGTCAAAGCCATGGTGTTTTTAGTTTTGTTTTTTTTTAATTTTTCCAAATAATGAATATGATTTCTGTCAAGAGAGGCATGGTTCTGTCTGGTGGTGTATTATTACAAATCTGCTATGGATGTAAAGAAAAATAAACTACTTATTTTCTTGATAATTTGCCTTTCTCTTCAATGTTGACAGGAGAGTAGAGTACAAAAAAAATATTGTTATCCTGGGGGAGTGAGTTCTTACATTTTAAACACAGGCCTAGGGACTTCCCTGGTGGTCCAGTGGTTAAGACTCTGTGCTGCCACTGCAGGGGGCACAGGTTTGATCCCTTGTTGGGGAACTAAGATCCCTCATGCCCTACAGTCAAAAAGAAAGAAAGAAAGAGAAAGAAAGAAATCCAAATACACCAGTAATAATAATAATAAAGCCAAAACACAGGCCCAGACTTCTACCAGCGTCCAGGCCACTTATCTCTGCCCAGCGAGTTCCACCCAGCTCCTCCTGTAGACCTGCCCTGGCCCGTAGGGTGACCACCGGTCAGCTGTGGTTGCTGAGCACTGTGATGGTGTTTCCACACCTTGCAGTTCCTGTCTTTCTCTTGAGTCTGGGCTGGCTCTGACATACTGGCGGACAGTAGGAGGTGATAGAAGCTGCCAGACTTCCAAGGTGGAGTTGAAAGCAGCCTCCATCTTCTTGAACAGCCTCTGGGAATCCTGAGCTGCTGTGTAGAGGTCTGACTCCCCTGAGGCGGCTGTGCTGGAGAGACCAGGGACAGGAGCCCCACAGACGGTCCTGCTGCACCCAGCCTTCTAATGGCGCCCAGACGTATAAGGGAAGCTGCCCTGGACCCTGTGGACCCAGCCAGTCTACCAGCTGCCGAATGCCAACAGGTGGCCTCAGTCAGTGCCATGTGGTGCAGAAACATCAGAGCCTGCATGATGCCTGACCACAAAATCATGAGATACAGCAGCATTGTTTCAAGCCACTATGTTTTGGGGAAACATCACACAACAGGGGCTTCCCAGGTGGCCCTAGTGGTAAAGAGCCGGCCTGCCAATGCAGGAGACACGAGACGGGGTTTGATCCCTGGGTCGGGAAGATCCCCTGGAGAAGGGCATGGCAACCCACTCCAGCATTCTTGCCTGGAGAATCTCATGGACAGAGGAGCTTGGCGGGCTACATTCATGGGATCGCAGAGTCAGACATGACTGAAGCGACTTAGCATGCACACAAATATGCATCACACAGTAGAGAGCCTTGTATTCGCCTTCTCTTAGGTGGATCTTATCTGAGCACTCTCAATCCCTCCCCTGAATGGACTCTTGCTGCAGAATAACCAGTGTCTGCTCCAGGTGCCCTCCACCCTGGAGCTGCCCTGAGGAGGGGGCCCCACTGACTGTCTGGGGCTTGCCCAGATACCCATTACAGAGCAGGATCTATGCCTTTGGGTCAAAGAACCTCACATTCATTCATTCAAAAGATACCAAGAACCCACTATGTGCCAGACTCTGTTCTGGGGCTTGTGGATACGACTGTGAATAAGACGAGTGCCTTGAAGCTTACTTTCTAGTGGTAGAGACAAGAAACAAGTAAATAGTGAATTTTCAGAGAGACTTAAATGCTTTGAAGAAATATTGCCCAGATGGGAAACACAGTCTTCTGAAAATCTGATGAAAAGTAAGGGATATCTCTTCCAAAATGTGCAGTCTCATACCTGCATGCACACACAGACACGCACACACATATATATGCACACACATATATACTGACACATGCACACAATTAAGCATGTAGTCAGGGGATTTATTCTCCAAGAAGTCCATCTGTTCAGCCTCTGTTGGACTCCAGTTAAGAACAAAGGAGTGAGAACCTCTTTGGGGGACATGGGGTATAGTTGATTGTCCCCATAGTGGAATGTCCCCCACTGGTCTGAGTGGAGGCTGGATCACAGTACCAGATGGGCCTTGTGCAGACAATGGTGCCATGGAAGGCTCGGCCCTGCCTTGGAGTTGCTCTCAGCTGGTGTGGGAGAGATGTGCAGACCTGAAGATGGATCTTGTGGTCAATTTCAAGGACATGACGCACCTGGTAGGAGCCTGAGGAGATGCTGGGAGGAGACATCCAGCTGTGAGGCCCAGCATTGAGACTCACTGTGGGCCTCGCAGAGTGTCGCCCAAAGGCCTTCACTCCGGCGGCCTCTCACCTAACCCTCAAAGGAGCCGCCAGTGGAGGAGCTGCCATTGGCCTCGTTTCTCAGAGGAGAAGGTAAGTCGCCTCCCTGTGGGGGATGGGGGCGCAGGGATTGGAGGGGCCTGTGCGACCTCGCAGCCCTGCCTTTCAGCATCCACGGTGTCTGTCCTCCCCGTGCGGGTGACAAGGGGCTGGAGGGAGCAGAGATGGACTTGGGAAGTCTGGCCACAATCAGGGAGTGACCGCCGGCACATCAAGACTCAAGAGGGCAGGCTGTGGGTTGGGCTAAGACTGGGCTGTTTTGAAGGCCTGGCTGGTAAGTCACATTTGTGAGCTCCGTGATTCTCCAGTGGGGGTGCAGGTGCTCCCCCACATTATATCGCCTGCTCTTCATACCCCCGGACTTAAAGATGACACCTCTGAGAGCCTGACAGGGCAGGAAAACTCAGCCTGCTCACCGCTCCTGAACTGAGATTCCAAGGCGGCTTTCACGACCCTTTTGCCCTGGCCCCTCCCATGTTACGGGTCGTCTGTGGGTTCTGCCCACCTCAGCCCCACTCCACACCACTGGGGTCTGAACAAACCAGAGGAGCCAAGCCCCCTCACTGGCAGCCCTTCTGCAGGGCCGAGGGGAGTGCTGTCCCCCGGGGGCGTCAGCTGCCCTGGCCCCACACAGGCGGTCTTTCCGGCAGCTCCCAGGTCCTCTGACCCGGGCAGTGAACCACTGGAAGGCTGAACAAATAGTGGAGCTTGCATGAGGCTCCCTGTGTTCTGGAGACTTTCAGAGACTCGGCCATCCTGTGCTCCTGGTGAAATGAGGGATCCTTTGCTCCTGCCGTGAGCTGGTTTTTTCAGTGGCCTGACCAGCAGCGGATTGCCCTTGGCAAAGCAAACATCGGCATACAGGCCTTCATCCAGTTCCATCCAGGACACACTGGGCTGGGGTCTGAAGGAACGGCGCCCCGCTCCACCCCGCAGCTCCCCTTCCCTTGGCTGCGGAGGGTGGAATCCTGTTTAAACAACCACCTGAGCCAAAAGGAGCATTTGAGTCATTTATTTTGATGACTGTGTGAAGAGGCTGTGGGCAGGGGCCACTGCGCCCCAATGCAAGGCCACTGTGCCCAATTTTGTCTTCATACCCGTCACTCTGAGGGAGCCCCTGGGAGAGCAGTGGAGACCTTGGAGACATGGGGATTCAATCCAGGCACCGTTGCCTGGGTCCATGGATCTGCATGGCCAATTATTGAAAAGGGCTGTCTCAGTTGGGGACAGACCCCTAGGTTCTGTCCATGTTCTCTCACCACCCCGGCAAGTGCTGTTCATCATTCTTTATTGATCGCCTCTTCTCTTCATCACATACCATCGAATACCCACTGGCCGCTAGTCTCTGCTATCTCCAGGTGTCTCCAGAATGCTCCGCGTCTTCCAGCAGAGCTGACCTGCCATCTCTGTTACTGCAGGTGAGGCCTAGCTCTTCACACAGTGAGGCCGTGGATGCTCAGCCTCCCATGGGGGCAGCTGTAAGTTGTCCTGGAGGTAGGAGCTCCCTTGTCCTGGTGGGAAGTGCTCTGGTGACCTTCTGTGTGACTATAAACTACAGCAGACACACACTCCCTGTTCTTAGGGATGCCCCGAGTCTACAAGAAGACCCTAAGACTGAGATTTTTTTTTTAATTTAAATTTTTAAAAATGTAAAAATTTTTTAAATTCTATTTATTTAATTTAAAAAAAAAAACAGCTTTATTGAGATATAATTGACATGCCCTAAAATGTATTCTTTTAAAGTGTATAGTTCAGTGGTTTTAGTATATGTACAGAATTGTGCAACCATCACCACTGTCTAATTTTATTTTTTAAAATATTTATTTGTTTGATCCCTGGGTCAGGAATCTCCTGGATCCCCTGGAGGAGGAAATGGCAACCCACTCCAGTGTTCTTGCCTAGGAAAACTCCCATGGACAGAGGAGCTTGGCGGGCTGCAGTCCATGGGGCCACAAACAGACAAGACTGAGTGAGAGCACAAACAAAACCAGCAGTTGGTTTATTTCCTTGGCTGCAGTGGGTCTTAGTTGCAGCATGTGGGATCTAGCTCCCTGACTAGGGATTTTACCTGAGCCCCCTGCACTGGGAGCATAGTGTCTTAGCCACTGGACCACCAGGGAAGTCTCACCACTATCTGATTTTAGAACATTTCCATCAGCCCCAAAAGAAACCTTGTACCCATAATCACTCCTTCCTCCCTCCCCCACTCCTGCTGACCCAGGTAATCCTCTTTGTAGTTCTGCAGATCTACCTCTTCTGGAGATTCTGTATGTACAGGGGTTACGCAGTAGGTGGCCTTTTGTGTTAGAATCCGGTTTGTGAGTAGTTCGTGTCCTTCTATCAAAGCTGCCCTCCCTGGTAGCTATGCATCTGCCTGGAGGAGCTGGCGGGGCAGGTGTCCTGAACATGAAGAAAAGCCGGGGGTGGGAAGAAGGCTGCCCAGACATCTGCAGGTAGGCCAGGGAGCTCCAGAGAGGGAGCAGGAGAGAGGTGGTCCACACTCTTGCAGAGCCCAGTGGCCACATCTGAAGTTCATTTTTTAGCCAAAGCCCTTTATGATTCTCAAGCCTTCAGTAAAGTCTGTTTCCCATCACAGCCTGCTATTGGCTGTCCTCCGGGGAATAAAGGGCCAGGGTCTCCCATTTGTGGTGAAGCTGGACAGGGGAGAGGAGGAGTGGTCACCACTGTCCAGCTGGTGCTTCCACTTTAAAAAGCTTTCAGCTCCCAAAACTGTCCTCCTCTCTCCGGAGGTCTTGAAGGTACAATGGAGTCAAACTCGTCATTATACTTGTGTGTGTTGACTACTTATCACATGTTCCTTAGTAAAGTGCTCTCGCCTGGAAAGAAGGAGAGAACCAACATGGCCATTTGAGGGTTCAGTTCCTGCAAAACAGATTCACGCCCACAGGTGACAGACGACAGGGATCAAGAGAGTCTTCCGTTATGAAAGGAGAAAAGATGGCCCCAGTGTCCCACTTTTCCAAGAGCCCAGGCCATTTGCAATGTGATGGGGCCAATTCCCCACTGCTCAGATCTGAGTCAGCCTTGTGACTTGCTCTGGATGATAAATGCAGTGGAAGTAACCCTGCCCATTTTGAATTAATGCCTTATTAGAAGTCTTGGACACTTCCACTTGCATTCTTGGACTTAATCCTGCCAAGCCAGTTTAGCAAGAATGCCCCCTCCCTCCACTTGGTACCTGATCGAGTTTCCTCTTGGTATTTTTCCATCCACTGACTCCCTTGCCCTGCCCATTGGCTGTAAATCCCCAGCTGCTTCCGTTGTATTCCAAGTTGCATTCAGTCTTTACCTCCTGTTATCTCAAGCTGTCTTGACCCCTATTGCAATAGTCTTAAATTAAGTTTTTCTTGCCTGTTTAACTCTCTCTGATGCATATTTTCATTGACCACTTCCATTGTGAGAATTAGTCTGGATGACCTGTTGGAGAATGAGAGACCATGTGGAACAGAAGTTAGTCCTCCCAGCTGAGGCCATTCTAGACCACCTACCCTCAGATAACTGCAGTCACGTTAACAAGCCAGGTCAAGATCAGATGGACCCCGAGGCTCTTGAGAAAGAGTAAATGTCCCGTAGTTCACTCCACAATGATTTACAGTGAATTGATTTGCAGCAATATGGCTCAGATGGTAAAGAATCTGCCTGCAATGCAGGAAACTCAGGTTTGAACCCTGGGATCAGGAAAATCCCCTGGAGAAGGAAATGGCAATCCATTCCAGTATTCTTACTTGAAGAATTCCATGGACAGAAGAGGAGCCTGGCAGGCTACAGTCCATGGGGTTGCAAAGAGTCTGACATGACTGAGCAACTAACACTTTCACAGAGAAGAAAAGCAGAGCAGAAGGACCTTTAAAAAGAGCCTCTGCCCTGAGCACCATGGATCCTGCAGGGTGTTATGGCTCCCGGGGCATTAGTGAGGGGGCAAATGTGTGTTTTTGGCCGCTGTTCCCGGAAAGGAGGGAATAGAGCTGCAGCTGACTGCGTGGGTATTGCAGCCATCGGGCAACAACACAGAAGGGAGGGAGAGAGGTGCCTTGGGCAGGGAGGGACCGGCTAGCGCTGGGGCTGCCCTCCTGGGATGTGTCAGCTGGGAAGCGATCAAGTCCTATATTCCAAATCCCTTCAAGTGAAGGCATTAGGACTGAGTTGTCGATAGCAGGCGAAGAAGTCTGCATTATCAGCAGCAGAGCCTCAGGCTGGTGTCACCCCTTGAATGTTCTCCTCCCAGTCTGCCCCTCCCCCCGCCTGGACCTACTGTTCTCCACACAGCTTCTCTCACCTCCTCAGCCCTTTTTTTTATTTTGGCCAATTGTGGTAAAAGATACATAAGATAAAATCTATCATTTTAAACCATTTGTAAGTGTACACTTAGGTGCATTCACAGTGTTCAAAAAACAAAGATCATGGTATCCGGTCCCATCATTTCATGGCAAATAGATGGGGAAACAGTGGAAGCAGCAACAGACTTTATTTTCTTGGGCTCCAAAATCACTACAGATGGTGACTGCAGCCATGAAATTAAAGGACTCTTGCTCCTTGGAAGAAAAGCTATGACCAAACTAGACAGCATATTAAAAAGCAGAGACATTACTTTGCCAACAAAAGCCCATCTAGTCAAAGCTATGGTTTTTCCAGTAGTTATGTATGGATGTGAGAATTGGACCATAAAGAAAGCTGAGTGCCAAAGAATTGATGCTTTTGAACTGTGGTGTTGGAGAAGACTCTTGAGAGTCCCTTGGGCTTCAAGGAGATCCAACCAGTCAATCCTAAAGGAAATCAATCCTAAATATTCATTGAAAGGCCTGATGGAGAAGCTGAAGCTTTAATACTTTGGCTATCTGATGTGAAGAGCTGACTCATTGGAAAAGATCCTGATGCTGGAAAAGATTGAAGGCAGGAGGAGAAGGGGGTGACAGAGGATGAGATGGTTGGATGGTATCACCGATTCAATGGACATGAGTTTGAGCAAGCTCCAGAGTTGGTGATGGACAGGGAAGCCTGGTGTACTGTAGTCCATGCGGTTGCAGAGAGTCGGACATGACTGAGCAACTGAACTGAACTGAACGGGATTGTACAATCATCACTGATGTCCATTTCCAGAATTTTTTTTTATTATCTCAAGTAGAAATTCAGTACCCATTATATAATAACTCTCCATTCCCTCTATTCCTTCCCTATCTCCTAGCTCCCAGCAACCCCCTTTGTAACCTCTATTCAACCTTCTGTGTCTATGGATTTGCCTAGTCTAGGTATGTCATGTGAGTGGAGTCATATATTTGTCCTTTTGTGTCTCTCCAGCACTTTATTCTTTTTAAAAATTTTTAATAGAAAGATTAATTGATTTACAATAATTTGCTGGTTTCTGCCATACCTCAACATGAATCAGCCACATGTTACAGCATGTGGGATCTAGTTCCCTGACCGGGTATCCTGACATGAGAGCCTAGCTTGCGATTGCGGAGTCTTAGCACTGGACCACCAGGCAAGTTCTTGCACTTTCTTTAATACCCATCCCCCTTCCTTTGGCCTGCAAGAGTTGGGTTGCATGACTTTGGCCTTGAGGTGTCCCTGTTCCCATCAAATCCCCAAACAAAACAAACAAGTCACTCTTCCTGGTCACTCTGAGCAGGGCTGGGAGGACACCCCACCCTGCATTTTCTTCTCTGCCTTTGAGTCCAGCTGTTCTCACCCATGCCCTCTGCAGCCCTGGCTGCTCCCACTGCAGGTGGATGGAGAGCATGGATGGCACCATGGGCCTCAGGTTTGTCTCAGCAATCCCCAGAGAGGAGGGTCCACATTCTTTGAGCAGCTCCAAGGGGCCTGCCCAGTGTGAGGTCAAAAACTCAACGAGTAAGTTGAGCTTCAGTAGCCGAAGCCCTGACTTGAGGTGAGTTGGAATCAGGCCAGCCCTGTGGGACTGGAACAACCCGATGGAACCTGAGGCCTGTAGACACCTTGTCTGTCCAAGGTTGGTGAGGCCAAGGAGATGCTGGGGAAGACGCAGAATATTGCTAAGTTTCCACCTTCTGCTGCTCCTCCCTCACAGACACGCAAACATACACACTTGCTCACTCACAGACACTCATGCACACCTGCCTTGGGGACTTATGTTTTTAAAGCCTGAGGTGAGAGGTTTACTCCAGCTATTAATCAAAAATGTGTTCTAGAAGACCCTGGGGGCCATGAACAGTGGGATCAAAGGTAACACTGAGAAGGAGAGAGGGAGTTTTCCCCAACTTCCTAGAGGGTACAGCGCTGCTCTGGCCCTTCAGCACACTGGGGACAGTCCCGGGGGCCTGTGGACAGGGGCTGCGGTGGCCCTTGAGGTGGGGAGGCTTGAGGGCCTGTGCTTCCCTGAGGGGGTGTGGGGGGAAGGGCTGGCAGCTTGTTGTTGTGTGTCCCCCCTCCCAACCCCACCCCGGGGACTCTTCGGTGGTCTTCCATCAAATCAACTTTGCCCCCAGTGGGAGACCAGATAGTAAATCCACTTTGTCCTCAGACGTGGAATTTATTTTCTTTCTTCACTTTCATTGTGAAGCTGATTCTTCAATGTTGAGAATTCTCTACCTGCCTTTTCTTGGTTAGGGGGGTCACGGCTGCCTCTGTTGGACAGGGGGTTCCGGGCAGGAGTGGAGGAGCCCCATGGAGCCCCAGTTCTTTAAAACGGGAGGGGTAAACTAGTCTCCTCATAGATTTGTGGAAATACTTAAGTGGGAAAAAGTTATGTGTGTGTGTGTATAAGTATGTGTAAACACACATTCACTGCACATGTATGTATGTTTATGTACACGTACCACATATAGACCATCTGTGGATGTATGGGGCTTAGATGGCACCCAGCACATCATAAGCCGTAAATGTTACTGTTGAATCTTATCATCACCTGGGACTTTCCCTAGTAGTTGGCTTTCTGTGGCAGGGGACTTGGGGTATCCAAGTAAATGAAGTGTGACCATGAGGTAAAGTGACTTTAAAATCTCTTTGCACTCACGTATCCCAGTGAGTGTGGAAGGTTACCTAGAAACCTTCATTCATTTCTTTAGGAAGTCATAGAACAGAGTGGATTCCATTCTCTACACGTTCACAAGCGCCAATCTCCGATGGCTCTCTGCACCACCGAAAACCATGGTTGCTCAGGCTGGTTCATGTTCCCAACTTGTGCAAACACTTTCACCCTCTTGGGCTTCCCTGGTGGCTCAGATGGTAAAGAATCTGCCTGCAATGCAGGAGACCCGGGTTCAATCCCTGGGTTGGGAAGATATCCTGAAGAATGAAATGGCCACCCACTCCAGTATCCAGTATTCTTGCCTGGAGAATCCCACAGACAGAGGAGCCTGGCGGGCTACAGCCCATGGGGTCACAAAGAGTCGGACACGACTGAGAGACGTAACCCAACACCCACCTCTTACGTAAAGGGAAAATGGAAGCTCTCAGATGAGAACTGTCACCTTCCCAGTCTCTTCCGGACAAACCTGCTCCCCTGAGCTCGCCTCAGTCCTGCTTTTCCCTGTGGAGAAGTCCCTTCCTGCTGCTCATTTTGATTCCAGCCCCACCTGCCTCCTCAGGAAGCCGAGCTGCCCTCTCTTGGTTATTTAAACTTTCCCTGACAACTGGCTTTAAACACCCTCAAGTCTTTCAACACAACAACAACAAAAAAGGAGAACAAAAAAAATGCTGAATTGGACTTCGTTCTTTAGCCCAGTCACCAGCAAGCTCCCCAGGTATCACCAAAACATCCACTAATGAGACAAAGCCGAGGGCGCCAGCTGCTGCCCTGGCCGGGAGGAGAGAACAGCAGTATCCGGAATTCAAAACCAGGAAGACAAGGTCAGAGCTTGCCAAGAATTGCAAGTTTGGTTTGATGAGGGTATCTCAGGTGGGGAGTAGAATCAGGTAATCATGGATCAGTTCAAAGAGCCGGACACGACTGAGCGACTGAACAACAATGTTGGATCAGAGTCCCACAGTCCAGGCCGGGCGGGGATGGCAAGGTGAAGGGACTGAAAAATCTTTAGGGACAAACAGGTGATGCTTTTCACAGAACAGCTGTCTTGCGGGGGAGGTTTCCGTAGGAAACACTTTGCTTGGGAGTCCCCTAAGAGTAAAGAAACGCCAATACAGACAGTGGAAGGGCCCTGCCTTGTGACTTGTGACTTCAGGCAGTAAGGTGTAGTTTCACTTCCCTCTGTCCAGGCTGAGTGCGGGTAGAAGGTTTGGTTCTCAGCCTCAAACTTCTGCCCTAGCTCCTTCCTCCTGTTCATGACTCTACTTCTCAAAAAACCCCCCCAAAACAAGAAATAAACAAAAAAGCTCTTCTCTGCCTGCTGATGCCCCTTCCTCCCCTCCTACTCATTCCTGCACCTGCCTTGGGAAGCAGGACTCACTGAGCCAAGCCTGGATGCCACAGAGGCCTCATTATCTCCCTGTCCAGTACCAGAGGTCAGCGCTTGGGGATAACTTGGGTTTAAAGAAGCAGCAAGGCACCTAGCACCCATCTGCCGCCTCTCCCAGATCCTGAGTCCCAGAGGGCAGTCAGCACCAGTGTTTGCCCAGCAGTGGGGACAAGAAAGGAGCGACTCCCTGGGAGTGAGTCGGGGAGAGTCAGTGAGTGAAATGCTATGGGAATCAGGAGGACACTTCCGGCTGAAACGAAACAGACAGGCTGGGAGCAGGAAATGGAACCAGCACACAGTGCATTGTTGCAGAAAGACACTTTCTTGTCATGTCTCCGAGTCTCCTGAGATCTGAACTCATGCCTAGGGTCCGTCGTGGGCAAAAGCAGTCGGTCTCAGCCCTTGCCTCTTACTCCAAGCTCTGCAGCCCAGGGCCTGGCTGGTCTGACTCAGGCCAAGCTGGTGAGTGGAGCCTGGAACTCTGGGTGAAATTGACCCAGTGGCCAAGGGTAGGCTTTGCTTAAGGGGTTCAGTGAGCAGAAGGCCCTTCCTTGACAATAACCGTGCCCCCACCTCAGTCTCGGGGGGTAAAGTGCTGGCTTCAGGTCTTTATCTTTCCCTCTTTAGCCTTCAGGAAAGTGACCTTTTGTGGGAAGGAGGAGGTGCTGGGAGAGCGTCTGAAAGTCAAGGTGAAACAGGACTCCCTGTGTCACTGGGCTTCTCCAAACTCCTTCCAAGAGGTGACTGACCACCTTCCAAGAGGTGACCTCCTGCCCGGCCTCCACCAGGTAAAGATGCTTCAAGAGCTGGTCCCTGCACCCTGCCGCACTCCTTCGTATCCACCTTGCTCTGGCCTCCACCACCACCCTCTTCTCCCCCAGCTGGTGGCTGAGGCAGGTGGCTCCTTGCTGTGTCTCTGCTCTGCAGCCCCAGCCCACCCCTCCTCGCCTTGCTCAGAGCTGTTCCATTTCCCTTGGATTTCTAGGGATCTTGTTCATGCTCTACACCCCTGACCATAGATAGCATGGCCTCCTGATCCTCTGAGGGACCATGTAACCCAGCTGCACCCCAGGGCTCTAGCAGCCAGCTGCCCCATGGGATAGGACTCATCTCATTGGACTCACAGGGCCTCTGATGATCCCTCCACCTCTACCGTCTGCCCGCTGCCCTCCCGTCACCCAGCTCCTCTGAAGGGTCAGGTGCAGACCTGCCTTTACCCAGCTGCCTGAGCACAACAGTCAGAGAGATGTCCCTTCCTCCACACTTGTGCCTTGGACACAATTTGGTGAGTGAAGCTACGGCTGAATTGCAGCCTCCCAGCACCTCCTCAACTGGGCACCTGGGCAGGGTGCAGCCACACAGCTGTGCCCTACATGGAGACGCTGGGTCACCTACCCTGGGAACCCAAATGAGTCAGTGTACCTTCCTTCTCTGGTCCTAGACATCATATCTGTGCTCCAATAGCTTCCCCTATAGAGCAGGACTTTTTAATTTTTTGCTAACTCAGTTAAGTTCAGTTATAAAATTGATGATGGCCATTTATGGAGCACCTACAGGTATTTCTTGTAGCATCTCATTTGAGCCTCCAGAACCCCTCTGATGGGAGGTATTAAGGCCCCTAGCAGGCCAGCAGAGAAGGCAATGGCAACCCACTCCAGTATTCTTGCCTGGAAAATCCCATGGGCGGAGAAAGCCTGGTAGGCTGCAGTCCATGGGGTCGTGAAGAGTTGGACACGATGGAGTGACCTCACTTTCACTTTTCACTTTCATGCATTGGAGAAGGCAATGGCAACCCACTCCAGTGTTCTTGCCTAGAGAATCCCAGGGACTGGGGAGCCTGGTGGGCTGCCATCTATGGGGTCACACAGAGTCGGACACTTCTGAAGCGACTTAGCAGCAGCAGCAGCAGCAGGCCAGCACCCTTCAGTGGCTGGCTGGAGGTCCCCTGGTCTGCTGGCCCCAGAGTCTTCTCCTTTGCTTCTCTGCTTTCCTTTCCCAGGGTTGCCCCCTCTCGACTTTCAACTGGCTGCTGCTGCTGCAAGTCATCATTTCTGATCTGGGCCCTCCTGTTTCTGGCTGTTGCTCTTCCCAAAAAAATCTCTTGCCAGCTGTCTCCCCTAGAAAACTGCTCCTGCCTCCTTCTAATGGGCTTCTCTGGTGGTTCGGACAGTAAAGAATCTGCCTGCAATGCAGGACACCCAGGTTCAATCCCTGGGTTGGGAATATCCCCTGGAGAAGGGAACAGCTACCCACTCCAGTATTCTGGCCTGGAGAATTCCATGGACAGAGGAGCTTGGGGGGCTATAGTTCATGGGGTCGCAATGAGTTGGACACAACTGAGCAAGCATGTGTCAAGCATCATCACATGCTGAGAACAGCCTGCCCAGGGGGGTGACTCTTTCGTGATGCTTTATTTGATGCAAGCAATATTTACGTGGCCAATTGCATGTGCTAGATGCTGTGCTGGGTGCGTAGGGGTATGGCAGCTGATACCATTCCTGCCCTCATGATCCCTGTGGTCTAGAGTAACAGTTAATGACTGTGAAAGGGCCTCTCTGCACCTCTGATGCGGGCCCAAGTGCTGTACATGACGCCTGGGGGCCGAGGCACAAATTGTCTCCAACAGCTCGTAACCCCTAAGCCATTCCTTGGCTCTACCTTGTGAAGTGGGTCTCGCTGCCAGCTGATGGCCTGCCCGAGGTGAACTTGGCTTCGCCTCAGAGCAAAACAAATGTGCATTTCCTAGCCACACACTGACCGGAGGGACAGCAGCCAGGAACATGCGGAGCAGAGGGGCAAAGAGAATTTGTGTTAATTGTACCGCCTGTGGAAAAGCCACACACATGTGCACAATGAGAAGCTGACAGATTGAACGCTGGCGGACACCCACCCTGGCCATGTTACCCTCACTGTGATCTTTTCTTTTCTTGTTTTTTATGTGGGCCATTTTTAAAGTCTTTATTGAATTTGTTACAGTATTGTTTATGGTTTTGGTTTTGGTTTACTGGCCACAAGGCACGTGGGATCTTAGCTCCCCAACTGGGGATGGAACCCGTACTCCCTGCATTGGAAAGTCATCTTAACCATTGGACCACTGAGGAAGTCCCCTTTAATTTTGCGGGGCCCTGGTCATGTTACTGGAGGAGACCCAGGTTCAATCCCTGGGTTGGGAAGATCCCCTGGAGATGGGAATGGCTCCCCACTTCAGTATCCTTACCTGGAGAAGTCCATGGACAGAGGAGCCTGGTAAGCTACAGTGCATGGGGCCACAAAGAGTTGGACACGACTCAGTGACTTTCACTCACATGCTTATATGGAGGAATTGTACCTCTCAGATTTTCATGCATGCAAATGTCCGTGGAACCTTGTTGAGATGCAGATTCTGCATGTGTCACAAGGCCCCAGGGGATGCTGACGCCCTGATCCTCAGACCACACTTTGAGCAGCAAGATGGAAGGAGGAGATGATACATAGCACCATCCTCGCCAGGTGTGTCTTCAGGGTTCAGTCAGCCCTGTTTTTGCAGACTTTCTAGAATATCTATCTAGAAGTCTTGATGCAGTGTGGGTTGTCAGAGCTAGCACTCCCTGCTTGGGCAGTAAGAGGACCATGCCCTTCAATGATTATTTTCTTCTCTTAGAGCTTTTTGGCTCATCTGTTGCCTTGCACTTGCCGTCCTGGAAGCCACGTTTACACTCGCGTTGACAATATGTGACCCAGATTTATCGTGTGGATGTTTCCTCCCCTGTCGGGCCCTCAGCTGGGACCTGGCCAGCAACTGTCCTGACAGCCCCCAGATGAACTCAGGCTGTCTCTGGAGGAGGGGAGACCCCCAGAAACCTCTCTCTTTCAAGAACTCCTTCTATTGCTGGACAGATACTTCAATTAATGGGTAACAGAACTACTTGGCTCAAACCTGCTCAGTCCCAGCCCACCCCGCCTCCTCACGTGCAGACTGCAAGGGAGCCGAGAAGGCTTCAGGGAGAATGAGTTATAGAGGCAGCCAGGGTGTGGGGGGTGAGGGCTGGCCATTCAGTACTGCACCAGAAATGTCTGGGAGAGACAGTTCAGTGGTGAGGGCGGTAACCAGACCTATGTGCTGCTGGGATACGCAGGGGACTGGCACCTTCTGCCACCCCTGTGCCTGCATCAGCAAGGCAGGGTTGTGCTATGGAGCAGTTTGTGTAGGGTAAGGGGTGGCCCCAAATGGGCCTGCTGGGTGGACCACAGAAAGAACAGAGGAGTTTCTGATCAGGAAAAACAGCCAAGGAAAATAAACAGCTTTGTGTTGTGTGTGGGTTGCTTGCTTGAGGGTAGGTTTGACTGAGCAGGGGGAGGGTGTGGGTAGAAGGGAAAGGAGGGACCCTACTAAGTGTCACTGGGCTGAGGTTCCAAGGCTTTTAGGGGGCGGGAGACTGACCCTTCCTGGCAGGGCACACAGCGGGGCCCATGGCTTCGGGACAGGCTGGCTGCTTTACTGGCTTCGGGCTCTAACAAGACTTCACAGTCAGGCCATCAGAAGAGAGGCACCCCTGGTCCACGAGGCCAGGCTGGGAAAGCTAAGTCAGGTGGAGCGGCTTCCTGCTGTCCGACGGGCACATGGCTGTGGTGGGCTTCCCCACACATGTGGCCTTTGGGAGAACAGCAGGGGCTTCAGGGAGCCCTTCAGGGAGCAGGGCCTGCAAGGGGCCTGAACTTGCTCCTGTGGTGGAGGGTAGAAGGGGGCAGAGCCTCAGGATCTTCTAGAATAGTCTGCCTTCTCTCCACACAGGCTCAGGCTGCCTCCACGACTCTGGACCAAAGGCCGAGCGAGGATGGGAAGTGACTGGAAGGTGCCAAGTCACAGGGAGGCTCCAGCAGTGACCCTGGTCCCCTAGTCTCCACCTGGTTCTCCTTTCCCTTCAGAAAGCTCATCAAATGGACAGGAAATAGAGAGACCTCTGGACAACATCTTTTGTTCTAAGCCTCCCGCCCAACTAAATTAAAACCAATAAACGCCTCACTTAACAGACCCACAGGTCAAAATAAACTTTTAAATTAAGTCTTAAAAAAAATAGACCCACAACTTTGTAAGTCTACCTTCTAAATGCCCAAATCCAAACTGCCCCAAACCGAAGAATGTTAGCCTGACTTTAAGACAGGGGGAGGCTGCAGGGTGTAGCCCAACACACATCTGAGCTGGTGGCCTGTGTCGCCCATTGGACGTCCCCCCAAGCTTGGCAGGAGACTCAAGGTGGAGGGATGGCAGGCAGCCACCTGGAGGCAATTTCTAAATGCAAGTGACCTGGCTTCTATGTAAGGCCTTGCACCTGAAGAACTTCCCTGGTGGCTCAGATGGTAAAGAATCCACCTGCAATGCAGGAGACCTGGCTTCAATCCCTAGGTCAGGAAGATCCCCTGGAGAAGGGAATAGTTACCCACTCTAGTATTCTTGCCTGGAGAACTCCAAGGACAGAGGAACCTGGTGGGCTACAATCCATGAGGTCGTAGAGTCAGACATGACTGAGTGACTAACACTTTCAACTAGTAATTGACAAATCAGGCCAAAGAGGTCACGTTCATCATACCTCTTGACAAAATCATCTCACAACTGAACGCAGTTAAGGAAATCTGTTTGCAAAATATTTAGGACTAAACTTGGTTGCATGTCCTGTGTGCTCTCTCCCTCACCACTCTTTGAATTCCTCCAACCTGTGACTGTCAGATTCTTTCAAACCCTGCTAAGTAAAGCTGGGTACACTCTGTTCCCCCATCATCCCTTCTCTGGGATGAGATGCTCTGAATCTGTATGTGGGATTGACGTGGAGCTGGTGGCATCTGCAAGGCAGGGTGAGGGGTGACTGCTGAGACTTACATGTCTACACATACATGGGTAGAGAAATCATAAAATATTTTAATTCTCTTTTTGCAGGGCCACAGGCTTCCTTGTCAGGTGAATCCCAGCAGGCACCTCTCTCTGGCAGCTACGAGGTGATGACATGTTGAGGGGCCTCCGTACAGGTCGCCCCAGTTAATCGGTACAAGTTGCAATGAAACCTCTGCACTAACAGCCCCGGGGACATGGTGACGCTAAGAGTTGCTGCCTCTTTGATTGACTTAACCTCAGCTCAAGACGCAGTTTGTCTCAGCGGTCAAAAAGTCTCGAAACACCAATCATGCATCTTACCCCTATTCTGGATTTTATAAAACACTTTATATATATACATATATATATAGATATAGATAGATAGCACAAGAAATGTGCCTGCGATGCACTCTAACATAGAGCACAGGAATACACCCCACGGAGCCCAACCCCAGCGTGTCCACAGGAGAAAAGTGCGAAGGTTCAATGCACACACGAGGTGTGACAGTGGAAAGGTGCAGAGTGCCGCGCCACACCTCTCCACGTGGCCCATCTGACGGTGACAGCTTGTCACCTCTGTCCCGCTAGTGGTGATGGGAGCAGGAACAGAAACTCTGTGATTAGGATATCCATGTGGTTTGGAGAGAGTGATGGTTATCCAGAGATTTATCTAGAAATAACTATTGAAGGTCAGTATGCCTCCAGGCTGGGGTCCGCGGGTGGGGCTGGCTTTGCAGGTGGAGGCTGATTCGGCATCTCTCAAACACACAGACTCTCACACTTCTCCATACACTCCTCCGAGGGAAAGTGCACTTCCAACAGCGGCTACAAAAATAGGTTGGCACGCTCTTTTGATACAGTGAGGGAATCTTCTAGAAGCTTTCCCCCTACTTCCACAAATTCTCTTCCCGGATCTGCTCTAGAACTTCGCACTCCGACTTGGAACGGGTCCAGAGAGAAGGCCCTGGACCACGCCTGCAAGGTCTGGGTGTGGCTGCGAGGAAGTCCCAGAGGGGCCAGCAAGGGACTTGTACTCGTGCTAGGGGGCAGCCATCTTCTGGACGGGTCTCCCCTTCCTGGTTGAGCAGTAATCCGCTCACTGCCCATCTCGTCTGGCCAGATGAAAGACTCCCTGAAAAGTTCCTGGTACGGCTTCTGTACAGAAACAAATGTTGAGAGGAAAAAAAGTTTGCTATGTTGAGCTCTAGTTTTGCATTTCCAGTAGTATGGCGCTACCACTCCGGGCTCAGAAGAAATGGTCCCCGGCCCTCCCAGGAGGCCTGTGCTAGGAGCTCTGGACCAGGCGTCTGTAGTGGGGCATAACTTCGTGCTCTGGGAGGTGAAGGGCAAACTCCAGGGCCACCAGCACTGGGAACTCAAAGGCAATCAGTTCTCGTCGATTCAGCCGGAACTTCTCTTCCAGTTTCTGCAAGAAAATGTAAGAAAACCAAAAGGCTTTTAGCCTTGAAATAAAAATCCTAGGTTTTCTCCATGTGTAGTCTCTATATCCATCAGCCAGCATTTACAGAGAACCCCGTTATGGGCAAGACTGTGGAGGAAGAAAGGGACGTGTCAGCTGTGTTTCCTGCTCGCAGTCCTAGGGCAGAAGGACTCATACCTCCTGAGGATCCACAGGCTGCCGGGAGCCTGACATACATCCCATGACTTCATTTAATCCCTCAATAATCTTACGGTGTCAGTGGTTTTTCAAATTATTTATTTATTTATCTGGCTTCACCAGGTCGTAGTTGCAGCATGTGGGATCTAGTTCCCTGGCCAGGGATCGAACCACGGCCCCTTGCTGTGGGAGCATGGAGTCTTAGCCACTGGGCCACCAGAGAAGTCCCTGAATACACTGAATTTTAAAACAGGCATGCATATAACTGTCCAAGAAGGTCAGTGTTTCCTTGCTTTGATGACATTCTACTTTAAAAGCAAGGACATCGAAAAGTCTACAAACAATAAATGCTGGAGAGAGTGTGGAGAAAACGGAACACTCCTACATTGTTGGTGGGAATGTAAACTGGTACAACCACTATGGTGAACAGAACGGAGGTTCTTTAAAAAACTAAAAACAGAGCTACCATTAGACCCAGCAATCCCATTCCCGGGCATATACCCAGAGGAAATCATAATTCAAAAAGATACATGCATACCAGTGTTCATTGCAGTGCTATTTACAATAGCTAAGACATGGAAGCGACCTAAGTGTCCATCAGCAGAGGAATGGATAAAGAAGATGTGGTACACATATACAATGGAATATTACCTAGCCATAAAAAGAAGGAAATAATGCTATTTGCAGCAAAATGGGTGGACCTAGAGATTGTCTTACTGAGTGAAGTTGGCCAGAGAAAGACAAGTAACATGATATTGCTTGTACGTGGAATCTAAAAAAAATGCTAAGGTTCATTTGTACAAAATGTACATTACGTACAAAACAGAAAGAGTGAAAACAAACCTATAATTACCGGGGGAGAAAGGAAGGGAGTAAGGCAGTGGGAGATTTTGATTGACATATACACACTACTTCATATAACACAGATAAATTACAAGGACCTGCTGTATAGCACAGGGAACTCTGCTCAATACTTCTGTAATGGCCTATATGGAAAAAGAGTGGATACTATGTATATGTGGGGGCTTCTCAGGTGGTGCTAGTGGTAAAGAACCTGCCTGCCAATGCAGAAGACATAAATGATGCAGGTTCGATCCCTGGGTCGGGAAGATCCCCAAAGGACAAAAAGGAAACCCACTCCAGTACTCTTGCCTGGAAAATCCCATGGACAGAGGAGCCTGGTGGGCTACAGTCCACAGGGCTGCAGAGTCAGACACGACTAAAGTGACTTAGCGTGCACACACGCACAGACTGTGAATAACTGATTCACTTCGCTGTACACCTGAAACTAACACATTGAAGATCAACTATACCCAGATAAAAAAATTTTTAAAAATAAAAGAAAGATATTACCACTTAATCAAGCCCATGCCCTTCCCCAAAAAGGAGGTGGCCGAGGTCACAGGAGGCCAAGGTGTGTTGAGCCAATGTGACTGATGGACACTGCTGGTCACAATGCCCACAAGACCCCTGGCCATCACAGTGGCTTCTGTGGCTTTTAGAATAAGCTCACCCCTCTCAGTGCCTGAATATGGATTTTTATGGCCAGACCCAATACTAGGGATCTCCCATCTCTCTGTTCTAAGACAGCCCAAGATGTGGGGTCTGACATTTGCTGCAGAAGGGCCAATCTCATGGTCCTGGTCCCTCAGCTGGTACTAAAGATCAGAATTCTCCCAGGCAGGGTCACCAGTCAGGCTTTCTGAGAGACCAGTGCTGGCCTGGAGCATGTGCTCCCACTCCAGCCAATCAGGACTCAGGCCACTTACGTCAATTAAATGCTTGACTTCATGCTTTTTGAGGTCGCTTCCGATTTTGGCCGCTAAGAGCACGCAGGCACCGGCACAAAGCTTCCGGTTCTGTTTGTTCAGTTTTCCCTTGAGGGCGAGCTTCTCAAAGTAGACAAAGGCCATAGCCACCGTGGGCTCCTCGAGGCCACAGTCCTCCTGAGCGAGCTTCCGCATCTCTCGTTTCAGGCTACAGAAAAGCGGGAAAGAGGGAAGAGTCTTGTTAGAATATGGAGTTTCAGAGGACTGCAAAGAAAAAGACTATCCTGTCTTGAAAGCATCTTCTCTTTCTCAATCTCAAAAGGGTGATGTGGAATGGGAGTTGATCTCTATAAGCAAGATTTATGTTATATGTGGGCAACACACTTAAGAGATCAAACCAGTCAATCCTAAAGGAAATCAACCCTGAATATTCATTGGAAGGACTGATGCTGAAGCTGAAGCTCCAATACTTTGGCCACTTGATGCAAAGAGCCAACTCCTTGGAAAAGACCCTGATGCTGGAAAAGATTAATGGCAAGAGGAGAAGGGGGTGACAGAGAATGGGATGATTGGATGGCATCATTGACTCAATTAACATGAGTTTGAGCAAACTCCGAGATAGTGAAGGACCAGAGAAGCCTGACGTGCTTCAGTCCATGGGGTTGCAAGGAGTCGGACCGGACTTAGTGGCTGAACAACAACAACAGACTTAAGTCACTGGGACTTTGAACCCTTCTCTGTTGGTTAGCCTGTATTAGACCATGTCGGTTCAGGACCATGGTGAACTCAAGTGGACAGCTGAGGGTCTGGAAATGGAATAGAGCCGTTCACAGTGACAGGAGGAAACAAAGGTCATTCCAGAGAGATAGTCACTGAGATAAATTAGGTACTTGGTATCAGCTCTGCTGAAGATCACTTATGGCCACTAACTATGGCAGAAGAGGCCTTCGACTAAGAGTGCAGCAACCAGGGGAGGGAGGCCCCCGAGGGAGGGGACATATGTATACCTATGACTGATTCATACTGATGTATGGCAGAAACCAACACAAGATTGTAAAGCAATTATCCTCTAATTTGTTCTTGTTCAGTTGCTTGGTCATGTCCAGCTCTTTGTGACCCCATAGATTGTAGCATGCCGGGCTTCCCTGTCCTTCACCATCTCCCGGAACTTGCTCAAACTCATGTCCATTGAGTTGGTGATGCCATCTAACCATCTCATCCTCTGTTGCTCCCTTCTTTCCCAGCATCAGGGTCTTTTCCAATGAGTCAGCTCTTCTCATCAGGTAGCCAAAATTAAAAATAAATAACATTTTTAAAAAAGGGTGCAGCAACCAACATTCCTATGAGAATTGCCTGGCCAGCCGACCAAGTATGAATAGTTAATTTTTCTTACTTCTTGACTCGGAACATGCCAGAATCAAATCAGTATTGGGATACGTACTCACATGTAGGTTGGCACATGTTCCAACACTGTATTTGTGTATAGTTTAGCCTCCATTACCTACCACACACACACACACACACACTCTCAAATCTTGGCACACAGTCACCACAACACAGGTCAGCTTCTCTCCAGCCCAGCAAGACCGGCAGATGTGGGTCACCGCAAGGCCGATCCAATCCTCTGCAGGGGAAATTGGGGCCTGATTTTGCTTTGGCTGTTTTGCTGATGGCTTACAGATAGGGCTTGGCTGTCACCTCTGGACGGACGACTGTGGGTAGAGTTATCTCAAACCCTATAATGCCAGCTCTTTTCTGTTTTGCCTGCATTTAAGGAAGCAGGGGACCGAACGTTTCCTATTCTGACTTTCCCATAACATAAATCTTACTGAACTGTGAGCCACAGAGAGTATGAAATGATTCCTTCATGAGCAACCTCCTCCCCCACACCCTGATCCTTGTCAGCTCGTGTCCAGCCTCCCTCGGCTCTCACACTTCCGGGCGCTGGTCAGCCAGCATTGGACGAGCCTCTTTAATTAGAGCTGAACATGACCTGTTTCACTTCCCCAGAACAACAGAAGAGCCGGCATACAAAGAGTGAGCTGAGGATGTGCTGGGGGAAGGGCCTGGGGGGAAGTTCAGGTGGGGGCCCAGCCCCAGTGTGCGTGTGCGCTTGGCTGTGTCCGACTCTTTGCGACCCTCTGGACTGCAGCCGGCCAGGCTCCTCTGTCCGTGGGATTTTCCATCCCCACCTACCTCCGAATTTTGCTGAGTGTTAACTTAATGTGAGGGAACTTCTCCTTGAAGGTCTCGTTCATGTCCTTCTTGAGATCGGAGGGCTTCACATAGTCAATCACTGTGGTCTGAAACAGATCGGGCCATGTGAGTCACTCCTTAAAATACGGGTCATGGGTCATAATCACGTGCAAGTCACAGCCAACTTCTAACACCCCCACCACCAGCAACAGGGAACCCAGGCCAGACCCATCTCGAGGGCTCCACCGGATGCAGGAGCCCGTTGAGGCAGGACCGCTGCAGGTGGATGGAAACAAAAGCCCAGTCATCAGCAGGACCCGGCGACATTTAGAAACCCTGGCCGCCAGAGTCAGTGCTTGGCAGACAGTCACGAGGTTTGTGATGATGTGAGCAGGTTCAAGCAAAGACACTCCATCTTTCGTTGGGTGCCAAAGCCGGGTGAGTCCCCAGTGAGGACATTCCAGGAGCTGGAGGTGGGATGGGGGATGACTGGATCTCACCCATCTGTCTTACGTGTAGATACATGCAATGCTTCTTTCCCCCTTTTTTTGGTGTATGGGATACTAGTTCCCTGATCAGGGATGGAAATTGGGCCCCCTGCAGTGGAAGCATGGAGTTTTAATCACTTGAACTGCCAGGGAAGTCTCAGCACAACACTTCTCTTGAAAGAAGCCTCCCACTGCCGAAAGAAAAGTTTTCAAGTGCCTTCCAGCCACCCTAACCTTATGGAGGAGGAAACAGAGGGTCAGAGAGGTGACCAAGCTTGTCCCCACTGAGGAAGGGCGCACTGCTTTCCTGTTCTGAATCAGACTGAAAGGGTAGTGGTTAGTAGCAGCCAGGAGCAGCTCCAGGCGGCTGAAGGTGGAAAGGGTTGGGGGGCAGAGGCTGGAGGCTCCATGTCCAGCGAGTCAGGCAACTTGCAAAAAGTGGCTTAACCTCCCTGAGCCTCACCCTCCTCTTTGCTGCAGAAGATAAGAATCTGCTTCACAGATTTCTCTCAAAGACCAAACAAAGAGAACCCAATGTATCTAAAGCACAGTGGAGAATTTTATCAAGAAGACAACAGGGAGATGGCAGCCAACTGGGCTGTGCTCCTGTTCCACTGCTGCTAAGTCACTTCAGTCGTGTCCGACTCTGTGCAACCCCATAGACGGCAGCCCACCAGGCTCTGCCGTCCCTGGGACTCTCCAGGTAAGAACACTGGAGTGGGTTGCCATTTCCTTCTCCAATGCATGAAAGTGAAAAGTCAAAGTGAAGTTGCTCAGTCGTGTCCGACTCTTCTCGACCCCATGGACTAAAGCCTACCAGACTCCTCCATCCATGGGATTTTCCAGGCAAGAGTACTGGAGTGGGGTGCCATTGCCTTCTCTGCCTGTTCCACTGAGTCAGTGTCTAAGGGCGGGGCCTTGCTCTCAGCACTGTGATCTTGCCCAGGTGGTTTTTATGCAAATCAGATCCTCCTTTGCCTCACCTGCAATGTTACTTCTGCAGGATCATCTTCCCTATGTCCCCAGGTGGACTTGCCTAAATCCTAGTCATCCCCCTTCGCTATACGCTATAGCTTAGATAGCCAATCCCCTTCCAGACACCGCGCTGTCCTTCCCAATTCCTTCGCAGCTAGGATTCCACACACAATTCCAGTTCCTCTGGGGTGACGCACTGGTGTTAGAAAGCAGAGTGGAAGCAGAGGCTGGGCTTCTGTTCTTTCTGCTGCCAAGAGGAGTGGTGGCAGAAGCCCTGGAGTCCCAGTTTCCATTCTGTGGGTGTGGACCACAGCAGGGCAGCATGGATCCAGAGCTGGCAGCAGTGGCAGCGTCCTGACCATGCAGGTGGCAGGACTGTCATATCTGGAGCTGATGGCTGGTGCACATTCCCCTGGTGACCTGGTTCTGCAGTACAGTTTGGGGATCATTCCTGAAATCCCAATTCAGGCTGTTTCATCAGCCTCCCCAGTGACGACAGGCCATTTAGTACCCTGTAAAAAATGCCTTTCTTCTTAAACTAGTTTGAGTGGATGCTGCACTTCATAACTGAACCAGCAGACACTGTCCTCGTTGATGGCATTTACCCCTATTGTAACACGACATCTCTGGGGGGACATGGGATGACAGCAGAGCTGTTTCCCCTAAAGGCACTAATGTCATCTCTTCACTGCAGCCCTGGGGACCTCCCACGCCACTTCCTGACCAGCTCTAGCTTTAAAACAACCCAGTGAACAGCAACAACCCAGCCCAGCTTGCAGCCTTGAAGGTGGGGCCAGGAGGGCTCAGGCCATCCCAAGTCTGGACCTCACAGGAGAGGTCCTTTATTTTTACACGCAGCCTCATTCTAGCTCTTAGGGGTACAGAGCTAGGGGCTTATTTTTCCTGGTGGCAGGATGAGTGGATATGTATATTTGTTTCCACACTGGACACTTGAGAGGAGGGCAGAGGGAAGGCCAGTGAGTTGATGCTATGAGACCCTTGGCCCCCAGTGAGGGCTGCACATGATCAAGCCCTCAAATTCATTTTCTTGGTGGCAGAATTCTGAATCCTGGCTCTGCCACCCGAAGTTGCAGAGGTGGCCTTCTCTGATGCCTTCTGGGGGAGGTTTCCAGCCACTCGACATCTGGGCACCAGTGCAGGTGGTTTCAGCTCCCTGTGCCTGCTTCTTCCTCTGGCTTCTCTGTCACATGCTTTACGTTGATGGTTGCGGGGCACCAGCTGTGCAGGCTGCTCGCGATCAGGTGCTTGGGGCACGAAATCGTGGTGGCTGCGTGGGCGGCCCCCAAAGTGACAGTCTGCTCCCAGGCCCTTGCCCACACAGCGTGCCTGTGGGCCACAGTTCCAGGCTGGCCCAGGCGCCAAGTACAGGAAGACTTGCTCAGAGCCCAGGAAGACCCTGCAGTCAGATTTCAGAGGACAAGAGGCCTCGCTGTCCTCAGCCCTGGTTCCCTCGAGGGAACACTTTCTGGGAACATAGCAGCTATGGTCCCGTGTGTCTTGAGGGAGCCTACGACAGCCTCTAGAGGCTGACCTCCCCACATTCCCTCCCCCTCCCTAGAGACAGCTGTCCTCTTCCCGGTGATGGGCGTAAGCCGAGGGGGCAGTACTCAAGGCTGAGTTGCAGTGCGACCCCAGCCACTCACTTGTTCTGGCTCGTGTGTGTATGGTATGTGTGTGCGTGTGCACGCTCAGTCATGTCCAACTTTGCGACCCCATGGACTGTAGCCCGCCAGGCTCCTCTGTCCATGGAATTTTCCAGGCAAGAATACTGGACTGGATTGCCATTGCCTTCTTCAGGAGATCTTCCCAATCCGATCCAGGGATCGAACCCTTATCTCTTGTTTCCTGCATTGGTAGGCGAGTTCTTGACCACTAGCGCCACCTGCGAAGCCCAAGCCTCAAGAGAGAATGAATTAACCAGGAGGCCCATGCTTTGTTCCAAGTCGCCTCTCCCTCTAATTGCATAGTTTATGAAGACTCGCACCCAGACCCAAGTCTGGGTTTTGCCACTGCACGTGCATTCCTAGGAATCAAACTGCTAGTAAATGGGCTGTGGGCCCCTCCTGGCCTGGGACAGAGCAGGTGGCCACTGTGTTCAGTGCCATCAAATTCCCGGCCAGGGGACTGGCCAAGTGCAGGGGTCCTTGTGGCCCCAGCAATGGCCAACAGCTGGGCCAGGCAGGCTATGTGAGGGACAGGCAGCGCCATCCTTGGCGCCCACAATTTGCAGAGGAGGGGTGAGAGATGGCTTCCGTGTGCTTTCTCACAGCTGCTTGGTTGCAGGGACGCTGTGTGTGCACAGATGCAGAAAGAAGAAGGGAGGTCAGCTGGGAGGAGGAGACCATCCAAAACGCAGAAGGTCCAGGGGTATGCAATTCAGAAAGGAGCCCTGCTGGGCCGGCCCTGCCGGGTACAATGGCAGAGTTAGGGAGGCCAGCCTGGGGCTGATGCCCGCACCCCTTCTGAGATAACAGGAAAGGGCGGTAAGGCCACAACCTAGTGATCCAGTTGGAAGGATCTACCACATCTACCGGAGACGCCGAGACACCCTTGCTTTATTCAGAAACAAAGGCTTGACTCATCCTGAGAGAAGGGAGGGAGCCTCCATGAGGAGCTAAACGTGGGCCCAGTTCTGGCCCACAGCAGCTGCCACGATGTCCCAAGGTAAGGGTCTCTCGGGGTGAGGGTAGGGGGCAAGCAGCGGGGAAAGCGAGGCAGTGTGTCAAGGGGGGCACTTGGCCCAGGAGCAGTGCTGGAATGAGGGGCTTGGAGCTAACAGGTTGCTGCTCTGATTCCCAGAGAAACAACAGAAAAGGTGCTTCCACCCGGGGCCTGGTAGGGTCCCCTTCCTTCCGCCTCCACTTCCGGGCCTCACACCTCCCTGGGAATTCTCAGGGCAGCTCTGAACAGACGTGAGCTTGCAGTTGAAGCTGCTAGTGCTCGCCTTTGGGTGGGAGGAGCCCCCGGGGGCAGGAACATTCCAAAGGAGCCAGGTTCCAGCCGCAGGGCTGCCTGTCACCCAGGAGGCACGGGTGAGCTGTGCAGCCACCCCTTCACCCTGAATCTCACTTTCCAGGGCCTGTGACTCGGAGGATACAGGCAGTGATGGGTGCAACTCTTTTGACACCTAGAGCCACGGCCTCCACAGCACTCACCCGCTGTCCACGGGGCTCCAAGGCCAACTGGGCATCGGAAAGCAGACATGCCGTGCTCGCTAAGGAAAGCAGAGCCCCAGCCCTGCATGACATCTCTGAAACCACACACAGCCGGGCATTCCAGCTGCTCTCTGTTTACGCCTTTTCCCTGTGCTGTGTGCTCTGTGCTCAGTCCCGTATGACTCTCTGTGACTCTGTGGACTGTAGCCCATCAGGCTCCTTTGCCCATGGGATTCTCCAGGCAGAACTACTAGAGGGGGTTACCATTTCCCCCTCCAGTGGATCTTCCCTGACCCAGGGATCGAACCCATATCTCCTACATTGGGAGGCAGGTTCTCTACCACTGTGCCATGAAGGGAGAGGAAAGCAAGTCACAAAGAAACTTCAGGAATGAGGGCACAGGCAACACGGCCTGGGGCTGCATTTGTTGCTATTTCTACCCACCGATTCCAAACACAGGATCCTGGATCTAACCTCTGTCCTGTCCCCTGAAGGGGAGCAGCTCTTTAGGCTCTCTCACTGAAATGAAATGCATTGCTTCGAGGAAAGCCACACAGGGAAAGCTGCCTTTGTCAGAATTACACCATCACGTGGGCTGGACAGGTGTGCAAAGCATGTCCACAGTCTCAGATATGTGACAGGCATTCACGTGGTACCACAGAAACTTCTAGAGTCCTGCCTCCACCCTGTAAGCCTCAGGCAACCACTAATGTACTTTCTGTCTCCATAGACTTGCCTATGGTAGATATTTCATGAAGATGGAATCATGCACTGACACTGTGGAGATGTGGCCCCCAAGGTCACACCCAGCCAGCTTATATTTGGATGTACTTCTAAACGCTCGCTTCTTAAGACGGTGGTCAGAGCACGAGCTGATGCCCGTGTGTGCAGTGTCATGGTCAAACTCAGTGTGATAATCGAAAATCTGACACAAATACAGAGAAAGGGAGCAGATGCTACAACACCTTGGGTGAAACCTAAAACAATGTTTCACATTAGTTTTACAAGAAAAAACAGATTAAAAAAAACCCAAACCACAATACTGATGCATGCTGCCACATAGATAACCCTTGAAAATGTAAGTGAAAGAGGCCAGAGGCAAACGGCCACATGGTTGCACAATTTTGTGAATATACTAAAAACCACTGAATTGCACACTTTAAAGAAGTGAGTTGTACAACACGTGAATTACTATATAACTAATAAAGCTCTGGGGCTTCCCAGATGACTCAGTGGTAATGAATCCGCCTGCCAATGCAGGAGACACAGGAGACTGGAGTTTGATTCCTGGGTCGGGAAGATCTCCTGGAGGATAAATGATAATCCGCTCCAAAATTCTTGCCTGGAGAATCTCATGGACAGAGGAGCCTGGTGGTCTACGGTCCATGGGGGTCACAAAGAGTTGAACATGATTGAGCAGCTGAGCAAAGCAAGAGCAAAAAAAGCAAACAAAGCTCTTACCAAAAAAAAGAAAAAACCCAAACCCAAAGTGGAAAACAAAACCCACCATGACACAATAAGGCATTTTAACACTTAACCAAAAGTCAGCAGGCCTCAAAGCCCCACTGCTCAGTGTCTATGCAGGTGACTGGCGGGGAAGTTCCAGGGCCCCTTTCAATCTCCAGAGAGGCCTAGCAATGGTATGTTGGTGACGCTGAATCACTTTCCTTAGAGAGGGTCTCCCAAATTAAATAAGCTCCAGGCACTCTGAAACCAGGGGGCCTGGAAAGAGCCTTGCAAGGGAGGGGCCCTTGGACTCAAAACTGCTTTAGCTTCTCAATAAATCCACCTGCAGACAGGTAAGTAAGTGCCCACATCACCCAGAGAGCTTTCAATGAAAAAGAAATAAGGAGGGAAAGCAGAATCCAATCTCATGGAAGGCTGGGTTAATCTGCCTTTTATTGCTTTCTATTCCCTCCTGCTCAGCATCTCACACTGTCCTGAAAAATTAAGTTCTAAGATATATTCCCATAAACCTGGGGAGATGCTGAGATGGGAGGAGGGGCTTTTCTGGGAGTCTTTAGAATGTAATATTAAGTAAATCAAAGAACAGGCACTTTACCACAGAGGTCAAGCCAAGGGATGTCCTCTTGAAATGCAAATATGCTAAGTCACTCAGTTGTGTCCAACTCTGCGACCCCATAGACTGTAGCCTGCCAGGCTCCTCTGTCCATGGGATTCTCCAGGCAGAAATACTGGAGTGGGTTGCCATTTCCTCCTCCAGGAGATCTTCCCAATTCATGAATCAAACCCGCATCTCTTGCATCTCCTGCATTGGCAGGCAGATTGTTTACTACTAGTGCCACCTGGGAAGCCCCTGAGATGTAAATATCTACAGACATCATAAAGGTTGCAAGTCGGCATCCTTTCTGATGTCAAAACAGTTCGTGAGAGCTACCTTCCTGAGAGAGGAGAAGGATCCAGAAATCCATTCACAGAACATTAATTTCTTTGGCTTTATCTCAATCAGCTCTTTCACTCACTTTCTCCTCTGAATTGCTCTCCACACCCATAAAGAGGAAAAAAAAAAAAAAAAAGCCCACTACCAACGTGGCTGCCAGGTTCTAATGATAAATAACCACTGTCAAGGGAAACGTAAATTACAGGCCAGGAGGCGCACAGGGCAGGAAGCACCGGTTTGGGGAGCCGGGGTGGAGGGCGCTGGCCCTCCCTCTCCTCATTGAGAAACCACCACGAAGCTCAGGCCCTACAGGAACCTGCTTGCAGCCAGCAGACTCGACAGGCTTGCGTGCTATCTTTTTTTAAAAACAAGCTTTTATTTTATATTGGCGTATAGCCAAATACAAATATTGTGATAGTTTCAGGTGAGGACAAATGGACTCAGCCACCATGTACACATATCCATTCTCCTTCAACAGATTTTCATGTTCTGGCATCATCTTCTAGAAACTTTAAGGCCAAAACCCAGGCACAGCTGCAATCTGATTTCCATCCTGCCCCAGGAATTTTTTTTTTTTTGGTTCAAACTTCTTTGCCCTTTCACAGTGGCAAGTATTGGGAGTGACTTGCTTGGATCAAAGTTTAAAAACACAACTGGAACTAGGAATGCAAGGCTGGCTTCAAAGGGTTCCTCTGAAACTTTGTAAATAACAGCCTTCTTTCTCAGCCTCAGGGAATGCTCAACTCTGGAACCCTCCCACTTTGGGGGATGTCCCGTTGCTGGTGATGAGTGGCCCTTTTATCGTCTATGGAGAACAAACGTGAACCTTCAACTACACCCTGGTTGGTAGACATCACCTCCACTATGACTCAGAAAGCCCACCCCCCAGGTATTTACCCAAGAGGAATGAAAATCTATGTCCACAGAAAGGCTTGTATGGGAATGTTCATAGCAGCAAGATTCATAATGTCCCTAAATGTAAATAATGCAAGTGTCCACCAAAAGCAGAATGGACAAATAAGTGATGGTCTATCCATACAATGGAACCCTACTCAGCAATTAAGAAAAACAAACTGCTGATTCATGCAACACGAGTGAATCTTACAGATATTAAGTTGTGTGAATGAAGACAGATTTTTTTAAAAAGCACATATTGACAGGACACGATTCCGTTCCTATGAAATTCCAGTAGAGGCAAAACCAACTTTGGTGACAGAAGTCAGAATGGCAGTTGTCTTTGCTGGGAGCAGGCATGATGCAGAACAGGATGGAAAGGGGAGAACTTCCTTTTTTAAAAAAATTAATTAAAATTTAAAACATTTTTTGGCCACACTGCATAGCTGGATCTTAGTTCCCTGACTGGGGGTTGAACCCATGTCCCCTGCATTGGAAGCACGGAGTCTTAACCACTGAACCACCAGGGAAATCCCGAGGGAACTTTCTAAATGGACAGATGTGGTCAGAGTGGAGGATGGAAAATTCATGGAACTATACACTTTCAATGGATACATTTGATTAAAATTACATCTTAATATGAAAAGAGAAAAACAATGACTGCTGCATGATTTAATGGGGTAAAAGGGCTAGCTCGTCACTGTGAAGGTAGCTTGATTTTGTAGAGGCCACACCAACACCTCAGACCCTGAAATTCCACACGTACAGGACCACCCCAAAACCCGGAACAATCCCTGGTTCCTAAACCTGGGCCTCTGCTGGGCTGACTAAACTTAAACTGCGCTGGGTGCCTAGCAGGGTCAGGCCTAGGGTGGCAGGACCTCAGCGGCCTTGGAGGCTGATATTTAGGGAGGTGGGTGGTGCTGCTCAGACGGTCAGCCTGTGAGGGACATGCTAGTCCCTTGCCCAAACTCCACAGCTGGGAGCCAGGGATGGGGTCAGAGGGGTTGGGCTCACAGGACTTACGTCTGCCTGCAGGGGCACCCTGCCAATCACGAGGGGTCACCTGTGTCAGTTCTTCCTGCCCACCTACAGACAGGTGCCCCACACCCTCAAAGGGGGCCCTCAGCAGCCTGGATCAGGTAACCCTGTCCACCTCGGTGCAGGTGTGCTCAGTTGCTTCAGTCACGTCTGACTCTTTGCAACCCCATAGACTGTAGCCTGCCAGGCTCCTCTCTCCATGGGATTCTCCGGGCAAGAATACTGGAGTGGGTTGCCATCTCCTCCTCCAGGGATCTTCCAGACTCAGAGATCGAATTTGCATCTCTCACGTCTCCTGCATTGGCAGGCGGGTTCTTTACCTCTAGCACCACCATCCACCTTAGTGGATCCAGCTTGGCGCCTATTAACAAGTGCAGCTCTCTGTGCAAGGGGTTAAGTTAATGGATTAAACTTGTCAGGATCATCAGTTTATGGACTTTCCCGTGTGTGTGCCTGTGGGTGTGCACGTGTGTGCTAAGGGTGGCAACTGTTACTGCTCAAAATACCCATTTGACACAAGGTCAACCTCTCGCACACCTCAGGCTGTGGCGTGTGGGGCCTCCCTCCTGAGCCCCAGCAGGCCGGCGCCTTCTCTCACCTCAGCGTTCACTTTTGATCCACTTCCTCAGGGCAGCCTTCCTGGAAGCCTACTTCCAAGTCCTGACCCGTCCTGTAAGTCACTTCCCACCACTTTTCTAGGATGATTCTCTCCTTGCCCTCCTCACTACAGTGACTTGTCTGACTTCTCCACTCACTCTAAGGTCGAGGACAATGGAGGCGGTGGCTGGTTTTTCCTCTGCTGTAGAAGGTAGCACCTGGCCTGGGACACAGTAGGGCCTCACAGTACTGGTCGAATGGACACATTCTATACCTGTTACCCAACACACAAAATAAAGCGAGCAAACCCAAACCCACCCCCCACCCCCCACCCCACTCCTCCTGCAAGTTCAATGCAAAAATTCTGGGTCTAGCAGACCTAGAATCCATGTCTACTAGAGAGGAAGTCTCTAGTAGGAGACTAGGCTGAGCCAGGCTGAGGTTCTTTATAACCCTCCACATGCACGTCAGGGTTGCAAAGTAGATGTGCCATATTTTATTAAAGATGTTATCAATATCTGTGGCCAGATCAGAAAGACATATAGGTCTTATGAAGCTGGCCAGGCAAGTGCAGCTCACGAGCAATTTCATTCCCTAAAAAAATGGACAGTGACAGGAAGCACAGGCTACAGACTCAATGTGGTGAACTGAAAAATGACCCACGTGGGATCATAAAATGAGGGTAGGACATATTAATATATGCTGACCTGGCAGGCCGTCTACCACACCGTCCAGGAGAGGGGAAATGATCTGTGTGCACAGGTGTGCCGGCATAGACTGCAGCCCAGAACCTCACAATTAAATCATTTAAGGAAAAACAAAAAATCAGAACCACACTGGCCAGACACCAGACCTATAAAAGTAAAATTCGCTCAGTCGTGACCAACTCTTTGGGACCCCATGGACTGTAGCCCACTAGGCTCCTTTGTCCATGGGAATCTCCAGGCAAGAATACTGGAGTGGGCTGCTATTTCCTTCTCCAGGGGATCTTCCTGACCCAGGAATTAAACCTGGGTATCCTGCACTGCAGGCAGATTCTTTCCCATCTGAGCCACCAGGGAAGCCCAGACTCCTTTAAAAGGAGTGAAAGTCACTCATTCGTGTCCTACTGTTTGTGACCCCATGGACTATACAGTCCATGGAATTCTCCAAGCCAGAATACTGGAATGGGTTGCCATTTCTTTCTCCAGGGATCTTCCCAACTCATGGAACCCGGGTCTCTCGCATGCAATTTCTTTACCGTCTGAGCCAATAGGTCATAGGAAAAAAATAATCATACATGGCCCTGGTTTTGCCTTTTGTGTTAAGAGTTGGAGAGTAAGGATGGGAGAGAGTAGCCGGGGCAATTTTAAACAAGATGCCTTTGGCAATTCATCCTGGCTCAGTGTAGCATTTTAGAATGATCTCTGAGCTATTTGCCAAATTATTAATACAAGAGGATCTATGTTGAAAGTATCAGTGTGGGCTTGAGTTCTGCCTGGTGCTTTTCTGACGTCAGCTACTTGCCAGATGCTGGCCAGATGGACAGGCTGGGGGGTGGGGGTTGGGGGTGGGGGTTTCCGCTGCTAATAAGCTTAACAGTGAGTGCATGGGCTGGGGTCTGACTCTGGCCTCTGCAGACATAACAGCCTAGAACAGAGAAAGGATCCTCTGCCCACTCCTGGGGCCAGGGCTCCTGACAACAGGCCGGGCTGCGGGGGGAGAAGGGAACCAGAGCTCGATGTTTTTAGCTGTACCCACCCATCTGAGCCTGGCAGGGGGTGGTGGGGGTATCCTGGGTCTGTGCTCTTTACCCGGAGGTGCACATGGCAGGCCTGGTAGGGGTGAAGGTTCCCACAAAGCCCGGCTCCCCTCCTCCTGCAATACCCTGGGCTCTGCCCACCTCTCAGTCAGGGCAAGTCTGCCCACTGAAAGCACACGGGACCCTGTCAGGCCCCACAGGTGTCTGGAGACCAGCGGCCGCAGTGGTGGGAAACGGTGGTCAGCCAAGAGCAGAAAGCGAATCACCCAAAGGGAAAAACAGGAAGAGCCCGTGAAACAAAAACAGCAAGGAAAGGTTTTGCATTTAACACCCACATTGTCCTACTTTCACTTTCCCAGGAGATGACTCTGTCATCCGGAGCCTGGTGCCAAACATTTGCTCAGAGCGCGGACAGCGGCCTACGGTCACCAAGGAACCCCAGCGAGCTGAACTTGAACTCAGCGCTGCCGGTGATGGGCAGGGCTGGTCGTCCCCTACCCACTGGGTCCATGGATGTACAACCTCAGAGGTGCAGTTCCACCCTGAGCTGGCAGCGTTCACACACACGGGCCACTCAGCCGTCTCACACCTGCTGAAGTGCTGGACCTGGGCCTGGTGGCTGGAAGAATCCTGGATATGATGCACGTGCTGGTCCTTCCCTGGGTGACCCACCCGGGCAAGCGGGGGCAGGAGGGTCGCCGAGAAGAACCACGTGGAGCGGTGTTTGAAAGCCCCAACCCCAGGAAGAACCACCATCCACAGGAACAGCATGCCACCTCCGAGTTCCCCAGGAGGCTGAGGGGGCCAGCTCCCTGACCATCCCTCCACCACCACTCACCATGTAGGAAGGGAAGATGAGAACTCGCTTGTGCTTGCCGCAAGGCCACTGCGGGTCATCCAGGAGATTCGGGTCATAGTCCATAAAGTCTCCCAGGTCACTACCTGAGGGTCAACGCAAAATGACAATTAGGAACCTGACCCCCCGAAGCAGAAGTGGCCGGGTGAATGCCTGGTACAAAGTTCGACGGTAGAAAGGTTGGTTTCAGGTTTCTGAGCCCAGTCACATCGCTCGCTCTGACCATCAGTAGATGTCTCCATATGCCAATGAAGTGTGTCCCACCCGTGTGCCCACCACCCCTCCCTGCCCTGGGCAAAGGAGTTCATCAAACACTTCACATTCTGGCATTTTTTCCATTAAAAAAAATTATATATTAATCTCCCTGACCTGGCAGAGCACAAAACCTCATAAGCATGAATGTTGCTGTGAACACTCACAGATTGTAAGACAAGGCACAGCAAAGGCTCATTTTCTAAACCTACAGATCGAATGAGCCTCAAGTTTCGCATGTGAGAAGCACACTCGGTGTGAATAATTCTGGGCAGGCTCTGGGGGTCTGAATGCACACAAACCAGAGCAGATACCAGTGCAAACGGCAGTCAGTGACTGGAGGAGGCCGAACAGCACCTGGACGGGCCTGAGGAACTTCACGTCCACCTGGAATTTCTCTGAGAGTGGAAAGAATCCTGCCTCATAAAGCATTTTTCTCCGTGTCAATTCCCACAAAGGAGAAGCTGAGGTCTTCTGTCAGCGGCTGAGTAAGCTCACCTGCTGTGAGAGTCACTAAGGGGGTTTTCACACCTGACTGTTCATTTATGGTCCAATTATTTGAAAAAGGCCAAAAAAACCCCACACTTATTTGGCCACACCAGGTCTTAGTTGTGACTTACAGGATCTTTAAGTTGCAGCATGTGGGATCTAGTTCCCTGACCAAGGATCAAACCTGGGTCCCCTGCATTGGGAGAGCAGAGTCTTAGCCACTGGGCCACCAGGAAAGGCCTGAAAGGGCCAACTCGAGCACTAGGAGAATGTAGGTAAGAAGCAGGTAAGCGGAGAGATGAGGAGCTGAGAGGCAGAAAGAAGCCAGGGAGCCAGGCCTCTCTGCAAGGTGGTCTGGGCATGTCTCCTCGTGGAAGCTTAGGGGCTGGCGACTGAGGCCTCTTATTAGAGAATCTGCCCTGTGGCCTGGTCATGAGCCTGCCCATCCACCAATGCACACAGGAAACCCAATCCATGCTGTCCACTGAGGCACCTCCTGCGGCCAGACCCCAGCTTACCCGTGTCAAGGCTCCCCTGGGTGCTGCTCGCCCGGCCGATAGAGAGGCTGCGGTGGCTCAGGGTACGGAGCTGGGAGAAGGAGGACGTCGAGTCTAAGGTGTTTCTCCGTGTTCCAAAGGCATTCGTGGGCAACAGAAACTGGGTGTAAGAAACAGTCTAAAAGATGAAGACAAAAACAGGTCAGTGATTAACCCTCGGCAACGAAGGGGACGACAGAGGGTAAGATGGTTGGATGGATGGCAATCACTGACTTGATGGACATGAGTTTCAGCAAGCTCCAGGAGTTGGTGATGGACAGAGAAGCCTGGTGTGTGGCAGTCCATGGGGTCACAAAGAGTCAGACACGACTGACTGAACTGAACTGAATGTGAGGTTTGCATTTTGACCAAGCTGCGTTACCACGCCAAGTTTATTTAGGTCCACAGTCTCATAGCTGGGCAATTCTAAAATCCAAGATCTGAAAAATGAAATTTGTTTTTGCACAATGTTTGTGCCAAAACCTAAACTAGACTGACTTGAGGCCATCCTAGTTTTAATTTATCCCAGTCAGCGTGAATATTCATGTTATGGGGCAGAGGCAGTCGTGTGTCTGATAGCAAGGGACCATCTCCGAAGCTGCTGGGAGGTTTTCTAACTCAGAAGGCATATGCTGCAATGCTTTGTTTAATCTACCACGGGTAGAATTCCAGAAGATCAGGCCCCAAGAGTCTCTGATAAAGGCTCTGGCCTCCCCCGTTCCCCTGGCAGATGCTGTATCTATGGTGCTCATCCTCCTTCCTTTCCCTGTGAACACTCAGTCTTCAGGAATGAAGCTGCAACACGTGATTTTCTTTTCACCTGCTTGGCAGAGACGTGGTTCATGACGCCAGTCAGGTGCGATGCGCGTGTGTGTGTTAAGTCGTTTCAGTCGTGTCTGACTCTTTGCGACCCAATAGACTGTAGCCCGCCAGGCTCCTCTGTCCATGGGATTCTCCAGGCAAGAAGACTGGAGTGGGTTGCCGTGCCCTCCTCCAGGGGATCTTCCCGACCCAGGGATCAAACTCACGTTTCCTTCATTACAGGCGGACTCTTTACCACTCAGTCCCTGAGGAAGCCTGGAAAGCCCCTAAACACTGTTTAGTAGTGGGATTGCTACTCACCACAGTTAATACTTTTTCAAACCATCCGCCACCCCATCCAGGCACACGTGCGTGTGTGTATGCAAGATAAAGCAGTTTCCCCTCACTCATGGTTTGTTACTCATGGCCCAAAAAAACTACATGGAAAATTCTAGAAGTAATTCCTCAGCTTTACACTGTGAGTCAGTCAGAGCAGTATGATGAAATCTAGCACCGTCCAGCCCAGGACATGAACCATCCCACGTCTTTTTTAGTCATGGAGCAGCCACCTCGGTTATCAGATCAATTATCGTGGTATCACAGGGCTCGTGCTCAAGCATTATTTTACTTACAAATGGCCCCAAAGCACAAAGCAGTGACAAAGTACAATTCGGATAGTCTCTTACTGTGCCTAATTTAAAAAGTAAACTTTATTACTGGTATGTATGTATAAGGCAAAACATAGCACAGGTAGGGTTCTGCCCTACCCAAGGTTTCAGGCATCCACTGCGGGTTCCTGGAACATATCCCCCGAGGATAAGAGTGGGTGACTGGACTAGTCAGGATGGGCATTCATGGAGAAACAGTTGGGCTGCTATTTAACCCATCTGCACACCTGGATAGGGGGCTTCCCTGGTGGCTCAGACGGTAAAGAATCTGCCTGCAGTGCGGGAGACCTGGGTTCGATCCCTGAGTCAGGAAGATACCCTGGAGAAGAGCATGGCAATCCACTTCAGTATTCTGGCCTGGAGAATCGCATGAACAGAGGAGACTGGTGGGCTACAGTCCATGGGGTTGCAAAGAGTAGGACACAACTGAGCGACTAACCCTTCCTTCTGGACTGGCATCACTCATGCACCCAGGTTGTGCCCCACGTCAGGTTTTCCAGCCCAAGGGTGGTTCGTGGTCCATCACAGGCTCTGCTTCCTGGCCCCTCTGGTGTCTGTCGCACAAGCCGGAGGTCTGGGAGCCAGGCGGCCTTACCTTCCCGTCGGCACCCAGCTCCACGCCTTCCAGGCCGATGATCTCTTTCAGGCTCACGGCTCCTGCTGATTGTCTCCCTCCGTCCAGCTTCAAATCCCTGCAGGGACAAGCCAAGGATAAAGATGCTTCTGTGTGCACCCGAAGGAGCCACGGAGATGTTTACTGTCGGAACACCAGAGTCACTCTCACAATAGTGATGGAGGAGGTCCCGCCGTGCCTGACAGGATTCTCTCTTTGTCCCTCTTTCGGGACTTCTTGATAGTTCCACCCACTTTGACATAATGAAATTCAACTGAACAGAAAGCCTGAAGATGAGAGTCAGGCTCAGCAGCCAGTGGATTACCAAAGTCCCTTCCTGCTCAGCAAGGCCGTCAGCTCTTAAATGGCCAGCTAACAGGAAGCCAGGGGAGGTCACCTCTCCCTGCCACCCCTTATTAGACAGGAGGAAGAAATTCTTACCCTAAACAGTTCTCAGCTTTATTACTAGTAATAAAGGGACTAATGCCACAACAGCCACCCCAGGTACCTTACCGGGCCACTCAGACAATGACCATCTCTATAAAAGAATAACGTCCAGTACTACCAGCAAGGTCTTCTGTGTCGCTCAAACGGTAAAGAATCTGCCTGCAAAGCAAGAGACCCAGATTCGATTCCTGGGTCAGGAAGATCCTCTGGAGAAGGGAATGGCAGTCCACTCCAGCATTCTTGCCTGGAGAATCCCAAGGACAGAGGAGCCTGGCAGCCTACAGTCCTTGGGATTGCAAAGAGTCAGACACGACTGAGCGACAAGCACTTCCTAACTTACTTTCACACATCCTCCTTTTCATTCTTTAAGCTCACCCTATTGCACATGCATTCTATTATTATCCCATTTTACAGATGAGAAAAACGAGGCCCAGTGCAAGTAACCGGCTCGCCAAGGTCCCTGCTGACAGTGGGCTGTAGACACTGGTTTTTTGTCCAGTGCAGCATTTCGTGCCGCGTTCTTCCCTGGGTCTGGCTGCGGCTCAGCTTGCTGGTAACTGTTCACATTTTCAAGGCCAATCCCTCTCCTTACAGGAGCTCTCAGACTTTCACTGTGTATTAGAATTGCCTGGGATCTTTGACAAACTACAGGCACATCTCAGAGATTCTGCAGGTTCAGTTCCAGATGACCCCAACAACACAAATATTGCAACAAAGTGAGTCACACAAATTGTTCAGTATCCCAGTGCATATAAAAGTTATGTTTGCACTTTAGTCTATGAAGTTTGCAATAGCATTATGTCTAAAAAAAAATGTACAAGCCTTAATTAAAAAAATACTGCTAACAAATGCTAACCATCATCTGACAATGCAGACTGCCACAAACCTTTAATCTGTAAAAGGAAAAAAAAAAAGCAGTGTCTGTGAAGCACAATAAAACGAGGTGTGCCTGTATGGTGTCTGGCCCCCGTCCCCAGACATTCATTCTGATTCAGTTGAATGGGGCGTAACCTGGTGGGCTTGAGTTTTAAATACTCCCAGGTGATTCGGATTGGAACTGAGTTTGGAAGCTCCCTCTTCCAGCTGGGCTCCACACGCAGCCTTGTTAGTCAAAGCCGCCCAGGCCGGCAGCATTCAGGCCTTGTGGCCCGGAGGGAACCACCACACTCTGAGACGTCTCCTACAACCTAAGCAAGAATAAACACCATGTAAAGGCCAGACTCTCCAGGCCAAAGGTGACGGAATCACAGGAAGAGAGAACGAGAGCCCATGTGTGGTGGGGAAGAAAGACAAGAGGCCATCCCTCCCACCTTCTAGGAGGGAAAAAAAAGGATCTTTTCACTTTATTGAGCAATCATCCTTGTCTATGGGCGTTCCAGGCATGGACTGGCACCCTTAATCCTATCTGATTGATGACCGTTTTCAAAAGAAACACCCAAGACCTGTATCTAGGAAGTACTGTACTTTCTACGGTAGTCTCCTTGGGAGGCCATGGTTCTGCCCAGATCAAAAGGTCTCTGCAGCCCCTTTTGGAATCAACACTAACATCATGCAGATAGAAAAAAACAACCAACCCATCCCAGTCTTCAAACTTTATACTTATATATATAGTACATGTGTATATATGTGTGCATGCATATATATATATTAGTGTATATATATATATGTATATATGTTAGTGTTAGTTGCTCAGTGATGTCTGACTCTGTGACCCCATGGACTGTATAGCCCGTCAGGCTGCTCTGCCCATGGAATTCTCTAGGCAAGCATACTGGAGTGGGTTGCCATTTCCTTCTCCAAGGGATCTTCCCGATCTAGGGATCGAACCTTGGTGTCCTGCATTGCAGGCGGATTCTTCACCATCTGAGCCACCATATATATATATAAATTTTTTCTTTAAAAAAAATTTTTATTGGAGTATAGTTGATTTACAATGTATTAGTTTCAGCTGTACAGCAACGCGAATCAGTTATACATATACAAATATCCACTCTTTTTCTGATTCTTTTATATGTATATAATTTTAATCTTGAACACTTACCACTTCAATCAGTGTCCTAACCTCTCTCCCCATTGACCAGGTTTGACTGTAAATGACTTCAAGTACTTCCAAACATCAAACTCACCCCTTCAGGACAGTACAGAACAGGAGAATTGAAAACACTTAGAAGGTGCATATTACCCCATTGAAAGTGAAAGTGTTGGTTGCTCAGTTGTGTTTGCAACCCCATGGACTTTGGCCCACCAGGTTCCTCTGTCCATGGGATTTCCCAGGCAGGAATACTGGAGTGGGTTGCCATTTCCTTCTCCAGGGGATCTTCCTGGGTCTCCTGCATTGCAGGCAGACTCTTTACCATCTGAGACACCAGATAAATCGCATACAAAGTAATTGCAATTAGCTTGCTACTGAGAATGAGTGTTAGTCGTGTCTGAATCTTTGTGACCCCATGGACTGTAGCCTGCCAGGCTCCTCTGTCCATGGAATTCTCCAGGCAAGAATACTGAAATGGGTAGCCAGCCGTTCCCTTCTCCAGGGGATCTTCTCGATCCGGGGATGGAACTCAGGTCTCCTGCATTGCAGGCAGATTCTTTACTGTCTGAACCACCAGGGAAGCCCATTGAAAGCCCCTCAAATATTCTGAGTCATAGAAGTGCTCTGGGGAGGTGTCTGAGTCCACCTTGGGTGCCTCCTCTGCTGGGGACCACACTCCCTGAGGGCTCTGAGGGCCAGGCTGATTTAAGTCACATCACCTCATGAACATGCGACGCCAACAGAGAGCCCTGCTTCACAGTTATTGACCTCAGATCCAAAGCTGGAAGGACCAGGTGGGCTGGAGCAGAGCGGGGCTCAGCAAGACCACGAGAACCTCAGGTTCCCCGGAGACCATGTGTACAGTTGCCTCGCCTCCTACGTGAGCCACCGGGGGCAACTCTCAGAAGATTTCCTCAAGCAATTAAGGATGAAGATGATGACTTCATAAAGGCCCTAAAAAGGGAAATGCCTTCAGTGCAAGCACCAGAACAAGAGGCAAAAATAGCTGTGGTGGGAAAGGATGGAGTGGCTCAGTGGTGGAAGACCAGGAGGTGAGCTGGCACAAAGCAGCAGAACCTGTATCTTGTTAAAGGACCCACAACATGCTTCTGCAGACTTACTGCTTTCTCAAAGTCTAACCCAGCAAGCACGTGCCTCAAATTCCCAGCTCCTAGACAACTGTCTCCTGGTTTCCACTTCACCCGGATGGAGAATGTTACTTAGGACTGAAACTAATACAAGAGCAGGAAATATCTTTATGGGATGAGAAGATTAAAAGAAACAAGGCGTATTCAAATAGGTCCCTATTAAGAGTGCTCCAGGACACAGACATACAGAATAGACGTATGGACACAGGGGTGGGGGTGGGGGTGGGGAGAAAGGAGAGGGTGGGATGATGGAGAGAGTAACAAGGAAACATACATTACCATATGTAAAATAGGCAGCCAATGAGAATTTGCTGTATGACTCAGGGAACTCAAACCAGGGCTCTGTAACAACCTAGAGGGTTGAGTTGGGGAGGGAGATGGGAGGGAGAGTCAAGAGGGAGGGGACATATGCATATCTACGGCTGATTCATGTTGATGTTTGGCAGAAACCAACACAATACTGTAAAGCAATCATCCTTCAATTAAAAATAAATCTTAAAGACTTAAGAGTCTTAAGTTAAAAAAAAAAAAAAAAGAGGGCTCCTACATGGAGAGCTGGCTGTAGGCAGCAACAGAGTCCCAATCCATGTCTGTATCCTGTCTACCTAGGGTCTGATGTGCAAAGATGCTTAAAGAAGTGTTTACTGAGCAGAGGTCAACTGACTCCTTGTCGGTTCATAAAGATGGCACCGATGGTGGGTGTTTTTCCATTGTGCCCCTTTCCATCTGTCTCAATTTGCTCCCAGGCTCAGTGCTTTCCCAGGGCAGCCCTGCCTTTGCCTGCCAACTGGCCCCTTGATGCTGGAAGCACAGATTTCAGTTCGCAGAACCAACCCAGCCACCTTTACTCCACACTCCCCTTCTTCTTTTTAAAAAAAATGTTGGCAGCACCTAGTGGTATGTGGGATCCTAGCTCCCCGACCAGGGATCAAACCCACGTCCCCTGCATTGGAAGGCAAAGTCTTAACCGTTGAACTGCCAGGAAAGTCCCTCCATGTTCCCACACACTCCCCTTCTTGACTTCTCTCTTGTGAGAAATGGAGCCATAACAAAAATTATACTTTAAGTGCACATGAAATGCAAGACTCTTCTCCATGAGATAAACCCCAAGCCCGGTTTAAAAGGAACAAGAGAGGACTTCCCTGGTGGTAGAATGGATAAGAATTCACTTGCCAATGCAGGGGACACAGGTTCGACCGCTGGTCCGGGAAGATTTCATATGCTGTGGGGCAACTGAGCTGCGCGCCACAACTTCAGAGTCTGTGCTCTGGAGCCCATGAGCCACAACTATTGAGCCCACGTGCTGCAACTACTGAAGCCCATATGCCCTAGAGCCTGCGCTCCGCAACAAGGAGAAGCCACCGCAATGAGAAGCCCGTGCATTACAACGAAGAGTGGCCCCCACTCGCCGCAACTAGAGACAGCCAGTGAGCACCAACAAAGACCCAGCACAACCATAAATAAATGAATAAAATTATTAAAAAATTCAAAGGAACAGGGGTTCTTAGCCTATCCAAGTGCCTCACGGACACTTTGGACCACATGGAAGGGAGAGCTCTATGGGCAAAACTCCACCACCCCTGACCACAGGAACCCGTCTCCGGAGAATTACTGTGCCCCCTGCATACCACAGCCACCACTTTCCACCCCTGGCACTTCATCTGTATCATTCTACTTTCTAAATAACTACGGCACGCTGAGAATGAAAGTGAGACAGGAGAAGACTGTGTCCACCCTCGACAGCTACTGAGAAAACACACACTGCTCATTACAGTCCGGCAGGATCTCCCTCAGCGATGGATGGTCCTCCATCTGAGCCGTCCCGCAGGGCAGGCACGAGCCACATGGGGCAATGGAGCGCTTGCAGTGTGACCAGTCGACCGAAGAACTGAATTCTTACTTTTGGTTAAAATTTAAATAGCCACGTGTGGCTACTGTTCGGGATTAGTAAGTCGGCCTTCCAGAGGTGACCTGGCCACTTTCTGCCCATTGTCTCCGGGGATGTCTCTGACCCAGGCCCCAGCTCAGAGAAGAGTCCATGTTAGGAGCCCCGGAGTGAATGGGGCAGAGGCAGGACCCTGCGGATGGAGCCAGTGCAGCAGGTCTACCCTCAGCGGGGAGGAAATGAGGACTGTGACGCCCACGGTCACAGGGGACCCATGCCCCGCACCCCATCAGCATCCCAGGAACAGAGCTCCCGGCTGAGATAAAAATTCACATCCTATACGAGGCACAGAGTGGCACATCCTTTTGCCCTGAGGGGCTGTGTGGACAGAGGAGCATGGCAGTGAGGGTTTTGGTGATGCCAGCACATACAAAGGACAATAAGCAACGGTGCTCCCCAAGTCCACAGCATTCCAGGTCCTTAGTGCATCCTGGAGAGGAGAAGGGTGGTGCCCAGTGATAAAGTCTGAATTTCCTGTCAGTTTTGTAGAAGGGAGTTTATATTATGTCTATTAACTAAAAAGATATTTCTTGCAGACTGAAGCTGCTGCACCAATATTGGCTATATTCACATTTCAGAAACTTCACTGACATGGTTATAAATATCACAACTGCTCTAGAAAAACTGACTGCTTTGTGGTGGCAGCCGAGGGCACACTTGTTCATTTTTTTCTGCCTCATTTTCAGGAAGAGGTTGTCACTAACTTCAGGACTGCCATTTTGGTAGGACTGAATTAAAAGAGCCCACATATACACATCCATTTACACAGCCAGGTGTGCACGGAAAATCAAACATATCTCATCTTAGTCAATAATGTCATCTCTTCAATAGCTTTTGAATTTGTTCATATTGAGACTCTTGGGATCTTAAACAACACATCTTTTATAAAGAGGCTGACAAACTTCTCGAGGTGCCTTAGCTAAGTGCTCTTATAAGAGTTGGCGAAACCATATACAGTTAACCCTCCATATGCCAGGTTCTGCATCCATGGATTCAACCAACCTTGGATCAAAAATATTTGGAAAAAAAGTCCAAAAAGTTCCAAAAAGCAAAACTTGAATTTGCTGAGTGCTGGCAACTATTTATGTAGCATTTACATTGTACTAGGTATTATAAGTAACCTAGAGATGATTCAAGGGGCTTCCTAGGTGGTGCCAGTGGTAAAGAACCCACCTGCCAGTACTGGAGATGCTGGAGACAAGGGTTCGATCCCTGGGTCAGGAAGATCCCCTAGTGAAGGGCATGGAAACCTATTCCGGTATTTTTGCCTGGAGAACCCCATGGACAGAAGAACCTGGTGGGTTACAGCCCATAGTGTTGCGAAGAGTCGGACATGACTACAGCGACTTAGCACGCACATTCACAGAAATGATTCAAAGTACACAGGAGGATGTGTGTAGGTTATACAAAAATACGATGCCATTTTATTTAAGGGACTTAAGCTTCTGTGGATTTCAATATCCACCAGGGATCCTGGAACCAGTCCCCCATGGATAAGAACCACATGAAATTGCTGTTGTCTGTCTAACTCACATAAACAGCAACTTCATATCATGGCTCCTAATTTATAGACGCAGCAACTGCTCGGGGCTCACGTGTGAGTGTTAAGCAAGCAAGAGACCCATGGCCCTTGATGCCCCACTGTTTTGGGATTCAAGGGTTGAAGCTGACCTCAGAAAGGAGTTCTGAATGATGTTGCTGGTTTACCCAAAGAGAGTCCTCTAGAAACAGCAGTGGAAAAGAATTAAGCAGAAGTCCCAGAGGAGCAGTGATAAAATCTTGATGTTTTCTTTCTAAGATCATCCTTCTGAATTCTCATCAAAATGCCATATGAAAATAGAAATATCTTTTTAGCTTAAATGCCAGCATTAACCCTCCAGTACCAAGAGACTGAGCTGGATAACCAAACTGCAGCGGAAAGTAATTAAAAGCAAACTGAAGTTGGACATTTCTATTTCTCTGAAAAGCCTAGGAGATTATTTTTTCCCCCAGGTATCTCGAGAGTTCAAATGTCAATTTATTTATGTTCTACCTGCTTCTGAAAACGGAATGAGGCAGACTCAAGAATACCAGATGTGGATATTGTCCAAAATTGTATGCATTAAGGTTGAAATGCTGTTGCATGCACTCAGAGACAAACAGGGCCAATCAGATTACAGAAGAAAACCTCATTCGGGCAGATCTGCAGACAGAAACCCATAGTTAAGAAACCGCGGACAACGCAAAGGTCTGATTCCTTCTCCTCCACAGGCCTGGGGGATTCTACAGCTCAGACTTATTTTGCTACAAGAGCTCATTTCTCATTCTATTCAAGTCTGTTAACTTTTGCAGAAGCTGTAGGCATGAAACATGCTTTGAAAACTCAGCACAGATTTTTTTATACAACGTGTGGCCAATGGGGGATGGGGAGTGGATGCTGTCGGTTCAAGGAGGGGGAATGGGGAAGTGGGGAGGCTAAAACAGAGGATGAAAATGCATCTGGGGACGCATCCAATCAGCAGGTGGACCCTTAAACAAGGAGCAGAAACACAGGCTGGTTCTTTTGGGGGGTATAAACCCCTCCTTCACCGGATAGCACTGGAAGTCTATTCAATGTAGCTCTCCCGAAAGCTCCACGCTTGGAAAGCCCCCGGACCTCTGTCTTAGTTTTGGCTCCCACGGCATAAAGTGAATGTACATGATTGTACAGTTGTGAAGTCAACCGGCCAGAGCAGATGGCCAATCTAGATATTCTGATGCCCAAAGGGGGTTACCCAGGTTGCTATTAACCACACAATGGCCAACTCCTGATTTTACCTTATGTAACAGGCAAAATGATCTTTCATGAAACTGATCAAACAAGATTCCCTACTAGATAACAAGAAATTCAAGTGAAGACCCTTCCCTTAGGGAGCATATGAACCAATATTCCTCTTACTTTTAAAATAAAAAAGGATTTAACTACTTAATACCTGGGAAATAGAGGAAAAAACCGTGTCTGTGGTCAATTAACTGTTTTCCATGGCTTTCTGCTTCCAGAGTGGGGATGGCCTTTTATCCCTAGTCATTCTGCTCATGGTGCTCTAAACTCCAGACCTTGGAATGCCAGCCTGGAGCTCCACTGGGCACTTGCTCTTTAAAGGATCACAATAGGTTGAACACTGATGTGTAAATAATTTAAAAGCCAATTAAATATTAACAGGATTTCCAGATCCTGCAAAAACAAGAGAGCTTTGTGGTGCAGAAAGCAAAGCTTGTAAAACTGGATTAGGAAGGAAAATACCACTTGTGGGCTCATTTTAATTAAGAGCTCATACATCCACTGGAACTCAACCACACAGTATGTATCATCATCTGAGAGATCCTATTTGCCACCTCGTCAGATATGGTACAGCCGCCATCTTGGACTGGGCCTGCTCCCTTCTATCAGAGCAGAGCGATACAAAATCACAGTTTAGTTGATGGAACAATGCCCAGGACTGACGGGAAAAAGTGAAATCAAAGCAGCTTTTAGTCCAGAAGTCCAGCCTCTTCCACACTCAGCACTTCATTGATAAACCACCCCTCCTCCCCACTTGGGTAACGGGCAGACAATGAAGGGACCTTAACACAGCTTACACCAAAATCTTTGTCTAAAGGCAGTGCCTATAAACAGCGGGGTAATAGCATGATTCACCCATGAGATCATTCCTGAATCTGTCTCTGTGTGGAAATATGCTTGGTGTGAGGAAAGAAACACAATTTGTGAATGTGCAATTTTCCACAACGAAAAGAGATGTTTTTGGCGAAAATGGGTGGGGAGGAAGGGGGGATGGGCCGGGAGCAAGGCAGGCAGCACTTAGGCTTGGAGCCCCTAAGAATAGAAGAAGCTGTTCTCTGTGTCACAAAATGATCAATTCAGGAAATGGACCCAAGAGGATGACCTCATCTGAAATGCCTCAGTGCCAAAAAGCTAAGCACACACACACCATGTGGAAGCTGCTATTTTATATCACGCCCCCCAGAGGTACCTTGTGCTCCACTGGGAAGCCATTTTCTTCATCATATGGTCTCTGATACATTTGTTATTTTTTTAAAAGTCTTTATTGAATTTGTTACAATATTGCTTCCTTGTTCTGGTTTTCTGGCTAAGAGGCATGTGGGATCTTAGTTCCGGACCAGGGATGGAACCTGAATTGGGAGGCAAAGTCTTAACCACTGGACCACCAGGGATGTCCCTCTGATACATTTATCATAAAATTAACCCAGTGACTATCATTCAATCAGGTATGGTTATCTGGATGAGTCTGTACCCACACACGTCTCAGAAACTGGTTTCTGCTGGAATCACTAGTTTGGTCATCTTCTTACATAGCTCTGAATCACAAGTTAATTGGATTCATTCCTACTTCGTTTTCGTTGGATCCATACATATAATAGCTTCCCAGGTGGCTCAGTGGTAAAGAATCTGCCTGCCAATGAAGGAGACACCCGTTCGCTCCCCGGATCAGGAAGATTCCATGGTGAAGGAAATAGCAACCCACTCCAATATTCTTGCTTGGGAAACCCCATGGACAGAGGAGACTGGCAGGCTATAGTCCATGGGGTCATAAAGACTCAGACACAACGGAGCACACACAGACACACATATCATACATACAGGAATACCTACGGATGTCCACATGTTTCAGGAAGTAAGAGTATGTGGGCACCCACATCACTCCCCTTATGCACAGGGGCAATCCCCGGACTGGTCCCCAGTACAACGCCTGCATCTCTCACTCACCAGCAGGCTGTTATCCAAAAGCTTTCGAGTTGGCCCTCTGGACTCAGAATGCATTCTCTACTGATGCAATGTTATAAATGGCAATTAGCCCTTACAGGGCCCTTTTGGCCTGCAGCGTGACTCAACTAGCCCAACAGTACCAGCAAGAGCTACGGTTGCAGGAGCAACAGCTCTGAGGGTGAAAGACGGTGAAGACATAAGATGAAGCTGGGTTTCTCTTGTGGTTTCCTGGTTTGGGGCTGACCCTCCATATTTTAAAAGCGGTCGAGTTTGCATTATTTCCACCTCCCCCTTTGAATTTGCTTTTTCTTCTCAGGACTGCAGGAGCCTTTCTCCCAAGCTGTTTCTCCGTTTCACAATTTCCTCTCTCTCTAATTCTGAACTCATAGATTCCTTTAGAGCTCCCAGATTTTCCACTCCAGCTCCCATGGTGATGGCACACCAGCCCAGAGGATGGGGTGTGAGCTGAGAAGCAAGAGGAGGGGCAATGGTTTTAGAACGGTGGATGAGCTGTTTATCAAGTAGGATCTGCCTACTCAGGAAAGATGGGCATCTTGCTTACGATTCATTTTATAAGTGGAGGGTCGCCAAGCCAAACCACAAATCCATGCTAGAAAGAGAAGGTAATGAGTAATGTGGATAAAAAGCAACAAGACTCAGTTGGGCCTTGGCAACTGGTTGAGAGAAGAGGAGCTGGTTTAAGGCTGGGACTCTTCCCAGAAAATGGCATAATTTACAAGCTTAATCTGAGAAGAGTGTTTACAGCTATGGGAAGGTTTGATGTTTCAGTTATAGTGAAAAAGACAGGCAACATCTGTTCCTCTTCTCAGCAACCAGCTTCCAATAGCTTGTTTTGAAAGGTGGGATCTGGCAGAGCCTCTTACCACCAGCAAGAAAGATCAAAACAGAACAATCATCTTGTCATATTCCATACAAGCACATGTTCCAATGGAGGGAAAAAAAAAAGACTGGAAGGAAACAGACCAAAATATTCATGACGGCTTTGAGGTGAGGCTCAGTAATTTTCATCTTCCTTTTGTTTTTATGTACTTTCCAGATTTTTTTTTTTTTCTTTTTGAAGTGTGTTATTTGCTCAGTTCTGTCTGACTCTTTGCGACCCCATGAACTGTAGCCCGCCAGGCTCCTCTGTCCATGGGATTCTCCAGGCAAGAATACTGGAGTGGGTCGCCATTCCCTTCTCCAGGGGACCTTCCTGACCCAGGGATCAAACCTGGATCTCCTGCATTATTGGCAGATTCTTTACTAATTTGGCTGCACTGGGGCTTAATGACCCTGAGGCACATGGGATCTTCCCTGACCAGAGATTGAACCTGCATCCCCTGCACTGGAAGGTGAATTCCTAAAACCACTGGACCACCAGGGAAGTCCTAATTTTTAAAAATAATGATGTATCACTGAGGAAAACAAAGACCAACTCCAAGAGCAGATGAATCCCTTGGGTTTGTGTTTGTAGGCACCGGCTAACTCACCATGAAGAGGACTGGGAACTGCCGTATAGGGGCAGATCTAGAAAGAGTGATGAGGTAGCTCTGTGACCAAACACGTTCCCAAAGTTAACATTTACTGAGTATCTACTGTAGCCTGGCATGGTACTCAGAGTGTTCATATGTTAATCTTCCACTAATGTTCTCAAAACTCTGACGTTGACATTATAGCTAATTTTACAGACAAGTAAGCCTGGGCCCAGAAAGGCTGGTTAATTTGCTGGGACTGAGGATCCAGCCTGAGCCAGCTCTCTCCCATGTACCTGATGACTCCCTGGCTTGAGGGATGGATAAAGACTATGGTTTCCCTAATGGGACCATGAGGGACAGAGTGGACATGAGTGGGCGTCTCATCCTCACTCCCACTTTGCTGGAATAACTCTGCAGTTAGGGATTTTATTTATTGGTACTTTGTGTAAACTTGCATTGGAAGAATGGCTTCTTCAGCTAAAAAAGAAAAAGCCTGCAAACCACAGGACTAGACAGTCTCCGAGTTCCTTCTAGCTCTAAAAGTCTATCTTGGGAGCTGAAGAGCAGTCCCTGTCACTGAGCTCACATGAGCTGGTGTTAGCTGGTGCACTGTCCACACCAGATGACCTTTAATGAATTAGCTGGGGGATACCTGAGGAGAAATCTCAATGCCCTTGTGTCCAGGAAGAATTGATGCTTTTGAACCGTGGTGTTGGAGAAGACTCTTGAGAGTCCCTTGGACAGCAAGGAGATCAAACCAGTCAATTATAAAGGAAATCAGTCCTGAATATTCCCTGGCAGGACTGATGCTCAAGCTCTAATACTTTGGTCACCTGCTTCGAGGAGCTAACTCATTGGAAAAGATCCTGATACTGGGAATGACTGAGGGCAGGAGGAGAATGGGGACAACAGAGGATGAGATTGTTGGATGGCATCACCGACTCAATGGACATGAGTCTGAGCAAATTCTGGGAGATAGTGAAAGACGGAATCCTGGCATGCTGCAGTCCATGGCGTCACAAAGAGTCGGATGTGACTGAGCGACTGAACAACAACTACAACAACAAACAGTAAGATTATTATTGTTCTTAAGGTGGCACTAGTGGTAAAGAATCCGCCTGCCAATGCAGGAGACATAAGAGATGCAGGTTCTATCTTCTCTGGAGGAGGGCACAGCAAACCCATTCCAGTATTCTTGCCTGGAGAATTCCAAGGACAGAGGAACCTGGTGGGCTACAATCCATAGGGTCACAAAGAGTTGGACATAATTGAAAGCAACTTAGCACTAATAATAGTCAGTATTCCATGAATAAGATGCATGATGGAGATTTTGGTGTAGAGTAAGAATAAAGATCAGAGTGAGTTTAACAGGCTGGAAGTCTGACAGGTCTGTGGGAGGGGCGGGGAAGGGAAGGTCACGGTGAACGGGGAATGACCAGGCAGAGCCCATGGAAGTGGGTGGGAGAGGAGTGAATGGTCAGGGGCATAATGCCCTCGGAAGGGGCAACAGTCGGGTGTTACTGTTACAGTGACCAAAGGGCAACACCAGATTTGGTCTGCAGAAACCAGACCTGCCATCTCACAGTGCTCCTGTCATCCTCCACAGGGACCTGTCCTGCCCTAAATAATACCAACAGTTCCCTGATGACAAATAGTGGATGCAGTGAACAGGTGAGGGGGCGAAGGAGTCAGACTCAGGGTGGGGTTGGAGTGGAGAAACAACACAGAGTTCTGGGATGCAGAATGAGGAGGCGGGGCTTTGCCACGTCAGAGCATCACCTAGTTCTTTTTAGAGCAAAGGAGGGGCTTGTTGATCGAGACACGCGTGCATTCCTCCATCTGAATCACACAGGTCTGTTCCGATACTGCTTTGCTTTAATATTTGCTGCAGCTCACTGGTCACTGTCCGGCCCCCGGTTCAAGGGCGAGGACGCAGGAATGCCACCCATTCGTCTGATTCCTTTCTTGACCTACCTTTCTCCAAAAGTTGATGAGGCCCTGCAGGATGGGTGGGCCCCAGATTGCTCTTGCCTTAAAGTATTGCAAGAGGTTTAGAAACAGCAGGCAACATGCTAAGACACACACACACACACACACAAATAGCAACAACAAACAAGCTTCTTGGCTGAAAAGAAAGTGAAACTTTTTTTTCCTTTCAAATTTACAAATACTGAATTGGCGAGGCAAGCTCTTTGAAATGTAAAGCATGGCCACATCACACACAGGGTGTCAGAAGTTTTCGCCCAGAGGGCTACAAAGCAAGCATGCATATACATACCCAACTTGGGTACTGTCCCGATACGGCAGCACTGAAAATATACTACAGAAGGATCTTCTGCCACTGATAAGGACTATTCTAAAAAATAAAAATAAAAAACACAAACACAAATAAACAAACTAAATGCAAAGCGTCATAAGTTAAAAAAAAAATTCTATAGCAATTCAGCATTCATGGAATTCACAGCAGTATCTGTACCCTCCCGCCACCTCCTCCGACAGATGGTACTCTGTTCTGCTTGCAAAAACGGAACCTCAGGGCAGCAGAAGTTCGCTGCCACTCCTCATTTCAGTGTTAACACAGTGAGACCCCGAGAGGGTCTCTAAGGAACACATGAGCATGAATCCATTTTCTGGTGGGAGGGGCTGGCTGTGGGAAGCACGGGGCAGATGGAGCTCTGAGTCCAGGGTGCCCTATGGGTGGTGAACAGTCCTGCCACATTTAAACCATCAATTTCTACTTTTCAGTGAGCGATGCAAAAGCAACGGTGCCAGAAACCGTGAGCAGGAAAGATACTCAGATGCCATTGTGAGCATCAGGGCTTTTCATATGCTGGTGGCATGTTAGCTTCTGAGAATAAATTGAGGGAACAATTACATAATCAGTCTTAGCCTCCATTCCTGCTAAAAAGATACTACTGGAAACAGTTCTACATGACGCTCTTATGCAATCAAAGGCACTTAAAAAAACATTAAAAAAAAAAACCCAAAAAACCTCCCCAGTGCTTATCTTGGCATCTGAGAATAACTTTTGCCAAAGAGGATTGCTGATGAAAAGATGAAGAAACAGTGGGGGAGATTAAAAGCCAACATTCTTCAGCATGATGGTAACACATCAGATATGGAGCTTACTGAGTTTGATTATCTTTTCCTTCAATAATTATTATCAGGGAATAAAGCAGTATGTTTGGGTATTTTGACCTTGGTTTAAAACTATGATATTCAATTGCCTACATGCCCAGAATTAAGTCAGGTTCCCTGGCATGGGGCTTCCCTGGTGGCTTCGACGGTAAAGAACCTGCCTGCAAAGCAGGAGACCCAGGTTCGATCCCTGGGTCAAGAAGATCCTCTGGAGAACGGAATGGCAACCGACTCTAGTATTCTTGTCTGGAGAATCCCACGGACAGAGGAGCTTGGTGGGTTACAGCCCACAGGGTTGCAAAGAGTCAGACATGACTGAGTGACTAACACTTTGATACTTTTCCTGGCATGGCAGGTTCCCAGGCCCTTTGTTTTCTGGCTCTTTCTGCCTCTCTGGTCTCAACACACACAGTATTTTCCCCTGCGCTTTATCACTCATCCATGATAGAAGTGCTTGCAGTACACTCACTTTTTTTTTCATAAGGTCCCTGTTGGGGACTATTTTTTTGGTCAAGCAGCATGCATGCGGGTGGGATCTTAGTTCCCCGACCAGGGATTGAACCTGTGCCCTCTGCAGTGAAAGTACTGGACTGTCAGGGAAGTCCCACCTTCATCTTTAAAAAAAATCCCTGCTGTTTCATATCTCCATCCTTTGCATGCTATTTCTTCTGACTGTTGTGTCTTACTAAGTATGCTGGGTGAACTCCTATTTAGTCTTCAGAACCCAGTTCACAAGTAACCTCCCCAGGAAGAATTTCCTCCCCTTTCACTGAGTTACTCTTTCCCTCTATGGTGCGGCCTCCACTCTGTTTTTACTTCCAGGAAATCCTGATCACAAAGCGCTGCTAAACACTTGCTGCCCGCATCTTCTCCATACCTGACAGCTGCTCCAGAAACAGCCTGGGCAAGGCGGTGCTTCAGAGCAGCCCTGAGTACCCGTCACTGGGAAGGCAGGACCAAAGCTCCAACCTCAGCCTCCAATACCAGCTCTGGCACCTTTCTGTGACCTCAGGCAGCTCACTCATTCTCCAGTTTCCTCAGCCAAAACCATGGCACAAAAATCAGTAGCCATCTCATTGGAATGTTGTAAAGAGTAAATGAGTTCCCATATTGCAAAGTCTACAGAACAGGGCCAGACAAATAACACGGGCTCAATAAATACTCACTATTTTCACCAGGAGCTGCCCTCTTGGGTTGAGGTAAGTTTTCTCAACAGTCTGTGGATTCAGACCCTAAAATACACAGGCCTGCTAAAGGCGAAAGGTTGAGAAAGGACAGCTGAAGGCCGACACACGCAGCCTCACAGAGGTGAACGGGGACACAAGGTCCGTCTCTCCTGTCTCCAGGGAGATGTTTCTCATCAGATATCACAGACTCAAACCCTAGCCTCAGCTCCGAGAACAGAGCCAAGAAAGCTTATTCAGGTAGACCAAATGCACACCTATTAAGTGTCAATTAGGTGCCTTCATGTTAAGTCACTCAGTCATGTCTGACTCTTTGCGACCCCATGGACTGTAGCTCACCAGGCTCCTCTGTCCATGGGATTCTCCAGATGACAACACTGGAGTGGGTAGCCATTTCCTTCTCCAGGGGATCTTCCCGACCCAACACTCAAACCCGGGTCTCCTGCATTGCAGGCAGATTCTCTACCGACTGAGCTATGAGGGAAGTCAATTAGGTATCAGATTCTAAATGCTTTAACTGATGAGGCATGAATGAGTCAGTAACAGAACTGATGTACTAGCTGGTGTGACTGGGGATTTGAACCATGCACTTTAACATCCTGGGCCTCAATGCCTTGCTCTTCTCTATGACTTAGTAGAAAAATCTGCTCCTTCAGGTTTGACTAGGCACCCATGGATGCTTTTGTCAAAGTTTTTCTAGGGCAGCTTTCCAGACTGGCCCTCAGGTCATCAGGAGGAGTGTGGGGTGGGGCCAGAGGGTGACCGATCACAACAGCCCTGATCACAATCGCACAGAAGGTGCAGGAGACCCAGGTGGCTCCTGCTCCCACTCTGCTCAGCCTGGGCCCCTTTCTAGATGGAAGGATAGAGATTCCCAACACACAGCGCCCCCGCCAGCGGGGCGCCCACCCAGGCAGGAGGCAAGTCCGAGTCCCTCGTGATCCTTCCACATACAGAGGAAAGCATGTGCTGCACAAACTCAACAGGCTTAGTTAGTGGTCCTGAGCTTCCTTCATTACTCACTGCTCATGTGGCCTTCCTACCCACACACAGAAACCAGACATTTTTGAAAATTCATTTTTAACTAGAGGATAACTGCTTTACCATGTTGTGTTGGTTTCTGCCAAACATCAGCATGAATCAGCCACATGTCCTGATGTGTCCACCTGATGCGAAGAACTGATTCATTTGAAAAGACCCTGATGCTGAGAAAGATTGAAGGCGGGAGGAGAAGCGGACAACAGGGAATGATGAGATGGTTGGATGGCATCACCGACTGGATGGACATGAGTAAGCTCCGGGAGATGGTGATGGACAGGGAAGCCTGGTGGGCTGCAGTCCATGGGTTTGCAAAGAGTCAAACACAACTGAGCGACTAAACTGAACTGATACACATGTCCCCTCCCCCTTGAACCTCCCTCCCACCTCCCACCGCATCCCAACCCTCTAGGTCATCACAAAGCACCAGGCTGAGCTCCCTGTACCATATAGCAGCTTCCCACTAGCTCGTTATTTTACACATGGTAGCTACTCTCTCAATTCATCCCATCCTCTCCTTACCCCGCAGTGTCCATAGGTCTGTTCTCTATGTCTGCAGCTCTATTCCTGCCCTGCAAATAAGTCCAACAGTACCATTTTTCTAGAATTTTTGGACACTTTTAATAGAACAAGAAGATGTGCTTAGTCACTCAGTCATGCCTGACTCTTTTCGACCCCATGGATTGCAGCCCGCCAGGCTCCTCTGTCCATGGGATTCTCTAGGCAAGAATACCGGAGTGGGTTGCCATGCCCTCCTCCAGGGGATCTTCTCAAACCAAGAATCAAATCCAGTCTCCTGCAGATTCTTTACTGTCTCAACAACCAGGGAAGGCTGAACAAGAAAATCAGAGACTATAAATGTAAACCTTCTTTCCAAAGTTTCAACCGGGATGTGCCCATTACTAAACGGTACATTAATTCAATTGCATGCTACTGCCGTGTGATCCTCACTTCGAGATGCAGGAGAGGCTGGCAGCATGGGTCTGAGAGAGTCATTTCCTAGGCAGGTTGATAGGGAGTCTAGGGGTCCCCAAGGAGAGAGGGGTCTGGAATTCTCAAGGAGGAAGAAAGGACAAACTTTTTTTCTTTCTCCACATTCCTTAGGATTATATAACAATAATGTATCCTGCCTGAGGACAGTCTCTGGATTAAGGACAGACTTTGGATTAAACCTTCTGGCTAATTCTGTTATCTTAAAATGTAAATTATGGGAGTAGGTCTGATGAGGTCTTTACAACCTCCAGACATTCTTTGGATTCACTGGAGAGTATATAACTTCATTGTTAACACTAGCAAGCGGGTACTCTTTCTGCCCCCTTCTGATGCCTATGTCAGAAGCTTTCTCTATCTCCTTTATACTTTAATAAAACTTTACTACACAAAAGCTCTGAGCGATCAAGCCTCGTCTCTGGCCCCGGATTGAATTCTTCTCCTCCGGGGGCCAAGAATCCCGGTGTATTCGCGTGATTCAACAACAACCTTTCAGGTCCCACTCAGAAAAAAAACTGTTATTCTAATGCCCCGGTCAAGTCTAGCTCCTACAAGGTGATTGCTTCACATCAATTACAGGAGGGTTGGTCCTCCTCTGGTTGGCCATTTTTGAGCAGCTGGAGGAGAGGGCAGGAAGGAAGGAAAGAAAGAAGACAACATCTTGGGGCACCTTCTTTCCATTCTTGGGTCCAACTACCCCTAGATGCCCACTCTTGGCAGGGACCAGAGGAGGAATCCAGAGGAGAGATCTGCACGGCACCCTGCAACAGATCTGCAACTCTTCACGCTCTGGAGAGCTGAAAGGAGCCGGCAGAGCTCCCAAGAACACATCCTACGTGTTTCCCGAAACATCTTTGGAGTCAAGGGGGGACTTGAGGTCTTCGCCAGAGCACACAAGTATCAACAAGTGGCCAGCTCTTGACAGTTTCTTGCTCTAGTGACTTCAAATGGCATGAGTCTCAAGATGGATCCCACGTGACCAACTGCTGTGTCAAGAACCTGGAGGGCTCACGTGAATTTGCAGCTTTGCTCTTTACAAGCATCAGGGCAATGTCCATCATAACTGAGATGCTCACAAAGAAAGTCAGATTTGTTTGCCTCCTTTGAGTGCATTTGTGAAAGAATTAAATCACATGCTAGTTGTCTGGAATGATGTTAAGACAGCCAAACTCCATTTCCAATGGGCTTTGGAAATTCACCATGTTTTCCCCTCCAGCACTACAGTTATCTTCCTCTGGGCCCAAATGTCATGCAAGAAGCCCACAGAATTTTCCATCTGTAACATATAACACTTGGAGTCAAGATGACCAAAAAGCATTACACAAAAGATTAGGACTTCAAAAGAGGGATTAACTCCGGGGAGATGGGTCTTTAAGGAATTAAAGATCACATTTCCATACAAACATCTGCTGGAGGGGAAAAAAATAGCAAGCGGGAAAGTTCCCCAGGGCTGCAGCTCACGTGGGCAGAGTTCCCTCTGGACATACCATGTTTTCTGAGCCCTTAGGAAACATTGAGTGTGCTCATCTGCTGGAACACCGTCTGATCTTCTTTATGTAGCTCCATTTCCGGGCTTACGAAAGTGTTTCTGGTATGAGGGAATTTACAGCTTCAGACCACAAAGCCTCCAAAGGCACGCTTTGCCCGTGAGATGCTGGAGCCCTCAGAAACAGCGTGGAGATGCATGAGGGTCACCACAGCTGATCCAGGACTGCAGACCACTTTCACTGCGTCTGCTTTCAAAATATCTGACCACGCAACGTCTAACACCATCCAAGATCCTTAAGTGTTCTCTCATACGCCAAATACTGGCTTCTTGTTCTATTTCCAGCCCCCTGGGGAGTCTCTGTTGGCTGTAAGAAGTTTTGATCTCTTCCACGTGGAATATTCCATGATAGCAATGGTATTCACTTAAGGACATTAAAAACAGGCAACCAACTTTGAAAGTCTAAAGCAAAGAAAATCACATTTGCAGCAGCGGAGGGTGAACACAGTGATATATGAACACAGCCCAGGGTGCCCACCGCCCAGGGGCCCATGGTGGGCACTGGGCACCGTGTAGAAGCACATTCTCAAATTCTGTACTTCCTTCTCTACAGCCAAGGAAGCAAGGGAGAACACACTTAAAAATGCTGGTGTTGTGGGTTGAACCGAATTCCCCCAAAAGACATATTCAGGTCTTAATCCCTGCGGACATGGCTTTACTTGGAAAAAGGGTCTCTGCAGACGTGATCATTTGGTATAAGGTCATACTGGATTGCACTTCTTGGGTAATGCCTGTGGTAAAGAATCCGCCCACCAATGTAGGAGATGCAAGAAATTCGGGTTCGAACCCTGGTTGGGAAGATCCCCTGGGGGAGGAAATGGCAACCCATTTGTGTTCTTGCCTAAGAAATCCCATGACAGAGGAGCCTGGTGGGCTACAGTCCATGGTGTTGCAGAGTCAGACGCTACTGATCGACCCAGCACACACAAGGCTGAGAGGAGGAGCAGAAGGCCCAGTGGAGGAACAAAGTGCGCAGTGAAACTCCCTTCACTGACGTCCCATGCTTGACGCACCATGGTCTCCACTCCCCTCTGTAAATCACTTTAACCAACAACCACGGCACGCCCAAAGCTCAGGCTGGTAGGGCGCTCTCTAGAACACTGTGTGAACAGTGATAGCGTGAGGTCAACGTCACAACTCACTCTGCTCAGGAGCCTCACTGCACAGAAAGACCTGGCATCACACATCTGAGGAATGGCTGATCGCCACGTGCCTGAAATGAAATCCGAGGTATTTAAACTACGTAAGTTAGGACTTCCCTGGTGGTCCAGTGGTTAAGGCTCTGAGCTTCCAAGGTAGGGGATGTAGGTTTGATCCGTGATCAGGGAACTAAGATCTCACATACTGGTGTGGCCAAAAGTGAAAACTACTTATGTCATTTTGTGAGTATTTTTGCCCACTGTTTACTGACCTCTTCCCCTTAACCAAGCAGTTACTGTGAATAATTTAGCAGAGCTGGACCTGGGGCTCGGGGGGCCTGGGGCAGTTAAGATGGCGATGGTGACTGAGCAGTGGCTGGGTGAGCACCCCCAGGGCTGGGTATGCAGTGAGGAGAGGGGATGGGAGACAGGAAGTGACAAAGCCCATGAGACTGCAGCGAGAGAGCCTAAGGGAGCGTGTGAGTTCGCTGGGGCTGCTGTAACAAGGAGCCCGTGTGCCCTGCTCCTTGGCTGTGGCTTCCACAACAGAAATCAATCATCTCATGGCCATGGAGACCAAGGCTCCCCTGAGGGCAGGATCTGTCCCAGCTTCTGGGAGCTCCTTGTCTTAGGGCAGCAGGACAGGAGCCTGCACAAGGTTCTGTCCCCAAGGTTCCCCCTTTTATAAGGACACCAGTCATGAGATGAGGAGCCCACCTTCCCCCAGCACAATCTCCTCTTAACTCATTACATCTGCCACAACTCTATTTCCAAATAAGGTCAAATTCTGAGGTACAGAGGGCTGGGACTCAGCATAAGAATTTGGGAGGGACATCATCCAGCCCAAGAGAATGACAGGAGGAAGACTAGCTGAGTGCGGTGTCACAGAAGTCCCCTCTGGGGCCCTCTCGTCCTTGCTCTTCCAGGACAGCACTGGCATCTACGTCCTGGGCATGGTTTGGGCCTCCCACCAGCCCTAATGATGGTTTCCCTCTCACACGGCCAGGTACCACTGGTGGAGACCAAGGTCTGGTCTCTCCCAGGCTCCCAGGCCCTCATCAAGCAGTGCTGAGACAGAATTACCAAGAGAAGGAGCCCTCTCCAATCCCTTACACTGTTTTTTTCTGTGACTCACTTTATTTCCTGTAAATCAAACTGGTTAGAAAGAAGCAACAAGCATTCTCAGGCTGAGCACTTTACAGCAAGGTATTAATACATCTGCTCAGGAGAACCATGGTTGCTTATGTTTGAAAATCATTTTCTCAAAAGTCTCGGGAAAAGTCACAGAAAAAGCCAGCATACCTGCTGTGCTTCTTAAAGAGGTATGGACAGGGACTTCCCTGGCGGTCCACTGGTTAAGACTCTTGAGCTTCCAATACAGGGGGCACAGGTTCAATCCCTGGTCAGGGAACTAAGAGCCCACATGCTTCAAGGCATGGCCAAAAAACAAAACAAAACCCTTAATTAAAGAAACAAACAAACAAGAAATACGGATAATAAGACTGTTATAAACCCTGCATGCAGTGCTGAGCCAGTGCCAGCACCAGTTTGTCCCTGGTGGCTATGGTCTGGCTCCTCCTTCCTCCAGTGGCTCAGAGAACCAGGGAAGAAGCAGAAGAAAATCAATGGATCAATTTGAGAGCATCTCTGGGAGACAGTTTGGTGGCAGAAGAGGCTGGGCCCAGGAAGTCTCAGAGAGGTCTGGAGGTTACTAAAGCCTTCCTCAGGGCTTCCTGGTGGCTCAGACAGGAAAGAATCCGCCTGCAATGCAGGAGACCTGGGTTCGACCCCTGGGTCAGGAAGATCTCCTGGAGGAGGGCATGGCAACCCACTCCAGTATTCTTGCCTGGAGAATCCCATGGACAGAGGAGCCTGGCGGGCTACAGTCCATGGGGTTGCAAAGAGTCAGACACGACTGAGCGACTAACCCTTGCTTCCACTTCCTTCAAGTCTATCCACTCGATGTCCTTTAGGTCGGAGGTTTTGCTGACAACTGGTTATAAACACAGATGATGACACTGATAAAGATGCTTCTCTTCCAGCCTACTGCTGCCGGGGGATGGAAGGGTCTAGTCTTTTAATAAAAAACAAAAGTTTTGGGAGGAGAAAAGCATGCTGGGGAAGAAGCAGACATTTCACGGAGTCTCACAGAAGATGCCATGCATCTATCGAATCAGAAGGCTTTGTTTCAGGGAGAAAAGGCGATGATGACATATTTCTGCTTTCTAGAAGGCCTGTTCAGAGCTGGTGACTAGCTGTTTTGTTTTTTGAAATGTGCTACTTCCTCCAACACATCTTTCAAACTAAACGAAGCTGACAGATCGGAACTGATGAGATGACAAACAAGGTTTTAATTTAGTTATTACCCATTTGCCTAGTTCCCTCCACAATTTTCAGTATAAAATGAGAAGTGACAACTTGACTTCAGTTACTGCATTTTTTTTTTTTAACATCTTACTTTACAAAGCAGATGAAAGGTGTTGGAATCTTTCATATTTTTGTTTTTCCTACTGAGTTTGCACTTTAGAGAGAGAACCCTCTGGCACACATCTCTGTCCACTATTTCAAATCTTTTTAAGTCTCTTTGAAAATTTCTGTCAACGGACAAGACAGACCAGTCCAAGCACTGCAGAAAGTATTTCTTTGTCTGCAGAAGGCAATGATTCCCACGGCAAACCCAGGAAGGGAGCACTTCCAGTGCACGTGGCAGCCATCGACTGTGTTCAAGGCAGACATTCGAAAACCAGATGACTTCAAAAGGGTGTGAAATAATGTTTGGGGGAGGGTGATGCCCATTTGAAGCCATGGCTCTTGTCTCCCATTGCTCTCAAACATTTTGAGTCCTGAGGCTGGAAGTGCCCAGAGGAGAGGTCCTGTCCTAACAGGACCATGAGGGTCACTGGACATGAACGTGTCTTTGGCCGGTGGCTGGTCTTCAGTCTTCACGCTCACCTTCCATTCTGATGACCCAGCTCTACCTGGCCAGCAGTCAGCTCCCTGTTGGCACCCGCTTTGGCCTCATAATGTTTGTCATTTTCAAGGGTGTCTCCTCCCTGAGGGCCGAGATCTGTCTTCACTTCCAGTTAACATCCTCATGCAGATGAGAGTGGACGCTGACTGGCTCTTCTCTACTAACCAAGCGGCAGCTCCCAGTCCCCACTGACCATCCTCAGAATGTTCAAGGGTCCCCTCCAGATGCCAGGACACGGGGCCCTGGACTCCTTTCTACCATGACATATAGTTTGCTCACACATGTGTGAACAGTTGTTTTAAAGACTTCACATCATTTCTGGAGAAGGACATGCCAACCCACTCCAGAATTCTTGCCAGGAAAGTCCCATGGCCAGAGGAGCCTGGTGGGCTACAGCTCATGGGGCTGCAGTGCTGGGCACAACTGAGCATGCACGGGCTGTGCAGCATGTGGGATCTTAGTTCCCCAGCCAGGGACCGAACCCTCGTCTTTTGCATTGGAAGCGTGGAGCCTTAATCACTGGACCCTCAGGGAAGTCCCCCTTTGAGTTCTCCAGGCGTCTCGGCAAAGCCTCTTTCCGTCTCGGCAAAGCCTCTTTCCATCTCGGCAAAGCCTCTTTCCTCCCAACGTGGCAGGAACCTGAGTCGAGAGGCTCCAACATTGGGCTGCGAGAAGCAGTAGGTGTGGTGCTGTGTGTGTGCCCTGCACGCCTGAGGGCGGGTATCAGAGGCCCACCACCCGCGCCCCACCCCCCCGCCACCCCAGCCATCTTCCCAGTCCCTCCCTCCTTAGAGCACACCCAGGCCCCCTGGTACCCAGCACCGCTGCCCTGAGCTCAGCCCTGCCCCTGGCCACCTCCAGCAGGACTGGAGGTGCTCTGCCTGCTGCCTGGCTGCAGTGGGGGCCTCTCCTTGCCCTTCTCAAAAAGCTGGATCTTCTCTTCCCACTTATCAGCTCTTGACCACAATTTCCTTCTGTCACCTCGGAAATTCTAGGCTCTTCCTGGTGTGCTCCTGAGTTCTTCCTTTCATCTAAGAACGGTCTATCCCTGCTACTGAATCAGCTGGAAGGGAGGAAGGGGTGCATCTCCAGCCCTTTCATCCTCGCTGGCACATAAAAGCAGTTCTCACCTGTGCAGGTATGACCGGCTGTCATCGCAGCCTACAGCCAGTGCTGAGGGCTCGATTTTCTGCCTGAAATTCCAGTTCTTAGATCTTCAGATGATCTGAAGTCCTTCCTGGTTCCATCTGAAAATTCCCCAGCGAGACTACCAGCAATTGCATGTTTTCTGGGCTATTTCTGTTGTTTTTGGGTCAAAAGTGTGCCAGGAAAGGCAGCTTCCATATATGCTAGACACTGGTGATCCCATTAGTCCAAATCTTTTAACTACATCCCTTCACTGCTTCCCTGGTGGCTCAGACAGTAAAGAATCTGCCTGCAGTGCAGCAGACCCGGGTTCGATCCTTGGGTTGGGAAGATCTCTTGGAGAAGGGAATGGCTACCCACTCCAATATTCTTGCTTGGACAGAGGAGCCTGGCGGGCTACAGTCCATGGGGCTACAAAGAGTCAGACATGACTGAGCGACTAGTACAACACTCACTGCAAACCATGCCAGGTGATTATCTGACTCTGTATCCTCGACAGCATTGAAAAGTGGGGAATACTATTAATTTGGCCCATTTTTTGGCTTTGTCATTGATTTTATTTAGGAACTCGTGGTTTTATATGTTTGTTTATGGTTCAAGAGATTATGAACAAAAACACCAACATAAATAAATGATGAGTAATTTATACTAAAAATGGTACAAGTAAGGTTCAGATTCAGTAAAAAAGACACTACAGAAAAGAAAAACATGGTGGTTAAATGCATAAGGCACAGTAATTGTGACAGTGAAATCAGGGTGAGAGAAAGAAACCCAGAGTGTATTTTATTTCACAGATGACTCTTGGGTTCATTTTAACTAAAAGCTTTGTACTTAAAATAGGAATGCATACTGATTCGTAAAAATTATCTGACGGGAGAATTCAATCGTGCCATTCTGAAATTGTTGAATAGCTATAAAATTATGTTCTCTATTCAAGAGAGGTTTAAAAACTTCAGGAAAAGAAGTCTTTACACACTGTAATTGTTAGTTATTCAGGTTGTACAGTGTATTTTACACTAAATTATAGTGATGCTGGGCCTTAATCATGCCATGAGTCTAAGTTTTTAGCAATTTTCATTTGATATAGATTAGAAAAAATTAGTGGGGCCCATATGAGCTTCTGAAAATCAGGAGGAGATTAAACGAAATTGTCTTGTGTTAGGAAGTCCACTCTGGGACGTGTCTCTAGCTACGATCTAGGTCACAGATCAGAGAGGAGGAGCCACCCCCAGGCAACAGAGCTTCAGGGATCCTAAGAGGTCTTAGCGCCCTATTCTCAGCACTACCGTGAGGCTACCATTAATGGGCTTCACCATTCAATCATAATCTACGCTGGCAACAAAGATTCATGTCCACTTGTCACCAGGACAGTTTTAATACCAAGATCGTATTGCAAGTTCTTTCGATTGCAAGGAGATCAAACCAGTCAATCCTAAAGGAAACCAACCCTGAATATTCATTGGAAGTGCTGATGCTGAAATTGAAGCTCCAATACTCTGGCCACCTGATGCAAAGAGCTGACTCATTAGAAAAGGCCCTGATGCTGGGAAAGATTGAAGGCAGGAGTAGAAGGGGATGACAGAGGATAAGATAGTTGGATGGCATCACTGACGCAATGCATGTGAGTTTTAGGACCTCCGGGAAATGTTAAAGGACAGGGAAACCCAGCGTGCTACAGTCCATGGGGTCGCAAAGAGTCGGACACGACCGAGCGACTTAACAACAACAACATATACATGTTAACCATAATTTTCATGTTACAGCGCTTTCCCGAAGAGCAACTCTTTGCTGGAGAAACACATGCTCACAGACGTCAGCTGGCCCAGGAGTCTGAACTGGCGCCCGGGACGAATCTGCTGGCAAAATCAGGATCCTCCTCTCTTAATGAACATCATCAGAGAGAGAGAGCCAAACCCGGCTTTAGGCCCAAGATCTAGCAGGATATTTACTGACCAGAGCGCAGAGCCCTGGTGAAAACAGAAAACAAAACCCAACAAAGCAGAAAAAGAAACGACGACAAACCCTCGCCAAAAAAACTCAACTGTTTTTCTGTTCAAAGTTTCCTAATACAAATATATTTCAGTACTATTGAAAATTCAGTTTTGGTCTAAAAAACCCAAGCCTTGGGTTACCATTTTCTACAGACTTCTTGGCATGATTCTGGTGGGAGAGGGGTGGAAAGAGTGGTCTGTTTGGGAAGGTTACGTGAGATCATGTTCATTAGTGGGCTTCACTCCGTGAGGTCTGACCATGCAAAGGGTCCCCACTTCCCTCCCCTGCAGGACCAGCCCCCTCCCAAAGCTCCTGTCAGCACGCTACCTGCCATTCCTGGTATCATGCTGCCGCATATTCTTGATAAAATGAATCTTCTTAAAGTTCTTTGGTCTGGGCGAACCTGAGAGAGTTCGACATCTGAAAAACAAAGCCATTTCAAAAACACAGTCAGTCGGTCTCGGATAGCTGAGACATCTCCACACAAAGACAGGAAGGAAAGACCAGACGAACGGTTTGAGTCACCCCAAGGATAACGAGGACCTTGTGGCTAGAAGCGAGGAAGCTTAAAAAAAAAAAAACAATCCAACAGACAGACAACTTCCTTGAGAATACTTCCTTGATAATAATTTATATGGCTCTGAAGAGCCAGCTAATGAAAGCTATTGCCCTTAATTCCAATAACATAACCTACATGGATTCCAAAGACATTATGTGTTCCCGTCATCTTAAAAAAGAATCCTTCCACATCGACACAGGTATCAGGAACGGAAAACTGGAAATTCAACGAATTCAGAGGCAGGGAAAAACACTGGCAAATTCAGTTTAAAAACAACCCTGAATCATTTTTCTTCTATAGCAGGACTCTGGCTTGAGTCCCCTGGACTATTGCCTCAACACTCACCTTGGCTATGTTTGGAAGTCACAGCTTTACTTTGAATGAGAAGCAGAGACCTGGCTAGTGGCTGTTTGTTTTTGTTTTTTTAGATAAATTTTAAATAAATATTTGTTCAACAAATTGACTTGGATTCTAATTAATTTTCCCTAGAATATATGACATGTGCATGCACTGCAGGAATAACAGAGCAGAAAGGTTTTATTTGTGTATATTTTTTCAAAGTTACCTGGCAAAATTCTAAGACACATAACTGCAACAACAGCTAAGATAAAAAGCAAAATCCCAACAAATGAGAATCTGAAGTTTGGTCTTATCTTGAGAAAGGGAGCAACGTCCTCTCTAGTTGGGTTTTTGCTGCCAAAATTTTTTGTTTACTTAAACCTTTCTGACCATAGACCCCGAGGGCTGGTTTCTGGGATCACATCAGATGTGGGTCCCAAGAAGTGGTGCCCAGGTTCCCAAAGCCACACTGAGGGTCTGAGCTGGGCTGTCACCTGAGTTCAGTCAGTTCTGAACTTGGAGGCTTCAGGTAAGAAAACAGCAAGGTGACCCAAGGAGGAGGTAAACCTGAGGGCAGTGGGGTATGGGGGCCCTTTGTGGGGGCAAAGGATTAAGGAATGTTCAGAGTCACACACCTGCCCCTCAGCTCTGATCTTTACTCTCCCCCAGAGGCCTGAAAGGGGCTTCTCAAGTGGTACTAATGGTAAAGAATCCACCTGTCAATATAGGAGACATTAAGAGACATGGGTTCAATCCCTGGGTTGGGAAGATCCCCTGGAGAAGGGAATGGCTACCCTGGTATGGAGCCTGGTGGGCTACAGCCCAGGGGGTTGCAAAGAGTCGGATACGACAGAAGCGACATAGCACGCACTTACGCAGGGGCCTGAAGGGAAATTAGGGGACAGCCCCGGTCTAGACTTCAGGGTGTACATTCCCCTGAAACCCCCTTTCCTGCCCTCCAGGAAGGGCCAGTCTTCCTAGAAGCTGCTTCCTAGGGAGCACTGAAAATTATTTTTTTCCCATAGAAACAGCACCTTAAAATAGAATTTATCTTGAAAAAAAAATACAGTGAAGTGAATGAGTGGTCAAAGCAATGACATGGTAGCTGTACCTGGTGACTTTCATCAGGAAAGGGGGGTTCCCTGGGCATTGGGTCTAGAGGCAGGAAGATCCCCTGCCAGTCATGTCCACTTCACCAGAGTGAAGTGTCCACAGCTCATGGCCACAGCCCGAGTGACCCTGCCAGCATCCACTCCAGCTCACTACCAACCCTAGTGATCTATCACTCGTAATATCCCCTGGAGCTCTTGTGACAATTACACTTGAAGATTTCTATAAGAGCTTCATACGCTGTCAAGTGATACGTTCAAATACACATGTTCATGTCCATCCATATGTGTGTGTGTTAGTCGCTCAGCTGTGTCTGACTCTTTGGAACCCCCCATGAACTGTAGCCCACCAGGCTCCTCTGTCCATGGAATTCTCCAGGCAAGAATGCTGGAGTGGGTAGCCATTCCCTTCTCTAGAGGATCTTCCCAACCCAGGGCTCGAACCTGGATCTCTGGCATTGAAGGTGAACTCCTTACCCTCTGAGCAATCAGGGAAACCCACTCTTTGGGACCCCATGGGCTGTAGCCTGTCAGGCTCCTCTGTTTCTCCAGGCAAGAATACTAGAGTGGGTAACCATTCCCTTCTCCAGGGGATCTTCCCGACCCAGGGATCGAACCCAGGTCTCCTGCATTGCAGGTGGATTCTTTACTGTCTGAGCTACCAGGGAAGGCCCATATGTACACACACGTAAATATTCATATACACATTTCAAGTGTTGTGATTATTATTAAAACTTTTAACTACAAAGGGTGCATATTTTGTTACTATTTGCTTCCTATATTCTTAAAACTGTAGTCCTGGGACTTCCCTGATGGTCTAGTGATTAAGGCTCTGAGCTTCCAATGCATGGGGTGTGGGGGATCTGATCCCCAGTTGGGGAACTAAGATCCTACTTGCTGTGCAATGTGGCCAAAAAAATATTAAAAAAAAAAAAAAAAACCCACAGCCTTTATTAAGGGTCCTGATTTCTTGGTTTTTAAATAGATTCTTTTAAAGACAGGCAGTGCCCCACCTGAGGGCATTCTATAGATGCTTCCTGTGGACCTCAGGAAGGGTTTGAATCAGGAAAGACACTCACTGGTCCCACTCCCCACTCTGAGCTTCCAAACCCAGATCCAGCCTTCCTGGGGTCCAAAGAGCTACAGCCTCACTCTGCCTTCTCAAGGCCGCACTTGGGAGCAGACCTAGCACCTTGAAGGGTCTCAGTTCTACCCCCAGAATGACTGTTAGAGTCTGCAGGCCACTCAAGGTCCCCCACTGTCTCTCTCACACACGGCAGAAAGTTCTAGAAATATATAGTCACTGGAGAGAGGAGGATCCTTGAAGGCATAAATGTGTGCTTCCACTGGTTTCTGGACAGGCATTCAGGAGCATCCTTACACACTTAGCCTGTGCCCTCGCCCCTTCCTCCACTGCCCCTACCCAGATGCACAGTTTCCAGGCTCCCGAGTCTAGATGAGGGCAGTGGGCTAAAAGCTGAACTGTGACGACACCCTCCTATGACCTTGAGCTGCTCCCAGTCTCCATGCCTGCAGAAAGAGGTGCTGTTACCCTCGGATTTAGACACAAAATCTTTCAGTCTTCAGCTGGAACCAGAAGTTGGCAAAAGGGCACTGGCGTGTGTTGGCACTGGTAATTACTGAATGGTACAGCAGACAGCACCCCTCAACCCAGACAGGCTGGAGACCAGGGCCGGTGGTGATGGCTGCCACACCTGCGGTTAGCCAAACAGAGGTTTTTCTGGACACCTAACAGACAGCCTAGGTTCTTATTTCTGGGAGACCAGGTAACCACCAGACAATGTGGAAAACCCCCATCTAAAGGCTCTCACGGTTAATGCTCAAGTCTTGGAGTTCAAGGTGGATACAAGAAACTAACTTGTGATGTGCAAGAGAAAAGTGAAACTTTTAAAAAGATAATTGAGCACCAAGTTGCTTCAGTCATGTCCAACTCTTTGTGACCCTATGGACTGTAGCCTGCCAGGCTCCTCTGTCCATGTGATTCTCCAGGCAAGAACACTGGAGTGGGTTGCCATTTCCTACTCCAGGGGATCTTCCCAACACAGGGATCGAAACTGTGTCTCTTACGTCTCTGTATTGGCAGGTGGGTTCTTTACCATTAGCTCCATCTGGGAAAGGCCCCAAAAGATAACTGAAGAGGTGCCTTATTTCTATATTAGCATACAATTCTAACTGCAAAGGGACTTCCCTGGTGGCTCAGTGATAAAGAATCTGCCTGCCAATGCAGGAGATGTGGGTTAGATCCCTGGGTCAGGAAAATCCCCCTGGAGAAGAAAATGGCAACCTGCTCCAGTATTCTTGCCTGGGAAATTCCGTGGACACATTGAAGGAGCCTGACCCACTGTAGCCCATGGGATCACAAAAGAGCTGGACACGACTGAGTGACTACACAACAACAACAGTGCTGATGATCTAGCCCTTGGAATTGCAAGCTGTATGTTGTGTTGTGTGTGTGTGTGTTTTTAAAGCGTTCAGCTATCACCACCCCGGACCTAAGAAACACTTTAAGAGAACTGTGGCATTGGCAACAATTGCCAAGGAAACCGGAAGACTGAGCACTCAGGTTAAAGCAAGTTAAGCAAGGAAGAAACTAATTTCAAAGCTGCCTGCATTAATGTGTAAATATCCATTTAAAACCATACATTATAAGTGACGCAAAATTAAATTAGGATAGAATTAAATTAGAAACTAATTTAATGAAAGATTAGCTCTTTCTTGTTAGCACTGATTACAGGATACACCTAATTATGCAAAAGGTTTTTAATAGATGCCTTGAAGCAGTTTGTTCTGAGTGCTGACTTTGAAAGCAAGTTGGGCGAATAGCCTTCCGCCCCCGCAGTTCCCAAAACACTTTGGCGTCATTACTGGTACACTCATTTCACAGAATGGAAAGGACCTTAGAGATCAGTCAATTTGTCCCTTCCATTTTACAGGTGGGAAAACGGAGGCCTCAGCATAAATAAATGAGTTTCCAAAGCCATGTAAGCAGTTAGTATAAAAATGGAGCCAAAAATTCAAATCCCCTGACTCCCAAACTGTTGCCCCTTCTGCGACTTTTATGTCTTAGGAACAAGTTTCTAAGTACATATCAGAATTTTTTATCGAAGTATAGTTGATTTACAACTTTGTGTTGCTTTCTGGTATATGGCGAAGTGATTCACGTATGTCTCTCTCTGTGTGTATTTATTCTTTTCCATTATGGCTTATTACAGAACACTGACGACAGTTCCCTGTGCTCTACAGTAGGATCTTGTTGTTGATTTTATACATAGTTGTTTGTATCTGCTAATCCCAAATCCCTAATTTATCCCTCCCCTACCCACTTTGGGGCTTCCTTGCTGGCTCGGTGGTAAAGAATCTGCCTGCCAATGGGTTCAATCCTTGGATCAGGAAGATCCCCTGGAGTTGGAAATGGTAACCCACTCCAGTATTCTTGCCTGGGAAATCCCATGGACAGAGGAGACTGGCAGCTATAGTCAAAAGAGTTGGACATGAACAGGACAACCTCTTCCAATAACCATGAGTTTGATTTCTATGTCTGTTTCTATGGTAAACATCAGAAATTTTTTAATTAAAGAAAGTCCACTAGGGAAATTCTAGACTTCTTAAACTGCCCAACTCCCTTGATTCTGACTTATTTTTTAAACTTTGTATTTACACAAGATTTGTTGGAAATTAAGAACAGCACTCTGTACGTAGAAGCTGGATGAATTTACAGTTAAGGCAAATCAGCCATTCCATTTTCACTCTGACCGTTTGTGGCATCATAGGCCTGAGAGCCAGAGGACAAAGGACCAGCCTGGGCGATGCTGAGAGAGGGTGCAGGGGGTGATGGGGCACCTGACCAGGAACACGGCACCGGGCTCCTCCTATGCCCCCTCTTTACCACAGGAATCCCTAAGGGGGTGACATTACCACCTTGCTCGAATGACCGTGCTCCCTGCAGCCTCTCCAAACTCCAGGGCCTTTGCAGTTCTGTTCACTGAAGGGCATCAATTGTGCTCAAATGCCGAAGCCACTCGGTGCCACTTGAGGACGTTTCTCCCCCGCATTCACTAATTAACTTGGGCCACTTAACAGAGACTGACAGGAGAACACTTGCCCCGGGCCACGTGGATCACAGCCACACGCCATCAGCCTAACGTGGTCCCTTGCTACGAACATTTTCTTTTTTTCAATATTTATTTTATTTACTATTTGGCCGTGCCAGGGCTTAGTTGTGTATCAAATCTGGGCCCCCCTGCATTGGGAGCATGGAGTCTTGGCCACAGAACCATGAGGGAAGTCCCTTGGATGTTTTCAAAAAGCCATCAAAAGTGGAAATCAGACTGTCTGGCCCTGACCTTCTGTTTAGAATGATGTCGGTGATGAGACTCACAGTCACGGACGCTTCGGAGCAGATCCCAGGCCTGTCTGCGCTCCACGCTTTATAACCAGGTGGTCCATGGACATGACCTGTGGCCTGGGAGTGAGGCTCTGTGCAGGGAAGGGGCCGGCTCCAGGGGGAGACTCTCCCTCCATCTCAGCCTGCCAGCATCCCCCGTAAACCCGCAGCACACCATCCTACCTGCCTACCCCGCTGCCCCAGCCCCCTGTGCTGACCCCGTCTTCCCTCAGCCTCTCCTCCACCGGCCAGCCCAGTAGGAGCTTCAGTGAGGACTGAGGGGGATGTGGTGTGGGCCCCCTGCACTCCAGGAGGGCTAGAGGAACCGAGCACGATGACAGGAAGGAGAGCTGCCAGTCAGAAGCCAGGCACAGCTCCGCAACTGCTGTCGCCCACCGCCCCCTCCATCCCCCCAAAAAAAGTTGCCTTGAAAGCACTTTTCTAATCCAGAGGGAGAAACGGAACACTTTCAGCCCTGAGGGAGCACTCATAGGTGTCTTACCCTTGTCCCCAGCAGCTGACCGTGGAGGAACTTAGGGCCCCCGTTAACCAAGTCAGAGACTGCAATGCCTGTGTCCCCTCTGCAAAAGCCAGAGCAGGGTCACATTCTTCTCCATCAAGCAACAATTTTCAAAAAGAAAGGGTCATAGCACCCGAATTCACACGCACACCGGGCTATCCTGGTACATGGTTGGGATTTCACAGCATTCTCCTTCTAATATTCCAAAGGGTTGGGGTTTCCAAACTGAGTCTGGGGATCAGATTGTCATTTTTAGAATTTAATTCTGTAAATAAAGACCTGGAAAAGAAAAGCAAACTTTGGCCTCCTTCTCGTATTGCAGGCCATTCACATACACATAAATGCAACCAGAAAACTGACCTCCGTAGAGGGGCATTCTCCTCAATGTCTTCCAGGGTCTCCAAGGATGATCGCTGGGAGATGAGGCGACGTCTGCAGAGAGAGGGAAAAAAATCTAGGTGTTAAAACTGCGTCATGAAATGGATCAGGAATTTCCGTAAAGCTAAAACTGTTCTAAAATAAAGTCCGTAAAAAAAAAAATCAGACGAAAGGTGTCTTTAAAAGGCTGTCATACTCTCAGACTGTACCCTCAATGCCAAGCCCATCTTGCCTTGCTGAATCCTGACATTCTCCCTGGGAAGAAACGAGACGTGATGGAGACATTGTATGCTGCCAAGTAACAAAACCAGACAAGGTGCCTCTTACTGCATATAAGTTTGGCACTGTGTGTGCACGAGTGTGCTCAGTCGCTAAGTCGTGCCCCACTCTTTTGAGACCCCATGGACTGTAGCCCTCCAGGCTCTTCAGTCCATGGGATTTTCTAGGCAAGAATACTGGAATGGATTGCCATTTCCTCCTCCAGTGGATCTTCCTGACCCAGGGACCAAACTCGAATCTCCTGCATTGGCAGGCAGATTCTTTACCACTGAGCCACCTGGGAAGCCCATTGGTACTGTGTGCCCTTTTCCTAGAGCATTAGATATGTTTTTAGTATTAAAATACTGTTAAATATTGAAATATCAGTGGTCGGAACCAGCTTTAGCTGATAAATATTAAATTTTAAAACCATACTAAATAAAATATCAAAATCAGTAGGAGGCAATAAATAAAACTTATGGTCTCAGGGACTTCCCTGGTGGTCGAGTAGGTAAGACTCCATGCTGCCAATGCAGGGGACTCAGGTTCCATCCCCGTTTGGAAAGCTAAGGTCCCACATGCCTTGTGGCACAGCCAAAAGATCAAAACTTACCGTCTCTGGTTGGCCGTGATTTCAAAAGCAACTAGAAACACAGATGACATCATTTCCCCAGGAGAATTTCTCAGTGACCATTAAGAATATATATCAGGACATAACTAGGCAAAACACAAATGCTTTCCAGATGCTAAAGAACTGAAAACCACCTGCCCAAACCTCCTTGATCTTCCTTTGTCCAACTGAAATAAGAATGGGTCCTAGATAACTCAGAATATCTGATACAGGGACCGGGTTGGGTGATGGTTGGCAATGTCACAATAAATCCATTTGAATAAAGACCATCACTTCATAATACAATAGGTGATTTGGCTGATGGTGGGGGGTGGTGGTGATCAGAAAAAAATCTGATTCAATCTTTACCTTGGAAAGGACTAAAATTAGGATGTCTATTTTATATTCACTTGACAACATTTAGGTTAAGAACATGCAATTATAACCAAGGTCTAATTTGTCATTAAAAAAATGAAATGTTTTTTGCTTTGTTCTGTGTGTATTGTTTCTGACCAACCATGTGGCTACCTTTTTGTTTCACATTTTATTTTTAATAAGAAAGGTCATTTTTGCAAACCATTTGAGGGCTTCATCGATTTTCTCAGAGCCTGTCTTCATCTTTTTAAAAAATATTTATTTATTTGGCTATGTCGAGTCTTAGTTGCAGCATATGGGATCTCTGATCTTTAAGGTGGCATTCAGGATCTAGTTCCCTGACTAGGGATTGAACCCGGGCCCCTGCATTGGGAATGTGGCGTCTTAGCCACTGGACCACCAGGCAAGTCCCGTCTTCATATTTTGACATCAAGTCCTTTCTAAAACACTCAGCATGTTCTCCCTGCTTTTCTCTCCAGTGACCCTTGTCCATCCACGTGTGAGAACTGGAAGCACTCCGACATCACCTTCAGTGTCTTCATGACATGCTGACCTTTTATAAGATATGCAGTTTTATTCTGCAGTTAACTTACACTGAATTTCCATTTCTCTAATGTTGCCAGATTTCCAACAGTTAGCCAGACTGGAGGCAATGGCCTTGGGGAGACACTGGTCTTAACCGAGGGGTAGGGAACTGATTTTATAGGTGGGGATTTGAAAGGAACCCAATTCTTGAGCAAGCAAGAGCTCTCTATGCAGCCCCATGAGTCCGGGGACTTGGCTCACCAGGACCCCTGTGACCCTGTGGTTGAAGGAAGGGGCCACTTCATCTACTGAGGTCAGTTCCTCCGGGTGCCAGGTCTGGCTGGAATGTAGCTGCAGGCTGGGATGGGGGCCTAGTTAGTCCCACTCCCATCCACCAGAGCTCTCAGAGATAGGCGTCGCCATGCTCCCCACCCAAGGGATGGTGTGATGCTACAAGGAGCATGTGTGCTGGGGCAGACAGACTGAGATTTCAATCCTGGAGTCTGGAAGCTTTGGAACCTTAGAAAACTTCTTAATCCTTGAGCCTCAGTCTCCTCATCTATGAAATGGGGAGATGAGAAAAACTAAGAGAGAGACATAAAGTCCATGGTACAGAACAGTTCATGACTAGGAGCTTCTGGGTTTTCATTATCACTCCAGTTCCTGCCACCGGGGCTGCACCGTGACCCATAACCCTCCCCACTCAGTTGATGGGGTCATCTTGGCTCTCTTAGCTCTGGCAGCTCCTCCAACCCCAGCCAGCGTCTAGACTGTCACTTCAAACACCCTGTGCCTGAGTCAACCTGTGACACGTGCTCCCTCCACTCCTGCCCCTCCTTGTAAGCAGAACTAACTTGGTGTCACATGTGCTGCTGCACCGGTAACATATATAAATTGTGTATGCTGCTTCTCACCTAATACCAACATCTCCTCCAATGGGCATGTGATTAAAATGATAATTTACTCTGTCTACTTCTGGATAATGTTCTGAGTTGTTAAGTCAAAAGTGAAATATTATTTTAGGTATGCACCTCTAGATTGTCATTAGACAACCTATTCACAGGCAGAAATAAGTGTATGGGTTTCGGACCCTGAAAATTCCAACAAATTCCATCAAACTCCAAGCCTTCCTTTCTAGAATAGCATCATCAGGTGACAGGTAAACACACTTGGCTCGACCTGCAACCAGGGTGACTACAATGACCGTACAGCTTCAAGCTCTCCCTTCCTTCAATCATCCTGACAGGGGTCAACCAGGAAGCCCTGTGGTCAGCCCTGGGCAGCAAAGATACAACCAAGGTTGCAGCAAAGGCCCGGCAAGTGCGTTCTGCCCACCCGCCCAACCACACCAACAGCGAGCCTGGCCTGTTGGGACCGCAAAGCTGACCCCGGCTTGACTCCTGTCTTCAAGGGCTCATATTCAAGGAGGAATCCGTGGGACCATCAGCAGGGAATTCCATTAACAATCCCTCGAGCTCCTCTGGCATTTGGGGCTGCCCCTCCTCCCACCTCAAAAATGGTGAGGCCAGTCCTCCAGTTGCGAATGCCAAGTGAACCCACAGAGGACACATCAAGCCCTGTAGGGTACCCTGAGGCTCACAGGCTCCTGTCCAGCACTCAGACCTGGAGGTTCACCTTGGAAAACTAGGTCCAGTCCCACAAACACACAATCTGACAATTTCCTAATCTAAAAGCCACTCCCAGCATGCTCTTTGAAAAATAATCAAATTAGGATACATCTTTCTATGTATTTATAAGGATTTGTTTTCTAAAAGCTATTAAATCACGTATTCTCTTCATGAGTTGAACAGCTATAAATTCTCTCTTTCTCTCTCTCACACACACAGAGGCACTCTTAAGGTCTGGATTCCTTAAAGGGAAAAAAATCCAAAACTCAAATGCCCAACTGTTCCTTTAAATTCAGCAAACGTGCCTCCCGTCTTCATGAACAGAACCAAGCTATATACTCTTTAAGATGCACATATAGAGCTTGGAAAGAACTACCATGGATCCTTATAAAGAAACCATCATATGCATGTACACACTGCTATATTTAAAATGGATAACCAACAAGGATCCACGAAATAGCACAGGGAACTCGGCTCAGTGTTACGTGGAAGCCTGGATGGGAGGGAGTTTGGGGGAGAACGGATACGTGTATATGTATGGCTGAGACCCACACACACATATATATGTATGGCTGGTGGATATGCTGTCCCACCAGCATATCATAGTGTTAATCAGCTATACTCCAATATAAAATAAAAAGTTAAAAAAAAAAAAGAAATTGTCACATGGCAGCAGGAAAACAAAGATGTGATTCCTGCCACAAAGGGCCTGCCCTGTGGTGATCGCTCATCTCTGCCCCCTACCACCCAGCTACATCCTTCCAGGCTGTGTAAGAACATCTTCCCTTGCCTTCTATTCTCAGAAAGCCCCAAATGAAAGGGAAGGCTAAGAATAGGTGGCCAGCCTTCACCAGACACTTTTCACACTGCCGTCTGCCTCATAAACCAAGTCCATGACTGTGCAGACTCCTAACCATTGGGCACGGTTAACAAGCAGAGGTCTTTGCGTATTTTAATGACTGATGAGGAATACTCAGCCTTGGACCAAAACAGCATGCCCCCTTATTAACCAAGCAGACATTCAATAACAGCCCAAGCATTCTGCGTCGACATCACTACATGGATGGCTGAGTCCTCAGAATTCAGGGTCCCCTCTGTTATCTGACAACTATTATCTGGGTCCTTCCACACTGGCCACCAACACTTTTGAGGCCGATGTGGTTCACATTCAACACTCATAGGTGAGTCAGCCTCCCTAAAGCCCCCAGGCTCATTTTAGAGTATTATCCTTTGAAGGCTGGACTCTGCTGGGGCAAGAAAATGCCAATACCTGATGTGTTTGTCTATCTAGATATACCTATGTGGACCGACTAATTCACTTCTCATTCGGGCTAATGGTTGACGGTGGTGCAAGTCACCTAGGACCCAGGGCTGGTCACAGTGGGAGTCCTGGCAGTGGAGCCTCATCATAGTGGACACTGGACTCACTGATGTCCCTGCTGACCAGTGAGGCCATGGCAGGGTCATCCTGGGTCCCTCTGCTCAGGGTAATTCCCTTATGGGGTGACCCAGGGCAGCAGCTTGGCCCCAAATCCAGTGTCAGGTAGTGGGCACAAGCGGGGACAGCTCTGGCCCCTGATGTAGGACCAAGAGGAGATAAGGAAGGTGATCCCTGGTCCGACAAGTAAGTTGGGTTGGATCAATGCTCTCCACCCTGGCTACATCCAGGGAACGCGCACCATCTCTGGGAGAAAAACTCAAGCTTTGAGAGTAAGAAGAAACCCTGACCACCTGGGCCAACAAATTGCTATCCTGTGTGGCTCTGCTTCTCCCCATGTAAGGAACCCCCTTCCCGGCTATAAGACAGGCCACTGGACGGGGCATGAGGGCCCCATGGATTGCTCAGCTATACAGGGGATGTGCCAGCTGAGGTCATAATTACTTCAAATCCATCTAGACAGTTATCATGATCAAAAAAGCCCAAACAAACAAAACCTCCAACCACAGAACTTTTTCCTCTAGTCACCAGACACGTATACACTTGTAATTTATTTGCTTTGTTACTTGTGTCCTTCTCACACTGACCACCTCCTTCCTGTTGGGAAAAAAGTGATGACTCCAGGGGATTTCCCCAGTGGTCCAGTGGTTAGGACTCCATGGTCCCACTGCAGGGGTGCCTGGGTTTGATCGCTGGTTGGGGAATCGTGATCCTGCAAACATTACAGTGTGACCAAAAAATAAAAATTAAAAAACCAAAACAAGTACAGAGATAATAACACAGAAACATATACATTACCATATGTAAAATAGATAGCCAATAGGAATTTGCTATATGACTCAGGGAACTCAAACTGGGGCTCTGTGACAACGTAGAGGGGTGGGAGGAGGTGGGAGGGAGGTTCAGGAGGGAGGGGACATATGTATACCTATGGCTGATTCATGTTGTTGTATGGCGGAAACCAACACAATATTGTAAAGCATTCATCCTTCAGTTAAAAATAAATAAACTTAATTATAAAAAAAAAAAAAAAAAAAAAGGCCCCTCCTGCCACTGAGCTGCTCAGCAAAGCACTCGCTCCCCTCACCTGTGCAGGCTCAGGGGTGGCGTGTACTTAGCCAACAGCAGGGACTCGATCAAGGCCAGCTGAATAAACTCATAGAGTTCGCCATCAGCAGGTGGGTGTCTGGGGAATCTTCCCAGGCAGCGTTTTCGTGGCCTTCCACTCAAGGCTTCCCTATACACAGTTATTACTGGGATTTCTCTGTTCAATCCACCAGATCCCAGTCTGATCACCAGAGCCCAGAAATCATCCTCAGAAAGCATCCCATAGCCTCACGACAGTGAGAAGCAGTAGACCCTACCCCTGCAGGAGGTGGGGGGGCGGGCAGGAGGGATGGGGAGAAGGGTCAGTGCTCCCAGCACAGCCCAGCAGTGTGCAGGTAGAAGGCCTGATCTGTTTAAAATGGATTTCTTCTGAGTTTATTAAACATTCATTTCCCACTTGCTTTTTGACTATAAGAGTAATAGGTTTTCATTGTTAAAAAAAATTCGAAGATGTGTGAAATAGAAATTGAAGAAATGACCTGCAAACCCCAGGGCCCAGAGAGCACCCTCTAAGAGTCTGGTGTGTGTCCTTTCAGACTTGCTCCTAGTTTCACACATGCTTATAAACATAAATGTGTATATATATATATATACATACACACACACACAGCCTCCTCTGTCCATGGGATTCTCCAGGCAAGAATACTGGAGTGGGTTGCCATGCTCTCCTCCAGGGGATCTTCCCGACCCACGGATCGAACCCATGTCTCTTACGTTTACCTGCATTGGCAAGTGGGTTCTTTACCACTAGAGCCACCTGGGAAGCCCTTTCAGACATATACTTTTTATTTATCTGGCTGCATCGGATCTTAGCTGCAGCACATGGGCTTCTCTAGCTTTGGTGCTCGGGCTTCTCTCTAGTTGTGGCACACGGGCTCAGTAATTGCAACATGTGAGATCAGTTGTCCCGAGGCACGTGGGATCTCAGTTCCCTGATCAGGGATCGAATCTAAGTCCTCTGCATTAGAAGGAGGATTCTTAACCACTGGACCACAAGACAAGTCCCAGAGATAGACTTTTTAACAGGTAGAGAATCCCTTTGCAAAATGTCCTAAGATTCCATCCCTTGGTCAACATATCTCACCTACAAGAGAGGGCTTATTACTTCATTAAGCCATAAAGAGAAGAACCCCTATGAATCCAAGAATCATACTTTCACTGATACAGCTTTTATGAAAATGCTGGCTTTCAAATACCAGGCTCTCAAGGTCAAGTGCTAATGTTCCACTGCTCTTTCCTTCATTCTCTCACACGGCTTCTGATTGTTGGGGTCATAGCACCAGAAGCTCGAGCTCCACACTCAGCATCTAAATTGGGATGATTTTGGTCGTGATTTGGCAAATTTTAAAGCCAAGATCCCAGATGCTTCTGTAGCAGAAATTGTCAGATTGTGCTCCTTGAAGAAGCAAACTGTTTTGCACCAGTACATATGTGTTCACAGATGAAGGAAGAGAAGTCAGCTGCCACCTCTCAACAGAAGTTACAGAGTCTTACAGCAAAACGGCCCTGGCTTCAGCCAGAAGACGTGTTCGTTAGACGCATGCTCAGTTCTGCTTTCCACGGATCTAAAGCAATCTGTCTCACAGCAAAGGTGCTGGTGGAACTGAGTGAGGCCCTAGCTTGCCCATGTGGCAACGGCTGCTTGTCAGACTGTGGAAGAAACTCCAGAGGAGAGCTGGGGACTCTCAGCCAGACATCACAGTCTGGCTGGGCCAGGTCACTAGGCTGGGGTGGCTGCAGAACCCCCGGCCTGGACCAGTCAGGCCCTGCAGGAGTATTAGGCAAAGAGCGCATGACTGGTTTGCTTGAGCAGGGGAAAAAACCCTCTCCTCTGCGGCAGCATAATGCATGTACAGCCAGATCCACCCTCAGAATACTGATGGACACAGTTGACACCTCCAGAGGATCATGGCAGGTTTCCTTGCAAAGGAAGGAAATAGATAATCTTTAATAAAAGAAGAGCTGTGTGGATCCAGAAACAGACCAAAAAAAAAAAAAAAAAAGGCTAGGAAACTGATTTCGAATCTGACTACATTTTAAGAGTCTCTAGCTGATGAGCTGGGCAAAGAATCACATTGAAATCAATACACTGAGATGCCAATCAGCTTGTTCAATTAAGATCTGTTTCTATGTTTAAAAAATTCAGCCATTTCCTGTTTTTGCAAACATTTATTTATTAATGGAATATCAAATAGCAAGCAGCAAGCTGGATACTGAGAGACAGCAGTATATAAATACTGTCTCCTCCCTCATGGAGTTTACATTTACGATAAGGAAGACAGACAAGAAACAAGTAAAATGATTCTAATTGTAAAAGAAATTAACACAAAGGGGGAAGAAAGCAAATGGTCTAATAATACTGTGGGGCTACTAGCAAGACAGACTTCCCAGGTGGCTCAGCGGTAAAGAATCCGTCCGCCAAAGAAGGAGCTGCAGCAGACACAGGTTCAGTCCCTGGGTGGGAAAGATCTCCTGGAGTAGGAAATGGCAACCCACTCCAGTATTCTTGCCTGGAGAATCCCATGGACAGAGGAGCCTGGTGGGCTACAGTCCGCAGGGTCGCAAAGAGTCGGACGGGACTGAGCAACTGAGCGCACACACACGCTCTCAGGATACATTTAAGTCATTTGTAAACGTATTCAGTTCTTGTTGCCACATTTTTACACTCCTGTCAACAAAGCAACTCCAAGTGTTTACAGGGAATTCGGAGGCACTCAGCTTGTCCGAGTCTACTTTTGTTTCAAGGTTCTCATCAGACTCACCAAAACCTGGAAAACCAAGGTGTGAGGTCATCTTGGCATGGAGGGCTATGCACAGACAGACTTGTGGGCAGGGTTTAATAACTGGCCAGGTTATTTACACCTCAGATTCCAAGTCCACCCTACCCACTGGGCCCTGCTGATCTTACAAAATCCCCTTTCCATCATGTCATTCCCTAATTTGAAGATCCACAATGATTCTCCCTGGGAACAAGTTCAAACTCCTCTTAAAAAGGGACTAAGACCTCTGACTAGAGGTCAGAGGACAGAGCAGACACAGCACAAGGGGCCATCCTGAAAGCAGGTCTCCTGGGGGCATTCCTGGGGTCCCAGCAAATTGGGGCGGGGGGCTCAGCCAGGGCCACGAGCTGACAGTGGCACATTCTAATTCCCCCTGCACCCCATCCTGGAGGGAAGGGCCTGGCACTGCAGCTGGAGGGAGCAAGTTGGCCAAATGTACAGAACAGGAACCAAGAGCAAGTGTTTTTGTTTTAAAATCAGGACCCAGAAAAGTTTTGGGCTTTGTGTGACTGATGAGATAAACAACAGTATCCTTCAAAAGAAGATGCCAGATACCCACGGCGGGTGAACAGGGAGCCAAGCCAGGACAGGGTGAGGATGGGAAGGAGACATGAGCAATAAAAAGACCACTCAAAATAAAAAGATCAGCTTCATACTAGAAAGGAAAGAGGCCTGTCGATCGAAAAGAACTAGTTCAAGAAGTCTGGGGCCAACTCACGTTTGTTCTGAGTAGGAACCAGAATCTAAAGAATCAAATCCAGGTATTTCTGTGAAAAGGGTGCCCTGAGCCAGATGCGGAACGTGTGGGAGGCAGGGGAGGGTGCTAGTGAGCTCAGACAAGAGCCAAGATTTAACTGGGAGAGGACCTGCTGGAGAAGGAGCAGCCGGTCTAGCACAGGAGGTTCGAGGGTAAACTCAGGAAGGATGGACACACACGCCTCACGGGAGCTGGATAGGACAGAAGACCAGGTTTTGCAAGACACAGAGGCATTCCCTGAAGCAACGTCAGGGAAGAAGGCCAACAGAAATCAGGAGCCAGACAGGTCCCAATCAGATGGCGGTTCCAGGAGGAGCTGGTGAGACCCCGAAAGTCAAGTGAACATGCAGATGGGTGGGCTGGGAGCTGCACCGCAGTGCGGTGAAACAGACATGTGCACCCCGAAGCATGCGTGCACGTGTGTGTGCATTTACACGGTTGTTGTTGCTCAGTTGCTAAGTCACATCTGACTCTTTGAGACTGCATGGACTGCAGCACGCCAGGCTTCCCTGTCCTTCGCTATCTCCTGGAGCTTGCTCAAACTCTTGTCCATTGAGTCGGTGAAGCCATCCAACCATCTCATGCTTTGTTGCCCTCTTCTCCTTTTGCCTTCAATCATCAAACATTTATATGGTGTTTCCTTCTAGAGCCGGGAACTTCCTGATGTTCAAGCTGGTTTTAGAAAAGGCAGAGGAACCAGAGATCAAATTGCCAACATCCGCTGGATCATGGAAAAAGCAAGAGAGTTCCAGAAAAACATCTATTTCTGCTTTATTGACTATGCCAAAGCCTTTGACTGTGTGGATCACAATAAACTGTGGAAAATTCTGAAAGAGATGGGAATACCAGAACACCTGACCTGCCTCTTGAGAAATCTGTATGCAGGTCAGGAAGCAACAGTTAGAACTGGACATGGAACAACAGACTGGTTCCAAATAGGAAAAGGAGTTCGTCAAGGCTATATATTGTCACCCTGTTTATTTAACTTCTATGCAGAGTACATCATGAGAAACGCTGGACTAGAAGAAACACAAGCTGGAATCAAGATTGCCGGGAGAAATATCAGTAACCTCAGATATGCAGATGACACCACCCTTATGGCAGAAAGTGAAGAGGAACTAAAAAGCCTCTTGATGAAAGTGAAAGTGGAGAGTGAAAAAGTTGGCTTAAAGCTCAGCATTCAGAAAACGAAGATCATGGCATCCGGTCCCACCACTTCATGGGAAATAGATGGGGAAACAGTGGAAACAGTGTCAGACTTTATTTTTCTGGGCTCCAAAATCACTACAGATGGTGACTGCAGCCATGAAATTAAAAGATGCTTACTCCTTGGAAGGAAGGTTATGACCAACCTAGATAGCATATTGAAAAGCAGAGACATTACTTTGCCAACAAAGGTTCGTCTAGTCAAGGCTATGGTTTTTCCTGTGGTCATGTATTGATGTTAGAGTTGGACTGTGAAGAAGCCTGAGCGCCGAAGAATTGATACTTTTGAACCGTGGTGTTGGAGAAGACTCTTGAGAGTCCCTTGGACTGCAAGGAGATCTAACCAGTCCATTCTGAAGGAGGTCAGCCCTGGGATTTCTTTGGAAGGAATGATGCTAAAGCTGAAACTCCAGTACTTTGGCCACCTCATGCGAAGAGTTGACTCATTGGAAAAGACTCTGATGCTGGGAGGGATTGGGGGCAGGAGGAGAAGGGGACAACAGAGGATGAGATGGCTGGATGGCATCACTGACTCGATGGACATGAGTCTGAGTGAACTCCGGGAGTTGGTGATGGACAGGGAGGCCTGGCGTGCTGTGATTCATGGGGTCGCAAAGAGTTGGACACGACTGAGCAACTGATCTGATCCTTCTAGAGCAGAGCAACAAAGGAGGGGCAGGAACACCTGCAGGACAGGTGTGGGGGAGTGACGTGGAGGCAGTAGGTTGGAGGTGTTCCCTTAGACTGAGGCTGATTGTAACCTGTTCTGAACCTTCCGAAGGCCCGCAGGCACCTGAGTGGTGTCAGATGGACTCCCCTCCGGCCTCTTCAGGAAGTGTGTCATCCTGGATCCTCTTTTTGGTAGTACTCAGCACGGGGTCTTCTCTTAAACAGCTCACCCTGACAATAGCTCCAGCATCAGCGACCTCACCTTTCTTTCCCAATCCTCAGGAGGACTTAACTGTTGCTTTGCAAGGATGCCTTTACATGCTAAAAACCTTCTGGGACTTCCCTGACGGTCCAGTGGTTACGACTCTGAACTTATAACACAGGAGGCAGAGGTTCTGTCCCTGGTTAGGGAACTAGGATCCTGCATGCTGTGCAGCCAAAACAACAAATAAACAAGAAGACCTTCTAAGCCATTAGAAGACAGAATGGGGGCCCTCTATGCCCAGCGCTGTGGGGTCTGCAGCACAAAGACTGGCGACGGACAGGAGGAAGTTGAGCTCTACCCCGGGAGGTGAAGTCTGCTCCCTGACTCTCCGTTTGAAGAGCTGAGATGTCAGTGGAAGCTGATTTAATTAGAACCAGCAGAGACAGGCGGGGCAGGTGACTTCCATGCTGGTATTTCACAGAACCTTTCGAGGCCTTTCCAGCATAATCGTTCCCCTGAGTTTCTCCTTTGGTTTCCAGCTTGACCTTTCTCTGCTCCAAAGGGCCTTCAGTAGAAATGGATTCTGACAGCTCGGAAACAGCAGGCAATTATTTATAGCAAATTCAGGATGGATGGGGTTTCATCAATCTTTATTTTCTGGTTTTCCCGATTAACCACGGCCTGCACTCAGTCACAGCGTACAGAAACGAAGACAGATGAGCCCTTGTCTTTCCAGCTTCAAGCATCAGCCTCCTTTTGCCCACTGAGGGACTCAAATGATCTCATTTGTCTCTGGAGCCTTTTAAAAAAATCCCTTGTTTTTCCTGGGCTGCCGAAGTTTAGTCTCTTTATTGAAAGCTGATGGGGACTTTCACAACGGGATCGCTAGGCTCATAAGAGGCTTATGGGGTAAGGAATGTGCCATGGTGACCAAATCGTAATTCAAAAGAAAACTCAGAATCTGTTTCACCTGCTCTTCATCCAAATCCTACCATCCTCCTAAGGCACAGTGCAGTGTCACCTGCTCTGCCAAGCTGTCTCTGACATTTTCTGAGCTCTTACAACATTTCTGAGTTCTTACAACCATACTACATGGAAATATTGATATCTAGATACTTGTAGAATGATTGATTTTATTCTTATTATGCCCTGTATCTCCATGACGCATGCAAGCTTAGTTGCTCAGTCGTGTTTGATTCTTTGTGACGCCATGGACTGTAGCCCTCCAGGCTCCTCTGTCCTTGGGATTTTCCAGGCAAGAATACTGGAGTGGAAAAAAAAAAAAAAAAGAATACTGGAGTGGGTTGCCATTTCCTTCTCCAGGGGATCTTCCCAACATAGGAATCAAACCTGCGTTTCCTGTGTCTCCTCCATTGCAGGTGGATTCTTTACCTGCTGAGCTATCAGGGAAGTCCCCGTCTCTCCAATCTGACTGCAAACACCTGGAAAAGATAATTATGTCTTCCCTTCTCTATTTTCTATTTTTCTGGCTGCGCTGGGTCTTTGCTGTGGCATATGGGCTGTTCATTGCAGTGTGCAAACTTTACCTAATTGCAGCCTGTGGGCTTAGTTGTTCTGTAGCACGTGGAATCTTAGTTCCCCAAGTAAGGATTGAACCTGTGTTCTCTGCATTGGAAGGACCACTGGACCACGAGGGAAGATCCTGTCTTCTGTTCTTTGAAACCTCCTTAATGACTAGCACAAAGCCTTGTCATAACAGCTGTCTGCAGCTACATCAGGCTCACAAGAAGCAAGGATGGATCTTAACTGCTCCAAGGAGTCAGATGAACACTGCTCAGGGGGACTCTTCTGAGTCCTCTCAAAAAACCAGGAGATCCAAACCATATCACGAATGAGGTCCAAATGAAAGCTGGGACTGCAGAGATCATCGGTGGTCAAACTTCTTCTGAGCAGCAGAATTTTTTTTTCAAACTAAATGTTAAATCAAGTCCCAAGATATAAAACAGATTAGAGTAACGATAAGTTTTACAAGTAATTTTTTGACATTCAAATGTATAACTCCATCATGATTAGAGCAGTGAAGCTATTTTGATGCAGAAGCAAATCTCAAAGGAGTAGTTACAGATGATATTTCTAACCTGAGGTCATGTCAGTATCTAGTTTGTCTTTTTAATCTTGGTTGTACAGTATGGAGATAATCCCAGTTGATACACATAAGTAGGTACCTATGGTAACCATTTTCAAACATCTCAAGACTCACTTCAATTAAATAGACGTGGCCAGTTAAACTTAGTTGCATAAAATCAACTTACTCTGGCAGCAAAATTAAAGCAAAATTAATGTACAGGCGGTCACCAGCATGATAGGATTTGCTATAGAAAGGTATTGATTTTGTATTTTTCAGCAGTTTTTAAAAACACTTTATATATATATGTATACATTATAAGTGTATAACATTATACCTCAAAATGTTAAACACAAAATTACCCCATAAAAGTGGCGATTCCATTCCTAGACATAATTCAAGAGACATTAAAGTTATATTCACACAAAAAGTTGTATGTGAATGTTCACAGCAGCATTATTTATAACAGCCAAGAGGTGAAAACAACCTAAATTCCATCCGACTGACGAATGGATGAATAAAATGCAATATTCTTCAGCCATAGAAAGGAATGAAGTACTGATGCTAAGCTAAGTTGCTTCAGTCGTGTCCGATTCTGTGCAACCCCATAGACGGAAGCCCACCAGGCTCCCCCGACCCTGGGATTCTCCAGGCAAGAACACTGGAGTGGGTTCCCATTTCCTTCTCCAATGCATGAAAGTGAAAAGTGAAAGTGAAGTCGCTCAGTTGTGTCCGACTCTGAGCGACCCCATGGACTGCAGCCTACCAGGCTCCTCCGTCCATGGGATTTTCCAGGCAAGAGTACTGGAGTGGGGTGCCACTGCCTTCTCCGAAGTACTGATAGAGGATACAAAACAAATGGACCTTGAAAACACTATGCAAAGTGAAAGGAGACCGCTGCACAAGACCACATGGTGTATGAGTCCAATTAAACAAACTCCATAGAAGCAGAAAGTGGATTAGAGGTTGTCTAGGGCTGGGTGTGGGAAGCAGAAGGAATGGGAAATGACTGTTGATGGCCACAGGCCTTCTTTTTACGGTGATGAAAATGCTCTAAATTAGAGCATGGTTGCACAAGTCTGTGAATGTACTAAAACCCAAGACTTGTGGTTTGTTGTTCGGTCACTAAGTTGTGTTCGACTCTTTGTGACCCTGAGGACTAGGATCCTCTAGGCTCCTGGTCCTTCACTGTCTCTTAAAGTTTGCTCAAATTCATGTCCATCGAGTCAGTGATGCCATCCAATCATCTCCTCCTCTGCCGCCCCCTTCTTTTGCCTTTAATCTTTCCCAGCACAGGGTCTTTTCCAAAGAGTTGGCTCATACTGTTTTCTAGAAAGGACAGAGCCTGGGGGCAACTTTCAAGAAGCAAGAAGAAAGACAAAACACCCTCCGAGGTGCTTCTGTCAGCGTCTGGGGAAGTAGTTTAATTTTTTAACAGCTTATTCGGAACCCTTTGAAAATACATTATTAGCACATCGGTCTCACTGTCTAGCTAATTAGCAACTGCAGTTCTAATTACCAGGCTGTTCAGGAAAGGTTTCCAAAGTGAATGTGCAGTCAGAGAGCTATGCCGAAAACCACATGGACATTCACTTAAATGTCCTGTGGATCCAACTGCTTATTGGATGCTCTGGCAAAAGTCCAACCCAGAGGTCTAAGCAGCTCTTTATGCCAGCACTTCGGTGTGAGACTCCATGGTTATTATGGGAAATAACCTATTTTTATTAAACATTTGTATTGCGGGCTTCCCAGGTGGCACAGTGGTGAAGAACCCACCTGCCAGTGTAGGAGAAGCAAGAGATGCAGGCTCAATCCCTGGGTCAGGAAGATCCCCTGGAGTAGGAAATGGCAACGCACTTCGGTATTCTTGCCTGGGAAATTCCATGGACAGAAGGGCCTGGTGTGCTACAGTCCATGGGGTCACAGAGTCCGACAGGACTGAGCACGTGTACACACACACACACACACGGTTGAGTTATTATATTAGTTTTAGGTGTACAACATAGTAATTTAACACTTTTATGGGTTATACTCCATTTAAAGTTATTATTAAAATATTGGCTATATTCCCTGTGAAAAGTGAAGCTCGCTCAGTCGTGTCCGACTTTTTGCGACCCCATGGACTGTAGCCTACCATGATCCTCCATCCGTGGGATTCTCCAGGCAAGAATACCCAGGGATTGAACCCGGGTCTCCTGCATTGCAGGCAGACGCTTTACCATCTGAGCCACCAGGGAAGCTCATATTCCCTGTGACGCACAATATATCCTTGTAACTTACTCATTTTATCCACAGTAGTTTGTGTCCTTTAATTCTCCTACCCTTATCATGCCTCTCCTCTCTTCCCTCTCCCCACTGGTAACCACTTGTTTGCTCTCTATACCTGTGAGTCTGTTTTGGTATAACCCATTTGTTTATTTTTTTAGATGTGCATATAAGTGATCACATATAGTATCTGTCTTTCTCTGACTTACTTCACTAAGCATAACACCCTCCATGTCCATCCACGTTGCTGCAAATGGCAAAATCTCACTCTTCTTTACGGCTGAGTAGTAGTCCATTGTGTCCATGTGTGTGATATATCACAAATAATATATTCTTAACAACCTCCAAGGTGAGGGATATATTATTTTCAACTAATGTTTCCAAAAGCAATGGGCTAAAATAAATGTAACCGGTTGCCATTTTATCTTCCTAAGGATGTTCGCTGGTGTTGTTGAGGGCAGGATCCTTATACCGGATCTCTGGAATCTCTTAGGGGGTCTGCCTGCACACCTTTAAAATCAGATGTAAGGCACGCATGCATATATGTGTGTCTACACTCTCTCTCTTCTAAAAGAGAATCTATGAGATCCCAAGAAAAGATCAGAACCCACTGTTATCAGGTAAAGAATGATGCCAGCAGGGGTGACAGGGCAGAGTCCCAGATCCAGTTCTGTCCCTATTATGTAACTTGCAGCAAGATATCATTGTTACCATTATCAATGTCATCAGTACATACACACAAATATTCAGTCCTTGGTGGTGGAGATACAGAGAAAAGCAAAGAAATGTGAGACCTGGTTCCTGTTCTGGGTGACTATTATGGAGACAGGGCAAACACAGCTCTGAAGCTTGGAGAATTTGATCAAGTACTCACAAGCCAGAGCATGAAATGCAGGTGAGCTCTGAGCCATGCCCACTTGGCAGGGAGGCAAGGCTGACGGGCTTGTGGGGAACCAGAGTTCCACTGAGGATGCGTGTAGAGGGGGACTCTCTGCAGAGCCTTTGGCTCTGCCTGATGAGGGAGGCATGGAGCCCAGGTGGCTAGGGTTTTACTAGGTGGCAGGAATCTTGGAAAAAGCTGAGGGATGACGGTCAAAGCAGAGATGAGGGTAGAGCGTGAAAGCTGGGTAGACTCTAAAGATCGCAGAAGAAATAATAACACTCTGATCTAGCAAAAGGAGAGTAGCAAAACAGAAGGATTTTGTAAAACGTTACCAAGAAAGGGATGCTCAGGACTTCCCTGGTGGTCCAGTGGCTAAGACTCCACACTCCCAATGAAGGGGTCTGGGTTTGATCTCTGATCAATGTCAACTACAAACTGGTACTTGCCAAAAGCATTGCCAGTGACTGAACAACCAGGGCATTTGCCATCTGCCTCTGCAGATTGAACCCTATGTTGCTCCAGCTGTTGACCTTCAACACCCACTGCGGGAGTTCAGGGTGGAGTAAGGCACTCTGTGCTCCAGGCAATCTGGTGGGACAGGTCTTTAGATAGCTAGATATCTTCAGCAATTGATTTCATAATCCCAATCCTTGCATCTCCTCTTACCTAGAAAAGCATTAAATCCATTCATGATGATGTCAGCTCCTCAAGACAAGCAGAAAACCTTTCATAAAATGAGTACTTAATTGCACTGAACTCCTCCTTCACCAAAATCTTATATATTGACCTTCCCCCAGTGCCTCTTCAGAGCAGTCTCTCAGAGCTATCTGAGGTGCTGCCTCCTGGGCTGCAGTCCTCATTTGGCCCCAGCTAAAACTTAACTCCCAACTCTTACATGGTGCATCTTTTTTAGTCGACATCAAGGACCTAGATCCCACATGCCGCAACTAAAGATCCTGCATGTTGCAACAGCCAAAAAAAAAAGAAAAGAAGGTATGAATCAAGACACTCAGAGCAGACAAGAAGCGTGCATATATACTATGGGGAGTTTCCACACACATGAACCTACTCCTCCATCTCTGGGACAAAGCTCACCTAAATTATAAACTATTATAAATTATAAACTATTCATTCACACATTCAAACGTCCATCCAGCATTTACTAAGTACCCACGACAAGGAACTGGGGGATCAAGAATGAACGGAGCACAGTCCCCACCTCCAAGGACAAACTGATGGGGAGACAGCTGAAGAATGCTTAGGGACGTCCCTGGTGGCCCAGTGGTTACGATTCTGAGATTCCATTGCAAGGGGCTCAGGCTCCATCCCTGGTTGGGGAAATTTCACATGACATGAGATGTGGCCGAACAAAAAGAAAAAAAAAAAAAGAGAGCGAGATTATGAAAAGGAGAGGATGTGTTGTGAGGGCAAGGGGAAGGGGGAACCCCAGGGCAGGGCCAGGGAGGAGACCTGGGAAGGCTTCCTGGGTGTCAGTGCTTGGACAGACCCTGCAGATCACTCATCCAGGTGAGGAGACCACACACGGTCCGGCTCCAAGAGTCACATGTTAGCAAAGCCCCAGGAGGAGCTCCCAAGGATGTACCACACCACCCGGTCATCTCCAGAGGGAATAGCAACTCTGCCCTTCTCTGCAGCCAGCACATACGAAGGTTAAGAAGGCGATCTTAACTGTTTCTCTGCAATGCAAATCATCCCCTGAAACTGCCCCCGACTCAGTCTGGGAGATTTTATGTTTGGATTTCAACCTGAGTCCTTTAAAACGGAAGCTTGTCAGGCGTCAGGACATGCGAAGCTCACCCTGAGGCTGGACTGTGCCTATTAAATTGGCGCCAAGGTTTAATACCTCATAATCATCAGGAGCCCAATTTCCCAGGTTCATAAACCCAGCAGCAGTCCAGCTTCTGAGTTTAGACTAATAAAAAGCACGAGGCATAAAGGGACCCACGGCCCAGCCACAGGCAGCCCGAGAAGCTTGGGGTATGTGGTCCTGGAAACCAGAAACACCCCCACCGCCCACCCTGCCAGAGGCCAGAGAGAAGGTGTGAAGAAAGCATTCCTCCTGTATGGCTGGGACAGACCCTCCAACAGCAACCAGGCTCTCAGCAAGGACGTCAGACCAGACCAAAAGGCTGGCAGGCCCTTGTTACAGGAATATCACATCCTAAGCGCTCCAAGGGCTTATAAACATCCTCTGTCCATGGGATTCTCCAGGCAAAAATACTGGAATGGGTAGCCACTCCTTTCTCCAGGGGATCTTCCCGACTCAGGTATTGAACCAGGGTCTCCCTCATTGCAGGTGGATTCTTTACCATCTGAGCAACCAGGGAAGCCCTTAAAGACATCTCTGCATTTAATTCTCACTTTCTCTATAAGGTAGGTACTGTTCTGACTCCCATTTCACAGATGGAGAAACTGAGGTTCCTACATGGTATGTAACTTGCCCACGGTCCCAGAGCTGGGAGGTGGTATTGACAGATAAGGAACCCTAGATCTCTTCCAGAAGGAGCAGCTCATAGCCTGATGGAGGAAGGAGTGGGCTGTATTCCAGAGGGGAGTCAGGAGGGATGGAGGGCTGCTCAGTGGTCCCCCCTCCCACGGGGCTGACGGCTTATCACTGTCATCGCCAAGCCCTGCAAGGAGCCACCGCTCTGAGGTCTCCCATGATCCCACGGGGCTGGCTTCAATCTGGGGAAACCCCCAGGTTTCAAAGGAGTCTGGGAGAGCCTCTGCAGGTCACACACGGCTTTAAACCCCCTCATGTACTTATCTGAACATTAGGACATCTGCCCCCATGGTCCTTTCAAATTCTGATGCATTCTCCAGATGCTTGTTTCAAAAGAAGTGAAGTTCTAACAGTTTTTGCTAGGTTTGAAAGAAAGCTCTTTTACTTCAAAGTTTATTTCAAATGAAAGCTATGTTGTCAAAGAAATAAGACAGCTTTCCCAAACTAGGTAGGAATGGTGGTTTCAAAAAAAAGAATTCACTTTTGAACCTTGATTGGGCATAGAAGAGCTTCACTCTTGGAGCTCCAAGGCTCGATTCGCATTAGGAATAACTGAGTTTTCCTCATAGATCAGGCTTATTTTTTTTTTTTTGGTCGCCTGGGTTGTGGGATCTTAGTTTCTGACAAGGCATGGAAACTGGGTCCCCTGTAGTGGAAGCGTGGGGTCCTAATCACTGGATCATCAGAAAAGTCCCTCACAGGCCAGGCTTAATGTGTTGAATCATTAGATCAACACATCAATAGATCAATCATTAGACTTCAGAGGCTGGAGTCTAATGGAGATCCTGTACTGTGGGCACCTGGGAGGGGAGCCCCCAGTGCAGGTCTGAGCACTTGTCTCCTGCACTGAGGACCTCATCATGGTGGGGGCCTCTCAAGTGTAGAGGCGGGGGGCTCTTCTTCCAGGCTCAACTGTCAGTCCCACCCTGGGGCTCAGCTTTGCTCTGTGTCCTGGTTTTTCCCCACTAAAAAAGTTTTTTTTATTGTGGTAATATACAGGACTTCTCTGGTGGCTCAGATGGTAAAGAAGCAATGCAGGAGACCTGAGTTCGATCCCTGGATCAGGAAGATTCCCTGGAGAAGAGAATGGCAACCTACTCCAGTATTCTCGCCTAGAGAATCCCATGGACAGAGGAGCCTGGTGGGTATAGTCCATGCAGTCGTATATACACAATCTAAAATTTAGCATTTTAACTATTTTTAATGGCAACCCACTCCAGTACTTCTGCCTGGAAAATCCCATGGACCGAGGAGCCTGGTAGGCTGCAGTCCATGGGGTCGCTCAGAGTCGGACAGGACTGAGTGACTTCACTTTCACTTTTCACTTTCATGCATTGGAGAAGGAAACGGCAACCCACTCCAGTGTTCTTGCCTGGAGAATCCCAGGGACGGCGGAGCCTGGTGGGCTGCCATCTATGGGGTCGCACAGAGTCGGACACGACTGAAGCGACTTAGCAGCAGCAAGCATACAGTTTAATGGCATTAAACACATTCACATTGTTGTAAAACCATTACTCTCCCCTCCCCACAACCCCACCCCAGAAACCACCATTCTCCTTTCTGTCTCTGTGGATTTGACTATTCCAGGTCCTTCATCTAAGTGGAATCATACAGTATTTGCCCTATTTCACTTGGCATAATCCATCCAAGTCGCATGTGCCAGAATCTCCTCCCTTTGAAAGCTGAATAAGTAATATAGATCACATTTTGTTGAGTTTTCATCCATTATAGGGCTTCCCCGATTGCACATGTAAAAAATCCACTGGCAAGGCAGGAGACAAGGGTTCGATTCCTGCATCAGGAAGATCCCCTGGAGGAAGCAATGGCTACCCACTCCAGTATTCTTGCCTGGAGTATCCCGTGGACAGAGGAGACTGGAGGTCTATAGTCCATAGCGGTGCAAAGAGTCAGACACAACTGAGCCACTGAGCACACAAACTCACATCCATTAACGGATACTTGAATTGCTTCCGAGACTTCTGGGTATCGTGAATAACGCTGCTATGAACATGGGTGGGCAAATACCTGTTCAAGTTCCGTGCCTGGCTTTTTTGTTGTTTGAACTCTGAAAGGGCAAACTGGCATCACTCCTATCAGATGCCCCAGGGTTGCCCCTGGGTGGCCCGGAGGGGTGAAAGGAAGGGAGGCAGTCCCCAGGGGGTTGCCCACACAGACACAGGTGTCTCCCAGCGAGCTGCCAGTGAAGTTCCGGTATTCATGGGAGCCGGCCTGGTGCTTTTAAGTGTGGGAATGAACGAAAAGCCACAAGCCCCTACGTGCCCATCTCCTTCCCTGCCCCAAACATACTCTTCCGTCCAAGAAAGGTAAGCCGCCCACTGAGCCCCCCAGGGCACATGTGGGCAGCTGGAGCCCTGGTGTGGAGCATCTCCATCCTCCCTCCTTCCCCCTCGCCCCCTCTGCAGGCAGAGCCCCCTCCTGGCTCCCGTGACATCCTGGACACGGCTCTGTCACGGCAGCCCTGCACCGTCCTGGTGGATTTCCCATCTGGCTCTCTTAGGTGACTCAGGGCTTCCGAAGTCCAGGACTAATGCATATTACCAAAGGTGGTGGCTCAGACAGTAAAGAATCTGCCTGCAATGCGAGTGATCCAGGTTTGATCCCTGGGTCGGGAAGGTCTCCTGAAGAAGGGAATGGCAACCCACTCCAGTATTCTTGCCTGAAGAACTCCGTGGATAGAGGAGCCTGGTGGCTACAGTCCACGCGGTGGCAAAGAGTCTGACACGACTGAGCAACGAACACTAATGCACATTAGGTCCACAATTAATATCCGTTGAAATGTTAGTCGCTCAGTCGTGACTGACTCTTTGCAATCCCATGGACTGTAGTGCGCCAGGCTCCTCTGTCCACGGAATTCTCCAGGCAATGCTGAATGATGGAACAAGGTGAAATAACTGGCTCCTCAAAAATCCCCAAACAACCCCAAATAAACACCACATAAAGTATCACGGACAGAATCAACCCAATACGTGTTTCCTAAGGATGGCACCTTGCTAGCCTTTTCAAGTGTATTTTGAATGAGCCAACACAACTGCAAAAAAGGGGCATCTGGCAAGTAACATGGACCCTGAATTTCCAAGTAACTTTTTGAAAAAATTAGTCTGCAGCTGGACCATCCGGAGCTGGAAGATTCTCGGTGGGGGTGGTGGTGGTAGGGTCCCAGGCTCTGTCTGCTCTGAGGCTCTGTTTCCTGACACATGAGGGGAAAAATCCAGGAAGTCTCCCAAAGAAGCCTGGAAAGTTTTTGTTTTTTTAAGTGGAAAAAAAAATAGACGCAGAATTGAAATTACCATTAAGCAAACATGAAAATATGAAAGCACACTCCCAGGAGAACAGGGAAAATAATTTCCGCTGATAGTGATCTTGAGGTCAGTTTTATGGAGTGAATCAGGCACCAGGCAGAGAGCAAGGGATCGGCTTTCTAGTCCCAGCTTCCCGCGCCCTGGTTCAGTCATTCAGAAATAACTCCTACTCCTTGCTTTTTCTACTTTACAACGAGGGAACTGCCGCCCTTCCTCCTCCGTTAAGACTGTCAGCAGAGAAATTGTGCCCGACACAGAACCTGGAGGATGCCCTGACTTCTGACAACACAGAAAGAATTCCATAAGCGCCCACAAACACAGCCACCAACAGACACGTGCAGGATGAGACCTCATAACAAGAGGAGGTATTCATAATGTGATACTTAGTGAAGAAAGGAAACTTGCAAAATCGTATGTACAGTTTGGTCTCTATTAAAAGAGAGAGAATATATACGCACACCATAACCAATTGATAGACTGTAAAGCACCCAGCTCTGTGCATTCGAGCATGCTCAGTCACGTCTGACTCTCTGCAACCCCGTGGACTTGTAGCACGCCAGGCTCCTCTGTCCATGGGATTTTTCTAGGCAAGAATACTGGAGTGGGTTGCCAGTTCCTCCACCAAGGGATCTTTCTGATTCAGGGATCAAACCTATGTCTCTTGTGTCTCCTGCATTATAGGTGGATTCTTTACCACTTGAGCCACCTGGGAAGCCCCATGCCCTACACCAAAAACAGTAACTGGTCATTTCTGGGAAATAATAGACTTACGGGTAATTTGAATTTCTGGCTTTTTTCTAAATGTTTCACACAGGTATTCCTTTCTGTTATCAGGAAAAAAAATATAGTTTTTTAAAAGATGTATAATTACACAGAGACATAAATATATATTATGTGTGTGTGTGTGTGTGTGTGTGTGTGTGTGTGTGCGTGCACGCCCTGTGAGTGTATTCTGGGTGATAGGGAAGAGTCAACTGGTGCCATTATTGAAGAAAATAGGTGGAAAGGCAAGAAATTAAAGGTTGATAAGACAACCCTTTGGATTAAGTGATTTCTTGGCCAGTGGCTCACACACACATATCAAAAAAATCCCTAGAATTGCTTCTTTCCAGCAGACAGGAAATCACTCATTTCCCCTGAATTGTGAACTTTCAGGCACCAAGTCTGATGAGGAATCACTGCATTCAAACCAACCTTCCTTTTCCTTCTGTAAATCACCTCTAAGTGAGAGCTTGCTTCTAGACAGTTTGGGAAAAAACAGCAAAATCCTTAGTTGTGTGTCCACCCAGGTTCACAGCAGTATGAGTCACAACAGCCAACAGGTGTAAACAACCCAAGTGTCCATCAACGGATGAACGGGTAAACAAAGTGTGATATATACACAACAGAATATTATCTGGCCTTAAAAAGGAAGGAACTTCTGACACATGGTACCACATGGATGAACCTTAACTGCTAAGGGAAATAAGCCAGTTATAAAAGCACAAAACACGACACATTCCAGCCCTAGAATCGGCTGGATTCTAGCCCTTGATGGCTCCTAGAGCAATCAAGTTCATAAAGACATGAAGTAGAATGCTGGTGTCCAGGAGCTGGGAGAGGGAGGCATAGGAACTTATTGTTTAATGGGTACAGACTTACAGTTTTGCAAAATGAAGAATGTTCTGGAGATCAACTGCAAAACACTGTGAATGTTGAACACTACTGAACTGTACATTTAAAAATGGCTAAGAGTAATTTTAAACTGTACATTTAAAAATGTGTGCGTGCATGCTAAGTCATTTTAGTCATGTCCGACTCTTTGTGACCCCATAGACTGTAGTCTACCAGGGTTCTCTGTCCATGGGGATTCTCCAGGCAAGAATAGTGCAATAGGTTGCCGTGCCCTCCTGCAGGGGACCTTCCTGATCCAGGGATTGAACCTGAATCTCATGTTTCCTGCATTGGCAGGTGGGTTCTTTACCACTAGCGCCTCCTGGAAAGTCCTAATGTAAAATTTGAATCATAGAAAAAGCAAGAGAGTTCCAGAAAAACATCTACTTCTGCTTTATTGACTATGCCAAGGCTTTTGTGTGGATCACAACAAACTGCAGACAACTCTTAAAGAGATGGGAATACCAGACCACCTGACGTGCTTCCTGAGAAATCTGTATGCAGGTCAAGAACCAACAGTTAGAACCAGACATGGAACAATGGACTGGTTCCAAATTGGGAAAGGAGTACATCAAGGCTGTATATTGTCACCCTGCTTATTTAACTTATATGCAGAGTACATCATGTGAAATGCTGGGCTGGATGAAGCACAAGCTGGAATCAAGATTGCCGGGAGAAATATCAATCACCTCAGAGATGCAGATGACACCACCCTTATGGCAGAAAGTGAAGAGGAACTCAAAAGCCTCTTGATGAAAGTGAAAGAGAAGCGTCGAAAAGCTGGCTTAAAATTCAACGTTCAAAAAACTAAGATCATGGCATCTGGTTCCATCACTTCATGGCACATAGATGGGGAAACAATGGAAACAGTGACAGACTTTATTTTTTTAGCCTCCAAAATCACTGCAGATAGTCACTGCAGCCGTGAAATTAAAAGACGCTTGCTCCTTGGAAAAAAATCTATGACCAACCTAGACAGCATATTAAAAATCATAACAGAACTTTGCTGACAAAGGTCTGCCTGGTCAAACCTATGGTTTTTCCAGTAGTCATGTATGGATGTGAGAGTTGGACCATAAAGAAAACTGAGTGCTGAAGAATTGATGCTTTTGAACTTGGTACTGAAGAAGACACTTTAGAGTCCCTTGGACTGCAAGAAGATCTAACCAGTCCATCCTAAAGGAGATCAGTCCTGAGTGTTCATTGGAAGGACTGATGCTGAAGCTGAAGTTCCAATACTTTGGCCACCTGATGCAAAGAGCATACTCATTGGAAAGACTCTGATGGTGGGAAAGATTGAGGGCTGGAGGAGAAGCAGATGACAGAGGATGAGATGGTTGGACAGCATCATATTGACTCAATGGACATGAATTTGAGCAAACTCTGGGAGATAATGAAAGACAGGGGAGCCTGGCGTGCTGCAGTTCATGGGGTTACAAAGGGTTGGACACGACTTGGCGACTGAACAAGAAAGAGAAGAGTAGCCACAGACAAGTATTACTTGATTAATTCTCCGGAGACAAGAAAGAAACCTAGCTCCCGGTGAGGCTATCTTGATGGTGTACTTTGACAATGAGTTTTTTAAAAAACAGTCAAACCTTCAATCATATTCTCTACCTAGATTTTTAGGATGAGATAAAAATAGGAAAAAAATCATAAACTCTCTTGAGAAAAATATAGTCTTTGGAACAGCAGACTAATTTTAATCTCGCTAGGAGCAACCAACTTTTTGTCTGTGCATGTGTTTTAATTATTTATTTTTAAACTTCAACAGATGTCTTTTATAAGCTCACACAGCCAGGATCATCTGACTGGAATCTATTTAGCAGCATATCTCGCACTGACGCCTTGGGCTGAATAAACATTGACATGGAAGAAAGAATCACTGTTCACTGATAAAAGTGTACACAGTAGAAAAAAACCATCGAGGGGAAAAGCTCTACTTGAAATACTTGCTTATAGGCAAGGTGTCCTTTCCCCTTAAGGAAACAGGAGTTTTCTTTCTTTTTAAAAAACTTTTACTGAAGTATAGTTGATTTACAGTGTTGTTAATTTTTGCTGTACAGCAAAGTGAGTCAGTTTTTACATTTTCTTTTTCATATTCTTTTCCACCGTGGTTTATCACGGGATACTGAATGTAGCGAGTTCCCTGTGCTATAAAAAAGGACCCTGTTGTTTATCCATCCTATATATTACTAGTTTGCATCTGCTAATCCCAAACTTCCAATCCTTTCCCCTCCCTGGGCAACCACAAGCCTGTTCTCTATGTCTGTGAGTTGGTTAGTTTCGTATATGCATTCATTGAGGTCATATTTTAGATTGCACGTGTAAGTCATACCATATGATATTTGTCTTTCTCTTTCTGACATCCTTTGTTGAGTATGATAATCTCTAGGTCCATCTATGTAGCTGCAAATAGCATTATTTCATTATTTTTAACGGCTGTAGTATTCCTCTGTGTGTGTGTGTGTGTGTGTGTGTGTGTGTGTGTGTGTATCACACCTTCTTTATCCATCATCTGTCAGTGGACATTGAGGTTGTTTCTTTATCTTGGCTATTGTAAATAGCACTGCTATGAACAGAAGGGTGCATGTATCTTTTTGAGTCCCAGTTTTGTCTGGGTATATGCCCAGGAGTGGGATTGCTGGATTACATGGCCACTCTATTTTTAGTTTTTTGAGGAACCTGAAAATAGGAGTTTTCTAACAAGAGAAGGCTGGCAAGCTCATGTTATGAAGGCAAGCAGATTCAGTTCAGTTCAGTTCAGTTCAGTCGCTCAGTCGTGTCCTACTCTTTGCGACCCCATGAATTGCAGCATGCCAGGCCTCCCTGTCCATCACAAACTCCCGGAGTTCACTCAGACTCACGTCCATTGAGTCAGTGATGCCATCCAGCCATCTCATCTTCTGTTGTCCCCTTCTCCTCCTGCCCCCAATCCCTCCCAGCATCAGAGTCTTTTCCAATGAGTCAACTCTTCGCATGAGGTGGCCAAAGTACTGGAGTTTCAGCTTCAGCATCATTCTTTCCAAAGAACACCCAAGACTGATCTCCTTCAGAATGGACTGGTTGGATCTCCTTGCAGTCCAAGGGACTCTCAAGAGTCTTCTCTAACACCACAGTTCAAAAGCATCAATTCTTCAGCACTCAGCTTTCTTCACAGTCCAACTTTCACATCCATACATGACCACAGGAAAAACCATAGCCTTGACTAGACGGACCTTTGTTGGCAAAGTAATATCTCTGCTTTTTAATATGCTATCTAGGTTGGTCATAATTTTCCTTCCAAGGAGTAAGCGTCTTTTAATTTCATGGCTGCAGTCACCATCTGCAGTGATTTTGGAGCCCCAAAAAATAAAGTCTGACACTGTTTCCACTGTTTCCCCATCTATTTCCCATGAAGAGATAGGACCAGATGCCATGATCCTCGTTTTCTGAATGTTGAGCTTTAAGCCAACTTTTTCACTCTCCACTTTCACTTTCATCAAGAGGCTTTTGAGTTCCTCTTCACTTTCTGCCGTAAGGGTGGTGTCATCTGCATATCTGAGGTTATTGATATTTCTCCCAGCAATCTTGATTCCAGCTTGTGCTTCTTCCAGCCCAGCGTTTCTCATGATGTACTCCGCATATAAGTTAAATAAGCAGGGTGACAATATACAGCCTTGACGTACTCCTTTTCCTATTGGGCCAAGTTTAATATTCCATGCAAATAGAAATATGAATTTAGGGCGGCAATTTTTTATAGGCAAATAACAGAAAGCCCCACCCCAACCCCCTAAGACTGAACACTTCCAAACTCTGCTTCGAGAAAGCAAATAGGAGTTTCCTACATTGCTCTCACAGTCAGCTGCTGTCTGTCCTTGTGCCGCAGCCCCCCCTCCAAAAGATTAATTTTGTACCACTCAGCTGTGAAGCCCAGGTCTGTGGAGGGAGGGAAGAAATGCAGGAAGTAACTTGACTGCCCAAGAGCTGAGATTCTAGAGAGGGAAAAAAATTGATTTTCCAAATCACTACCATATCATGATTCCACAGATGTGGAAATGAAGCGGCATCCTTTGTTTTTATTTTCTGCTGGTGACATGAAACGCATTACCAAGGAAACAGGCAGGGTCTGCCCCGGGGTCTGCTTAGAAAGGTACATGTGTGATGGGTCCTGAGATGACTCCAGGTTGGGGGGCCCCATAAGATCTGGTCTCCCCCTCCCTGTGGGACACAGGATTGCTTTTGACTAACATCGGTACCAGATGCTGAGTTGCAGATGGAAGGGAAAGAAAACTCTGGTGGTTTTAAATATATTTGAGTAGCTGTAAAGATGGAGGTTTGGGGGTGACATGGAAATTTGCTGTTGACATGCCTTAATTATGCTCTCCCCATGTGACATCTCGTATTCTTGTCCTCTGCCACTTGAATGTTCACAGACAGGGACTATCAAAGCCAGCAGGGTGCCTGGAACCTAGCAGGTGCCTGCTAATATTTGCTCATCTGATTAGCTGTCCACTCATCAAAAATGGTGGGGACTTGACAAAAGTCTGTTTAATCTGCTGACTGCTGACAGTCAAACTGGATAAATAAAGCTCTAAAACAGATTTTCCAGGTCCGAACTACATAACCCAAATGGATCAAAAGGACTGGAAAATTGCAAAATCTCCTCTTGGCTCTGGGCCGTGCAATTACAAGCAGACTTTACCATTTGCCTAATTTAAGAGCCATCGTTGATGACCGGACACTCATTTCCTGAGCACCTGTCAGCTCGATAATCATCACGGCTAATGCACAGAGGGTCTAAGGCAGGCGTAGTTCTAAGCACTGACTGTGAATGAATTCACAGAATTCTCACATTAACCACACACACTGGGTGTTCATACTATATTCGTTTTACAAAAGAGGAAACCAAAAGCCAGAAAAGGTTTTACTTTATTTAAGAAATTGCCCAAAGTCACGCAGGTAGGGAGGAGCAAAACCAGAATTTATTTTTGGTTTTGCTCCAGAATTTATGTTCTTAGCCACAATGCTATACTGCCATTATGTATTTAAATCACAGAAAAATCATTAGGAAGATAACTTTTTCAACAGTATTAAACTATGATGTCAGCATTTCAATTCCGTTGTTTAAAGCACTCTTGCCCTGATGAAGGAAATGGCAAGCCACTCCAGTATTCTTGCCTGGAAAATCCCAGGGATAGACGAGCCTGGCGGACTACGGTTCATGGGGTCGCAGAGTCAGACACAACTGAGCGCCTAAACAACAACAAACATGGGTGCTAATCTCTTATCTTTTTACTTTTATGTGTTTTAGAATTTTCCATAATAAAAACTTTAAGAGGGAAAAAAAAAAGTACTCTTGTACTGTGCCTGCCCTGCAGAGTGGGAAGAAAATGGCCAGAAAGTCAGGCTTCACTTCTGGGGGACACCCGAGTCCTGTCTGCTCTGTGGTTCTTGGTTTCCTCATCAATAAAGGGAACACAGTAATTTCAGTCCTTTCCCACTCAATGGTATTAATGGGAATAAATATGAGATGGATGGGGCAGGCATCTCTAAAACAGCAAACAGAAAAACTCCACGCCTCCCAAGACAGACCAGCTGTGGGAAGCCCCCAGCACACAGCATCTACTTATACCTGTCCATAGGATTTTCCAGGCAATAGTACTGGAGTGGATTGCCATTTCCTTCTCCAGGGGATCTTCCAGACCCAGGGATCGAACCCGGGTCTCCCGCATTGTAGCCACACGCTTAACCGTCCGAGCCACCAGGGAAGTCTTAAACCTGAATTAAGTTCAGGCGAATCTCATTATTCACAGATTTTGCAGCTGTGCATTCATCTCCTTGCTAACATTTATTTGCATACCTGTTAATATTTATTTGCAACCCCAAATCAATACTCACAGGACTTTCACAATCATTCATGGACATGTGCACGGGCAAAGCAGGGAAAATTCTGAACAGCTGAGGTGAAAAGGAGGGTTGGCCTTCCTGTTTTCAGCTCTCAGACTGCCACGAGTAACTCAAGGTACTCTTGAGCGCCTCACTTACTGTACTTTTGCACTTGCTGTCGGTGATTTCACCATTTAAAACAGCGTCCAGGCCAAGTGGCCAACGGGACAAATTTGTGAGTGAGTTTTGTCCAGGAATGAGGTACTGCTGGCTGTGAGTTCAATGCTAACGAATTAACACTATGTATTAACTACAGTATCTTCCTTTCCCAGGGCTTCCCGGGTGGTGCGGTGATAAAAGAATCCATCTGCTAAGGCAGGAGACACAAGAGACTTGGGCTTGATCCCTGGGTCAGGAAGATGCCCTGGAGAAGAAAATGGCAACCCACTCCAGTATTCTTGGCTGAAAAATTCCACGGATAGAGGTGCCTGGTGGGCTACAAAGAGTTGGACAGACTGAGCACGCAATCCAATGCACACCCAAGGCACCTTCAAGCAGAGACACACGTAAAACCAGGTTATGTATTGACTGGATGATGAAAATATGACAAGAGGCTGGCAGGCGCCCCCCCACACCCTGTATTTCCCTGGGAACAATGGTCCAGTGGTCAGTGTTTGCAGCTGATTCGGGGTTCAGGGCCACTTGACAGAACATAATTTTGTACCACCATATCAGTTCAAAGTTTTATGTTAATAATACAAATTATATTAATAATATAAATAATACAAATTTACTCCCTTGGAGTAGAGGCAGCTGACACAGGAGGACGAAGTTGAGTTCTAAAGAGTTAAGACTTATGTACTTGGAGCTCAGTCTCAGCCCCTCCCCTGAGTACCCATCCACAAACCAGGAGCCTCTGGCCAATATTAGCCTCAGCGAGCAGGGTCAAGGGCTCTCATCCTTTCATTCCACAGTAACCTTACCACTCTGGGCCTCTTCAAGGTCCCTTCTTGTCCATCTGAAAGTCTAGAGTCCGGCTGCTGTAGGAAACTCCAAGGCCTGGGGGGCGTGGAGCCCCTCTGCTCTAGGCAATCCCCCTCCACTCCACTCCTGCGAACCCCCAAGCCACCGGGCTCTGACAGTCCTCTCTTCCAGGCCGAGAAGGATTCTCACCCAAGTCTGCCGGCATCCAGGTTGAGGACCCAGAATCAGACTTGGGCTTCCTGGTCATCTGGGAGATTCTCCAATACCTCGAATGGGAAAGTCAGCAAACATCCTTACACAGAGGCACCTTTAAGAAAGTACTCAAGGAATGCAGCAGAGGTGTCAGGCTACTCAAGACTCTATGAGTCATTCCCACGCCAGCGCCAGGGAGAAAAACTGCCTGGAGGAGAAGGGATCACTGTTGAGACCCAAGTAAGACTCAAAACAAAAAGCCACTTTTTTAAGCCACTGGGGGGAGGGGTGGAGGGAATGAACGAGTCATCCTGTGAGCCTGGGGTCCTGAGGAGACAACACGATGCCAGCTGCCCTGGACACAGTGCTCTTGTGTTCTTCCTCCGACCTGAGGTTGAAGTAGTATGGGAATGAAGCTCCTGGCTCTGGCCATGGCTACACAAGGCTGAACTAGCTCCCAGGGCAAGCAGGAGATGCCAATACTAATAAAATGTCACTTCGATTACGTCTGCCAGCGTTATAATAAGAAACTGGAGACTTCCTCCCTTGGGCATCCTCTGTTAATTGCCATTTATAAAAGTTCTGTTTGCCGGGTCTGGAATATGCATTATTTTCCCTTTGAAAACAAAAGGAAACTTCTAAAATATCAATTGGCATTCCAAATGGCAAAGTGATTTGTTTTCCAACTGACACTCTGAGATCAGCTTGGGAGTCTGTCTGGAAGGCAGGCATCTGGTATCAATTTGCGACAATATAAAATCAAAGCCTAACTCCTATGTAAATACACTTAAAAAAAAAAATTCCGCAAGTCCCTTCTCTACATCTGTGTCTCCATTCCTTCCCTGCAAATAGGTTCATTAATATCATTTTTTCAGATTTCATATATATGCATTAAATATAATATATGGCTGTTTCTCATTGTAGTATGGCTGAAACCAACACAACATTGTAAAGCAATTTTCCTGCAGTTAAAATAATTTAATTAAAAAAATAAATAAAGATTTTAAAAATTCCATATTTCACCAGCCAGCATGTATCTTATCGATTTCCTTATATTTCAGTCTTGACTTCTTTTTTTTTTTTTTTCTGGCTCTGGAGAACTAAAGTTACAGATAACAAATGTTGCACCTCTTAATAAAGATCTACTGGCTAAATTCATTCTAGCTCTGTGAAATACAGCTTAGAGGGAGGGTGTATCTAGATGAGTGACTGGATTGAAATATTCCCTTACCATCTCCTCCAATCTGTGTTTAGAACAAACAGGGTCAGATAAAAAATCTGGTTGAGCTACCCAGGGCAGCTCCCCACAGACACATAGTCAAACATGGGCTGGATATGTACCTGACAAAGACCTGCACATATTCTTGGACAGTTCAAGTGTCCAGAAAACCATCCGGACCCTAAAGCAAAACCTGTTTTGCTCAGGAAGGTCACAAAACTTGTTTGGATGAACTTTTAACACATGACAAAGGCAATCAAGCTCAGTGGCAGGAATATGGTTCAGGATTAGACAGGATCCCAGCTCTGCAAACTCCATTGTGCATTAGAGAGAAAAGTAAGCTGCACGGAGTTCCATTCCCTTATTTACATAGTAATGTCAGCCTCTATGAAAGAGCATCAGCAGAGGAGTTGGGATATAATAGTTACATTGAATACTTACTGAGAACTATGGTTTTTCCAGTAGTCATGTACGGATGTGGGAATTGAACCACAAACAAGGCTGAGTGCCGAAAAATTGATGCTTTCGAACAGTGGTTCTGGAGAAGACTCCTGAGAGTCCCTTGGACAGCAAGGAGATCAAACCAGTCAACCCTAAAGGAAATCAACCCTGAATATTCACTGGAAGGACTGATGCTGAAGCTGAAGCTCCAATACTTTGGTCACCTGATGCAAAGAGCTGACTCATTGGAAAAGACTCTGATGCTGGGAAAGATTGAAGGCAGGAAGAGAAGGGGATAACAAAGGATGAGATGGTTGGATGGCATGACCAACTCAATGGACATGAGTTTGAGCAAACTCTGGGAGATGGTGAAGGACAGGGAAGCCTGGCGTGCTGTAGTCCATGGGGCCGCAAAGAGTCAGAGATGACTAAGAGACTGAACAACAACAATATATGTACCTAGCATTGTGCAAAGTACTTCAGAGAAATCAGATTTAATCCTGGCTGTTATGCCATGAATCTGCTGTTGTTTAGTCACTGAGTTGTAGCTGACTCTGTGACCTCATGAACTGTAGTCCGCCAGGCTCCTCTGTCCACGGGACTTCCCAGGCAAGAATACTGGAATGGGGTATGTGATTATTAACATGTCCAACTCTTACAGAGATTCTGGAATCTGCCTATGGGCACACCCGGGAGATGGCAGATCTGAGATGTGTAGCTATTTCCACATGGCTCTGCAGCTCATAACGTTAGTGTGCAATAAGCAAACCATGATTATGAAAAACCACCCGTAAAACAAGAAAAAGATGAGATTGCTGCTGGAATCTTAAGACTGTGTCCTCGGACTTTCCTGGTGGTCCAGTGGCTATGACTCCGTGGTCTCAATGCAGCAGACCCAGGTTTGATCTCTGGTCAGAGAACTAGATCCCACATGCCACAACTAAGATCCGGCACAGCCAAATAAATAAATAACTTAAAAAAAAAAAAAAAGACCGCATCCTGGCCTTACTTTGAATAACAGAGTAAGTACAAAATCACTCAACACTGGGTGCTTGTTTAGTTACTGCAGCAGACTATTACGCAGCTTTGCAAAGGCATGTTTTCCTTCTCCTGAGAACATATCTTTATCCTCCACGCTCGAGATCACTCAGACTTCAACACCTGGTAATTAGCTGTAAACATGCACAAGCTGAACCCAGGAATTGTTTGAAAAAAAGTCTCATGATCTCGCTCAAGGGTACTTTTTTCTTTAATAAAAAGAAATTATATGTCTTAACTGAAATGCACAAAATCTGACTTTTTTTTAAAATTGACATGCTCAGCATTTACCTTAAAAGGTAACATTAGAATTTTTAGACCAAAGACCAATGAGCATAAAACTTGGTTTCTCTTGAAGCTGAAAATGTATACATCCTCAACCAATACATTATTTAATGACCCTACATACTTCATCTCGAGCTATCTGGAGAGTAAAGGCACAGTGTTATGAGAAACAAGACAATGAGAAGAAACAGGGTCAGAACTTTCTTGGTGATCCGGTGACTAAGACTCTGAGCTCCCAATGGAGGGGGCCTGGGTTTGATCCCTGGTCAGGGAACTAGATCCCACATGCCACAACAAAGAGTTTGCATGCCGCAAGTAAAGATCTTGCATGCTGCAGCTAAGAGCCGGCACAGCCAAATAAATAAATATTAAAGAAAGAAAGAAACAGGGTCATCTTCAGGTCTGCAATTTTTTCTTCTAGAGAGTATTTATTAAACGCATAGCACTGGATTGTGCTCACATCCATCCTGTCACTGAGATGGCTCTGCTATCCCATCAGTCCATACACTGGAACCCGTGTGTGTGTGTGTGGGGGGGGGGTCCCTTGATGCCTCTGTACCCCGCCCTCCACAGCCAGTCCATCTCCAAGTTCATTCCGCTGCACCTTAAATCCCTGTGGGATCCACCCCTTCTCCCCACCCCCATCACTGCCACTCCAGCCCAGTCGCCACCATCCTCTGCCAGGACAGTAGCTACAAACTGTGGTTTCCTCCCATCTGTGGCTTCTCTCATCTAACTGTCCTTCCATGCTGCCGCCGGCCCAATCATTTCAAAACACAGGTCTTACTCTGGTTCCACCTGGCTAGTGATATCACATTGCTCTGCTGATGAACATCAAAATCCTCCCTGTGGTCCAAACACACCGCCTGCCCTTCATCTGCTTCCTTCACATCTTCCTGCTTCTTCCCACCAGAGACCCTTCCCAGACTGGTCCTGTGGTCTACACACTCCTCCCAGCCCGTGTTCACCCTTTAGACACCTCCAGAAGCCAGCCCTCCCCACCACAAGCAGGTCAAACCCACCATGGCGCTCATCACAGGCCCCAATGGGACGAAGGCCCTCCCCTCTGTCCACGCAAGAGAGTCGCAGCCCTACACCTGTGGGTGATTATTTAAGTGTCTAACTGGACACAAGCTGGAAATGACCACTCAAGTCACACATGTGTGTGCATGCTCAGTTGTGTCTGACTCTTTGCAACCCCATAGATTGTAGCCCCTCAGGCTCCTCTGTCCACGGATTCTCCAGGCAAGAATATTGGAGTGGGTTGCCATGCCCTCCTCCGGGAGATCTTCCCAACCCAGGGAAGGAACTCATGTCCCTTATGTCTCCTGCGTTGGCAGGCAGATTCTTTACCAGAATTGGAGCCTGTCATTCTATCTTGTTTTTGAGTCAGTGATCCCCTCACTGTCTCCACCCTAGTCTTGGATTGAACCTGCAGTATCTCTGAGGTGCACCTATATTTCCAAATAAGGTCAGAATGTTTCTGAGGTTCCAGGTGGGAACCCCATACCCACAAGAGCTGCAGAGATGGGTGACCCGAAGGACTTCAGGGAGCACAGGCAGTGCCCCAAATCCACGTGGTCGCCGAGCACCACAGTGACAAGTTGGTGCTGGGGGTTAGTGACGGCAGAGGCCTCCGGTCTCCACTTCTCTCTGGGGCTCCTAACACCAGCTTCTTTGCTGGTCTCCCTTCCTCCAGGAGAAGTTTCCAAGTGTCCATGAACCTCCTGAAATTCTTTCTAAAATTCTCTCTGTATTAAAATAGATGAACTCCCAGAACAGAAAATTTTTCATGGGCACAAGTTCCTCTTTCTGAAGTGACGACTAAGATGCTAAAAGGGTTAAAAACAAAAGGCACTGCTCTCCTTCCTCCAGCCAACCCGCCTCGTTTTCATAAGCCCTGCTCTGTGCACACCTGTCCTTGCTCACAGGCCTCCCTCTGAGCACTGGGCCGCCAGTCCCTGCAGGCTCAGCTCCGAGGCCACCTCCAGGACAACCGCCCGCTCCAGAGGGGGACCAGGGAGCCCCACTGCCTCGGCCTGTAGTTCTCCTCTCTTCTGGAAGGTAGGTGCTGGTCCACTGATCCCTGAACCACCAAGCGACCTGATGGTTCACACACAGGCGTGTGAACAACCTGGCACGTGGAGGGGAGTGGGTTGCTGCTGACCCCACGCCACATGGGTCACACCGGGGACACTGACAAGCCCCACCTCTGTCTTCCCAGAGGGGTCAAAGGCAAGCGCCAGGTGCAGAGAGACCTGCGAGCAGGGAGGGGATGCCAAGTCCATCACCGAAGTAGCATTCAACCGACTCCATGGCCATGGCCACAGGGACCTTGAGGGTGTCCCAAGAGCCCTCACACTCCACGGGTGTCCTGCCTAGAGAAGGCGGCTGAGCAGGCAGCAGGCAGACCACAGCAGGAGGGCCACGGCTTCTGCAAGGGGAGGGAGCAGAGACACATCTTCCAGAATTGTCTTGGCAGGTAGCTCTCCCCTCCTGCAGTCCCGATGGGCAAGGCAGTGTCTTGCATGCCTGGGTGTGGACCAGACTGGTTATTGCTCTTGACCGCACTGCTGTGCTGCTTTAAGCAGATGACACCGAACATGTGATTCACCTCCTTGCTGCCCTGTCCTCAAGACTGTTATTTTCCAGCGTACAAAAGGACAAAAACGCTAAGGGAGGGGGTGGTGGTGTCCTCAGCTGCTCTGGTCTTATTTTACTACTATTTATGAAAGTGAACCGATGCGGTAAATCATCTGGAAGCAAAAAGCTCCACTCCGGATGATCTAAGCAGACCCTGTTGGGTTTCTCAACTGCTTTTTGACTGATGGTGAAGGGCAGAGCAGGGCAACTGTGCACAAAACAGCCACGGTCTTACCGGCCAACCACCAAGGGCCAAACCTCTGCTAGGTGCTTCTCACGTTCATGCTCACAACACCCCCAAATGGGCGGGAAGTTGTTAAAAATTTATTTCTTTATTTGACTGCACTGGGTCTTAGTTGCAGCATGTGAACTCGTAGATGTGGCATGTGGGATCTAGTTCCCTGACCAGGGATCGAACCCCGGGTGCCCGGCATTGGAAGAGGGGAGTTTCACCCACTGGAAGTCCCCAGGCAGGGATTATTAGCCCCATCCTACAGGTGAGGATGCTGACGCTCAGAGGGGTTGGAAGAGTTTCCTCAAAAGGTGTTGCTATGTGGCAGAGTTGTCTGACTCCAAGGTTGGTGCATCTACTCCTGAATCTATGCACTCAATTTTCTGGGAAGGAGGCAGAGCAGCAGGGGTGTGGGAAAGGAGGAACCGACACCAAACTACTGTTTGGAGAAAGCTGTTGTTATTGGGAAAATTTTCCACAACTCGGGCCCCAAACCAGCATTCTCTGTTGGCCTGTCCCTCGAGGTTATCATATGAAAGTCAGAATCCTTGCTTGATGAGAAAGTGTTGCTGGCCAAAAATACAGCACAATATTTCTTCGTACTTGAACATCCTGACTTTGGTTGACTCCAGCCCATAGGTCTGAAATACATGAGGCCCTAGCATTTTTGTTCTCTGGAGGTTAACTAATATACAAGTGGAAGTTGAGGGCAGGAAGGAGAATAAAATTCTACAGCATTTAATAGAGTTCTTTGTTTTTCTTAAGTGAAACAACTACATTAGAGTTTGTGGTTTATTTTTAAAACTCTCGGCTTGGAACCAGAAAACCCAGGTTTCAAAATTCCAGCTCTGCCATGTGTGGGGTACGTGACCATGGACATGACCACTTCGTTCTTTGTGGTCTCAACTTTCTAGTCTATAAAACAGCTACCACATTGCCTTTCTGAAAACTATTTAGTATATACGAAAGCACTTTGTAAATGGTAAAGCCCCAAACAAGTAAGTAGAATTTAGTAATCAGAAGTTTGTCTTGTGGTGGATAAACTGAATCCTCAAGGACTTACACAATCACCTTTGTAATTTGTAATCTCATCTTCTTTCCTCATAACTCCCTCTTTAATAGCAAACTTTATTTGATTCAATAAAACATAAAAAACTTCATCAAGAACCACTTTTCCACGTCAGATCAACCATTTATCCCCTAACATCCCAATTTTTAAAATTATTTTTGATTGAAATATAGTTGACATACACTACTAGTTTCAGGGGTATGACCTAGTGGTTTGGCATTTAAAAACAGGGAAACGTGCACCTCTTAATTCTTTCACCTTTTTGCCCATCCACACCCCCCATGCCAACATGCCAATTTTAGTCCTTAAGCAAAACATTATAGACTTTGGCTGTTTTCCCGTCTCTCACAACCCCCCATCCCCTTCCTAAGATGATCAAAGTAGACACTTTGCTCTATAAATCATTGGGTCAATGAATAAAATGCTTTAAAATAAAAATCAGTGTGCTAGACACACAAATCTTTGGCATTCTCCAATATTTTGTTAGTCTTTTCCTGAATGGCTTGCCGTCTATTTGTCATGGGTTAAACTTAGATTTAAGTACTCTCCTACCCTTTAAATTGGGGATAAGATTGTATCCTTTCATGAACACACACATTATTACAATATTCCAAGTCTTAAATGTCTAGTATTCCCAAGCTCTGTTTTATAAGCTTTTGTCTTTGTGACCAAATGTTCAGCAATAAACTCCAAACCACATTAATAATAATCCCATTAAACATAAACTAGTGTGCAATTATCCAAAATACTAACACAAACAAAAAGGGGGGGAAAAAAAAAAACAGGAAACCCTGATTGATTGTATTATCTCAGAGACTTTTAAAAACCAAACAAAAATAAAAATGCATCACAGTTTGTAAAGGAGAGTAACAGGTAATGATTTTATGATTCCTACAGATAATACTAAGCAATCTGTTTGAGACTTAGTGTCTCAAAGTTTAGTTTTTAAATTGCACGCAGGTTGAAGCTTGAGGTGGGGGGTTGTTAGATGTTTTTTGAGGTGTAAACTGGGTGGTGATGGTGGTCACCCTTTGAGAAATTCACAGAATCATGTCAAGTAACAGATTCTGATAAAAATGTTTGGTTTTTCCCTCTTCCTCTGATGACCACATTTTGCACAGCCCCCCAGGGGAGAATGGAACCAAGAGATGTACCGTTGAGGCCCTGGCACACGTGCTGACAAACCAGCTCTCTGAAAGGGAAAAAGCAAAACCCTGGCTTGTAATAACCACTGGCTGATTCCTGTGGTGTAAACGCTCCCACTATGGCTGATTTCAGTTACCCATCAGCTGAGATTCCTTGGTCGTCCCGTCCCTACAGAGTCAGTCCAGCATACTCTCACCTCTGGCAGAAACCCAGATCAGAAGCCAGAGAGACCAGGCCTCAAATTCTAACTCTAGATTCCAGCTGTGAGGCCTCTGGCAAGCTTCCTTAAGCCCTCCAAACCTCATTGTCCACAGCTCTAATATATGTATAAGCCCTATGTCTTAGAATTGCCATACAAATAAAACAAAAGATGGATATGAGGGGCTTCCCTGGTGGCTCAGTGGTAAAGAACCCACCTGCCAATACGGGGGACTCGGGTACAATCCCTGGATTGGGAAGATCCCCTGAAGGAAGAAATGGCAACCCACTCCAGTATTCTTGCCTGGGAAATCCCATGGACAGAGGAGCCTGGTGGGCTACAATTCATGGGGTCTCAAAGAGTCGGACATAACTTAGGGACTAAACAGCGAATACATATGAAGCCCATAGCACACAGGAAGGTGCTGCTTCCCCTCCCTGCAGAGTGGGGAGAAGCCAGCGTGGGTGGGGTGGGGTTGGTGGATGAGTGAATGATGCAGGGGGAGAGGAGAGACATTCAAGGAGGGAGGTTCGTTGCTGCAGGACTGAGGGAGGAGGTGGTAGAGTGGCTAATTTACCAAATAAAATGTTGAGAGTGATTCTGGTTAAAAATAAAAGACCTAGAAAGTTGGAGGGGGGACACTCCCAGGCCTGTCACCAGCAAGTCCCCAACCACCAAGGAGTCAGGGACAGGTGCACTCAGACCCACAGAGAAGGAAGAAAGTCATCCCTAGGAGGGCGTGCTCAGCGCCAAACCTGGGGCCTCTGCAGGGCGATGGGTCTGCAACGGTAGAAGGGGCGTCTGGTGGGGAAGCATCCCATGGAGAGGCCGGTGGGTGCCAGAACCCAGGTGCCCTTTGTGAAGCCAGCGCAGAAGACAGGCGTGCAGGGGAGCAGAGAGCATGCTGGCCACACATGGAAGAAAAGGAGTTTAGGACTGCCGGGATCCGACGTGGGCCTCAGAAAGGTCCCTCGGCCAGCTGGAAAGAAGGGATGGCGGGTCCAAACAGAAGCCAGGAGCTTCCAGGAGACAAGGATAGGGGACCAGCCCACATCTCTGGGGACAGAGCCCTGGGCAGAGGCATAGGTCTCGGCCATTTCTATAAGAGTCAGAGAACAAACAGTTTAGGCTCTGCGGGCCATGTGGTCTCTGCCACAGCTACTCTACTCTGCTTGTAGCACAAGGACTGCCCAAGACAGTACAGAGATGAACAGGAGGGGCTGTTTCCCAGAAAATCTTATTTATAAACAGCTCCTGGGCCTGAATGTGCTGACCCCTGGGCTGGGGAAAAGGGGTGATGCTGAAAAGACACCAAAGGTCCAAAAAAAGGAAACGCATCCAGGAGGGAGGTAGTATTATTATCATTCCCATTTCACGGATGAGACCCTCAGCACTAAGGAAGAACTACCGCCATACACCCAATTCCTGGGGGCGCCAGGCTCCTAATTCTCCTGTCTCCCTGAGGGCACAGAGCCCAGGTGGACTAAACAGGTAACAAAGGTGACGGGAATTTGGGTGTGGCAGAGAAACGCGGGCGTGGCAGGGAGCAGGCAGGCACTGGGCAGGACTGGATCCCTGTAGACACCGACAGAGAAGAGACGCCTAAATAAGGAAACTGCAGGGCCAGCACTGCTCTTAGAGGTCACGGAGGCCACGTTCGCCCCCGACCAGCTCAAGCCAGTCAAACAAGTATTTAGGAGCCTGACTCAAACCACAGCAGAGCAGAGACAAGCGCGTTTGGACACATATCCTGGAGCCAGACTGCCCAGGGGCAGGCAGAGTGACCCTGGGCCAGTAACTTAACTTCTCTGTGCTTCAGAATAAGGGTGATGCTGTGTAAGGGCTGTTATAAGTGTGAACCAGCTGATGCGTTGTTCCCTTAGAACCACACCTGGGATGTGGTAGTTAAATACAAATACTGCATCAAAGCACTGAGCCAGGTCCCACAGTGGGCACATGAAGTGTCTCTGCCCTGGTAGGGCTCAGAAAACAGGCTCAGCTCTAATCAAGCTCCCATCACCAGAAAAACCATCCTGTTGATGTGTGCCTCCCAACAGACAAGGATTACGTTCAAGCCTGTACCTCCCATAACTGGTACGTCTTGATATTCATCACATTCATGTTTGTTGAATAAATCATACAAGGCTTTAGGTCCCCAAACTAGAATTTCCTCCATGACATAAAACACAGCTCCTAGGGTCATCCTCTGCCCACTCTGTGACCCTGGATTCCTGCTTCTCCACATTGTCGGGACCTGAAATCAACATCTACTAAAGCACTGTGTAAACCTGATGGCCTTTCGGTCCATCCTCCCCAGAGGAGGGGACCACGGATCACTTCTGTGACGGGGCTCGTAGAGACAGGGCTGGACTGCCTCAGTGGCTGTGGCTTCCAGCCTGGATGGAGCAGGCAGGCCAGCTGTGACACCTCCGCAGCCAGAGGAGCACAGCTGACCCTCCCTGCCAGCCTGGGAAACCCATTCCTTCATCCATGAGCGCACGTCCTGCCTATGGGAGCCACCCGGGATAAACTTAGCTCCACCTCCCCGTCTGACGCTGAGGTTCAGTTATCCACTTGTTCCCAGGCATTATGCCCGGCCTCCGAGGCAGGTCACAGGGCACTAGCCTGGAAAAGCACACCACTCCACTGTCCCAGCGCTTTCGTCCCAGAAGAAAACTGAGGTGGGGCAGGGAAGCCACCTGCCCTTGGTTGCCAGCCAGGGCAGGGACTGGCTCTGAGCCCAGGGGGGCAGGGTACCAGCTTGGCATTCCTGATTGACATGCTGTCACCTCATCCAGCCTCACCTACTGCTCCTTCCCAGCGCGTTCAAAGGCCGCCTGTCCCTTGCCCTCTCCCTACCTAACAACTCTCCTTCCCAGGGGAAAAAAATCCAGGCAGGTGGGGCTCCCCGGGGTGGCTATGCGGACACAATGCAGAGCCAGGCTATGGCTTCCCCACCCTCCCCAGAGGACAAAGGATCACGCTTGAACGTGCTGCCTCCCTGGGCACTTGTCAGCAGTGGGCAGGCTTCCAATCCACTTCCCCTTCCGAGTTCACCCACACCTGACAACCTGGTGAGTGTAAGGAAGAGGGCGGCGGGTGAGCCTTGGGCTCTTGTCTCAGGCCCTGGGAGGAGGCACAGGGGAGCATCCTGACCAAGGCCTAGACCAGCCCAGGGCTGTACCCTTGGCGTCCACAATGCACATTGCTGGAAAGATGGCTCAACAGTAACTTGGGTTCGCTTATTGCTAAAATCCAGATAGGTCAGGTTGCTTACAGCTAAAACACAGTGTCACAAAGTCACAATGCAGAGAGGTGACAAAGTGGGGGGATTAGAATCCAAGGCTTGGGGCTCTTCTGCACCACGGGCTCTTTCCATTTAAGACCGGAGTCTCCACAAGGCACACCGTTAGCAGAGATGTTCTAAGAAGCAAAACCCTCACCTTGTTTGAAATGAATACCCTGGTCCCCACACACCCCTTCATCGGGCCCCATGGTACACACGTGTTCACCTAGGCCCCATTCCGCACTTCAGCAGCACCAGGAAGTGGAGGAACCCAGGACTGCTGCCAGCTGCTACCTAAGGGGAAACTTTTCAAGTGAAAGAAAGCCTTGAAACACACTCCCTTTCACCTATTAACGCCTTCCTTAGGCAGAGAACACAACAGGGTGTCAAGCTAGAAGGCATCTTTCTGGCTTCTCGCTTCTGACACCTAGCCACAGAGCAAACTCAGCATAAACCCCAGTGCACTGGCTTCCCATCCCTGGAGCCCCATCCATGAGGCCTGTGGTCCTGGGTTCTCTATGCACGTCAGTAGAGACTGGAAAGTAGCAGCAAAGCCAGGGACCCCTCAGAGCAAAGCTAAATGTGGGGAGGATGACTCAGAGAGGGTGTACAGAACCTCACAAGCACCACTGGCCTGCTACGTGTCCTGGACAAACATCTAGTAGGGTCCAGAGCTCCCAAATTCTCCTTGGGCCCATGCATGCCCGGCACGGTGATCCATGCAGGGGCAGAGGAAAGGCATCAAGTTCCGGACTTCCCTGGTGGCCCAGTGGCTGAGACTGAGCTCCCAAAGCAGTGGGCCTGGTTTGATCGCTGGTCAGGGAACTAGATCCCACCTGCCACAGCTGAGTTCACATGCCATAACTACAGATTCCACATGCCGGAATTAAAAGGATTCTGCATGCCGCAACAAAGATCGAGGGTCCTGCATGCCATAGCTGGGACCCAGTGCAGGCAAATAAATAAATATATATTTAAAAAAAAAAAAAAAAAAAACAAGAAGAAAGAAAGAAGAATGTCAGGTTTGGATCTCAAAGATATGGAGTCCTATCTTGGCAAACACTGGGTCTGAGAAAGAATCTACACGTAGGGAGGCTGTGAGAATTCACTGTGATAAACATCAACTCTCCAGCACAGAGATGGTGTCCTCAATCCGTCAACACATCTGTGCCAAGGTCTGGGCACACACATGTTCCTGCCATATTTCAAGATTTGGAAGTACAAGTCATAAATGTGATCAGTCTTGCAAGTGTCCAGATGAAAGTAACAAAATAAATAAGATTTCGGATCAGGAGATTCTGATTTTTATATACCCATAACAAACTGAATGTGTGAAATTCCAAGTTCATGGGGAAAAAAGAGGCAGATTTCAGATGAACTATGGCAGTTTTTCCAAACTTTCCCTTGTATATGAATCATCTGGGGAATCTTGTTAAAATGCAAATTTGTACTCAAGTAATCCAGAATAGGACCTGAGGGTTTGTGAAGGTCCAAGAACTCACTTTTGAGCAGCAAGGTTGTTTGGAATTCTTTAAATTGAAAGAAACAAATCCAAGGAAAATATATGATTTAAAAATGACACCCCAGGAGAACATCCATGAAATAGTATATGGAACCACCCAGGCAAGCAGTATTTCTTAAAGCGAGGCACACCAGGAAAGTAAATGACATTCTTTAAACTACCCTGAGTTCTTTAAGTTGGCCCTGGGCCTGATTCAAATGAGTCTATATGCCACATCACAACTCATCTAAGCATGTGAAAGTTCTCTCTAGTGATCAGAAAAACAACACACTTCTGACAAAACTCCTGTAAGCAGTGCAGTGTAGGAAACAAAATGCCCTAGGAGATTCCAAGTTTCTGGCCATGAGAAATGGCCATGCTCGCACTTCAAGGCCTTTCTTCAATCTCAGTCTCACCAATTTATTTCCTCTCTGCACATTAAATTTGACACGGTTTCTGTTGACAGCTGTAATTTTTTAAAAAGCCTGTCAAGTTGCCAGATATGGATAATTCCAAAGTTATAAGATGAATGCGACCGTCAAGTAAGGAAGCATCACACTGACTCACTCATCTTAATGTGTGTGTTGGGGGAGGGGATCAATAAAACACCCACGGGGTTCATCTTTATAGGATCAGCGGTTAAATCTGGCTATTTGGGGGATCAGAAATATTAACACACAAGATCGTCTAAAGGTGATTCTTAGAGACGAAGTGTGAGGTCATTTGATCTCCAGCTGTTGCGAGCAGGGGAACACATCTGTCAAGCATGAGACACAGGCCAGTCTGGCACATGGCTTAGAATAACACCTATGTTTATTACCACTCTTGCCCTGACCCACTGGACAAGCTGGGCTCAGGTTCAAACTACAGAGTCATTAGGAGCCAGTGTGTGATGTCAAGCCGCTGGGAAACTGCTGAGTCTGAGCCACTCACCCAGAAAGGAAGGGATCCTCCTCCCCTCCCGCCCACTGGCCTGCTATGCTATGGGGGAGATGTGAGCCCTGACAAGAAACTCAGGCCCAGATGGTCACCTGTGCCCAGCATCGCTAATCACCCAGGGAAATCACAAGGCTGTCTGACAGGTCCACACCCCTGTCCGCAGACATGCGGACTCAACTAGGATGCTGCACACCAAACAGGGTCCTGATTTCAACCCTTAGGAGGAAAGAGACTCCGGACAAAATTCTGAAGGAGCCTGGTCCATTCATCACCATCTGTCCATTGGGAGAGGAAGTTAAGTTTTCCAACAGACCACCTTCTTAATAGACCAGAAAAAGCCTAAGTGTTCAGAGCATCACAGGAGAGAGGCTGTAACAGAAAAGGTTCTCCTTTCTCATCTCCAGGCCTGCAACAGGCTGGCAAGTTCCCATCCCAGAAAGGGAAACTGAGGCCTCAGGAAGCTGACATAACTGAGCCATAGGAGGCCTTCCTAACTAACTAGCCTGGACGTTCCCTCCCAGGAACCAGGCCTGCACTTCCTCCCGGTTGCTCAGTCCTGTTCTCCCCCTATCCCACCTGCCTGATGCAGACAGAACTGCCCAGGGTGCCTGGAACAAGCTCTAGCCATTTCCTGAATGGGCAAGTGTCCAGCATTTCACGGTTTTGCTAAGATGGTTGAGACCTGGAGATGACTTAAGCTACCAAACACAACCTTTTGAAAGGTGAAAAACTTTTCACTCATTTCAGCGAATTCACGTTGGGATGCAAAAAAGAATCCTCAAGCCCTATTTCCTCTCTGTCCCCCACCCTCAAGGCCTTCAAGGGCACATAAGAAGGGCTTTCCTTTTCTTAGGAAAGCAAAAGGAAAATGCCAAGTGCTCCTGGGACACTGGAATACTTGGAGCGCAAGCAGAACTTAGAAGGCATTCGCGGCGGCGTGTCTGCGGCAAGTTAAGACTCACACGCGCCGCTCGGCCGGCTGCCGGACCCACTGCTGGACTCTGCGTCCCGCCTAGTCTTGCCGGGAGCGAGAAGAGTGCTTCTCCGGTCCGGCCCGGGTTTCTGAAAGCTCATGCTCTTTTCCTTGCAATGAGAGGTTTTGATGCCACTTTTTTTGGTGGGCTCCCGCAACCTGTACCTCCAACCCCATTTGCATAAGCACGGTGCTTCTCGGTGAGTGCTGGGCTCGTGCACACACGTGTGAAAACACACACACACACACTCCCCAGAGACCTTCCTTCTTCCGCGTGCCCTCGCGGTTTGGAATTCGCGCCAGAAGCCCAGGGATCCGGCAGGGCGCGGGAAGTGGGAGCGCCGGGTGTCCCGCAGCAGAGCGCCGGCCGGGCGGGGTTAGGAGAGGCGCGCGCCGCGTCCTGGCTACTCACCGGGACCTCTGCAGCTGCTCGAAGGCGCTGGAGCCGCTCCCCGGGCCCGCCTGCTCCAGCGAACAGTAGTTCTGCGAGGTCTGCCTGGAGAAGGCGATGGGCAGGATTCCCTGAGTGAACGAGTTGAGGCGGCCCCGACTGCCGCTCCCGCCCCCGGGGGTCCCGGAGCTCAGGAAGGCGGCCGCCGGCACGTGCACTCCGGTAAAGGCATCGTCCTCCTCCAGCTCCTCCGGCCCGGCGTCCCCGGGCCCGTCTGGCGGCTGCGGCTGAACGCCAGCGGCGAAAGGCGCGGGCCGGAGCTGCTGCCACAGCTCCCCCGACGCCCGGCCGGCGCCCAGGGAGCTTGCGAACCCCCGGGCCGCCCCGGGGCCGAGCACGGTCGCGTGGCCGCCGGGGACAAGCGGCGAGGGCGGCGGGAGGCAGGGGCCCGATCCAGCCGCCAACGCCGCCGCCGCCGCGCCCGCCGCGGAGAGCGCGCCGCAGCCTCCCCGCTCGGCGGCTGCTGGCAGGCTGAGCCGAGTCCTCGAGCCGCAGCCGCTGCCGGGCTTGGCCGCGCTGCTGTCCTCGCCGCCGGCCCACTCCTCGTCCTGCAGCGGCGGCCGTCCGTCCAACGAGATGTTGGTGAGGAAGGAGAGGGCAGCTTGGCGCCGCCGCGGGTCCATGCGCGGCTTCCTGGGGGGCTCGGGCGGCGGCTGGGCCGGCGCTGCGGCCGCGGGCCGGGGCTGAGGCGGCGGCTGCAATCTGCCGATGCCCGCGGCGTCGGTGCCGGCGCTGCTGGTGCTGCTGCTGCGGACGGCCGTGCCGGCGGTGGCGGCCGTGGTGGCGGCAGTCGCCGCCATTGTGTCCGTCTGCGGCGAGATTTCCGCGATGCCCCCGGAGAAGCGAGTGGCGCCCGAGTGCTAAGCGGCGGGCGCGAGCGCCGGTGACCCGGGCTGGGCAGGGCGCGGGGCGCGGGCGGCGTGCGCGGCGGCCCGGCCCCCCAGCGGGCGGGCCATGCTCGCCCCTCGGTGCTCGGGCGGGGGGCGCCGCCGCCCTGGCCCACGCGCGCGGCTGCTGGCTGGCTCGCTGGCCGTCTGCCCGCCCGCCCGCCCGCCCGCCTGCGGGATCGGTGCTGGGCCCTCCGGGACCCCGCGATCTGCTGCTCTCCGGCCCCCGGGTCGGTATTTATAGGTGCGCGCGCCCCGCGCTCGCTCTGCGAAACGCTCTGTGCAAAAAAAAAAAAAACACAGTATCACGTGTGGGGGGTGAAACCTGGGAGGAAAACAAAGCCGCAGGCGGCAGCCGCGCAGGCAGGCAGCTGGAGGCGGGGGGCAGGAGGAGGAGGAAGAGGAGGAGGAAGGGAAAACCGAGCGGGTGGCGGGGCGGGGATCGGCCTGGAGGTCCAGGTAGTCCGAGCTGACTGCGGGGAGAGTTGGTGGCTCCCTGCCGGGGCGCGCGCCCAGGTGCGGGAGGCGAGCACGCTTCCCCGTCGCGCTTGGACTGGGAATTGCGGAGCGTGAGCAGAGCTCCGAGTCACGCGTGAGGATGTGGTCCTGGGAAGGTTATGGGTCTGCGGGACGAGTCACTGGAATTGAAGCGATTTGGCCCGCGAACTTGTTAACTGGATCCTGCTCTGCCCTTGTTGGGCCCCGAGAAATAAGTCCTTATTAATAGTTACACGAGTAGGGCCACACCCCTTTATGTGGACAGTCCCACCAGCAAGCGGTCGCTGACCGTTGAGTTTGTGTCTCATTCATTTGCAGGCTGAGGACGCAGCTCCTGTTATAAATACACACCCCGGGGTGCACAAGAACCCCAAACCCTACCAGTGTCTTCTATTAAGTACCTGTCCAAGGATGCAATGACCCTTCCAGAGCTGCAACGACGGATCTGGAAGGGGTCGCAGTATGCTGTACCCCAGCCCCACCGCCAACAACCTTCTGTTCTGGAGTAGAGGGGGCTTTACCGTGGACCATCTGAAAATGCCTGCAGATTTCCCTCTGTGGTTTGGGTGATTTATCAAAGGCAGTAGTAACAGTTGTCACACTGACTTGAGTTCTCTGACATCTAAGAAACCTCTCTACTCTTTCCTAAGGGAGAAGCAATGTGTTTAAGATCAAGTGATTAATTTAATTAAAGGTTTAAATTTAGCCTTGGAGCTAATGGGTAACTCTACATTGAAATTCCACTCCATTTCAAGTTCAGGAAAGTAAATTGAGTAATGCAGGGCAAATACACCCTTCCAGAGACATGCCGCCAGCCTGGAGGAGGAGATATGGGTGAGTTCAGGTTACAGTGGCTTAGGCCAAACTTGGCACATGGCCCTTTACATGAACAATTGTTCATTTTTTATTTTATGCCATTTTTAGGCCTTTTGAAAAAGTGGAACCAAACGTCTAGAGCAGCCTTATTGCAACTAAGTGACCAGCTCTGTGTAATTTCATTACGATTTTAATTACTCTGTTTAACTTCTTGAAACTCCCAAGTTACTCTATTACAACTAACTTAATTTACTTGACCACTGTTCTGGTTGTGCTGGCAGGCAGTGTTTAAAAAAACCACCTCCACTGCACATGTAAAAGAAAGACTTTAAATCACAAAAGTGATATATATTAATTGCAGAACATTTACAGAATAAGTAAAGAGAAGTAGGGGGAAAAAACTCCATTAACAATCTCATCTTGTATGGAAATAACTATTACAATTTTGATTTCTGTCCTGTATTTATTAAACAGGTTAAAGCAGGCTGTTTGTCTCTTGTGATCTTTACTTGCTGTGTTTCAATTATGCTCCTTTTAAGAATATTTTTCTATAGGATCATTGTATTTATTTATTTTTATATAGCATCATTTTAATGACTGCACAGTGTTCAATTTGATGGAGAAACTAGAATTATTAAGCCTATGCCCTACATTGAACATTTAGGATGTTTCCCTTTCGCTGTTATAAAGAGAGATGATGAAATCCTCTATTTTTCTAAAGCTTGCTACTTATCCAGTATTATTTTCCTAGGTTAAATAGATGCTGGGGCAAGATAATCTGGCCCCGATCATGTTTTTAAGGCTTTCTATCCAGAAAAGTTGCTACAATCTGCTTCCTCACTCTTGCCAGCATTGGATATTAAATTTTTTCATTAATATGCATTTATTTGCCCATTCAGGCTATTTTAAGGGTTAAATATGCAAACTAATATCAAATATTTAGTAAGCATCAAACAAGAATTAACTGGTTCTGTGATCTTATGGCAATCAGGAGAGAAACAATTTATTGTTCACCTACTATGTGCTGGGCTTCCCTGGTGGCTCAGATGGTTAAGAATCTGCCTGCAATGTGAGAGACCAGGGTTTGATCCCTGGGTCAGGAGGACCCCTGGAGAATGGAATGGTTACCCACTCCAGTGTTTTTGCCTGAAGAATCCCACTGAGAGAGAAACCTGGTGGGCTACAGTCCATGGGGTCACAAGGAGTCGGACATGACTGAGCAACTAACACTTACTTTACTATGTGCTAGGCAACTTCACTTTCACTCTTCACTTTCATGCATTGGAGAAGGAAATGGCAACCCACTCCAGTGTTCTTGCCTGGAGAATCCCAGGGACGGGGGAGCCTGATGGGCTGCCTTCTATGGGGTCGCACAGAGTCGGACACAACTGAAGCGACTTAGCAGCAGCAGCAGCAGGCGATGGCACCCTACTCCACTACTCTTGCCTGGGAAAATCCCATGGATGGAGGAGCCTGGTAGGCTGCAGTCCATGGGGTCGCGAAGATTCGGACATGACTGAGCAACTTCACTTTCACTTTTCACTTTCATGCACTGGAGAAGGAGATGGCAACCCATTCCAGTGTTCTTGCCTGTGAGAATCCCAGGGACGGGGAAGCCTGATGGGCTGCCGTCTATGGGGTCGCACAGAGTCGGACGACTGAAGTGACTTAGCAGCAGCCACAGAATATTTCTAATTCTTATGTTTATGACCACACTGCAACGAGGGGAGGGGAGTTATCATCAATAGTTTACAAATGAGACTCAAAAAAATTAAACGATTAGCCCAAGGTCAGTAGCTCTTAAAGAGCCTGGGCCAGGATGCAAATTTTATTCCAAGACCCATGCATATTCTTGCGCCCTCTGCTGGTGAGCACATTTTATAGGGGCGTGCTGTCTGCACATTTAATTTCATATACTTACTGAAGGTCAACTATAATAGCACTAAAACAAGCTTTGGAGGAAGGGATCCGGGTGTCAAGAGCAAGTCTCTTAACTTCTCCAAGCCAGTTTCCTCTGGGTTATTTTGAGGTACAAATGAGATGGCTTGAGAAGTGTTTTATAAACTTTAAAGTACTTTTTTAAATGTCTGTTATTTATACCATACTCATCTACTTGCTCCCTGAATTTTTCCAAATTCACTTATTTTTCACCTGTTTATGCATGGATTAAGTATTATTAAGCGACTTTCATGTGCACAGCACCATCCTGCTACAAAAGGGATAAAAAGAAGTATAGCTTTTAACCCTTGTGCCCTTGACACCGGAAGTAATGAAAACCAAAAGCTCAGGACACATTGAAGTAAGATGGACTCTGATTAAGTGATCAATTGAGCAATCTGGCTGGACTGTCTATACATGTTATCATAGTGTGAAGAAGTGGTTTTTATTTGAGGGGAGGCCTCAGGCAAGAGCCAGGATTTAAGCTGACCTGGGAAATGGAGGAAGGAAGGAGAAGGTCAGTTCAGGAAGAGAAAATTCTGCAAATTCCTCATGGACTGCAACCACAAAAAACTAGAACTTGAAGTCTAAATCTTTCTGGTTTACCAAGGTTTTTTTTTGTTTTTTGTTTTTTTTTAACTTTCATGTTGCCCCTTCCAAGCACCCATTCTGAAAACTGTAATTGCGTGCACAAACTGTTTTGATTGACATATATGGGAGTCAATTAAAAAAGAAAAAGAAGAGCCTATTAATACAAGTAATCACTGACCCTTTAAAAAAAAATGCAGCAGACCAAAAAGTCTGAAAATTTGCTTTGAGATGACTATGTTAAGAAAATACATTTCAGATGCTTCGCTGAGGTGTCCTCAGTCTTCCAAAAGGAGATTGTTTATGCCCATCATGCTACCTACAATTGCAGAATGTTTATGATATTGGCATTTAAAAATCAATGAATTCTTTGTATTACTTTAATACTTGAATTATAACAAACTCTTGATTTTATTTTGTTTGAAATTAACCTGTTTTTTTTAAATTATACTGATTATGCATGAATAAGCATGTCATGTACAAAGAAGGGGCTTCCCCAGGGGCTCACCGGTAAGGAATCCACCTGCAATGCAGGAGATGCAGGAGACGATCCCTTGGTGGGGAAGATCCCCTGGAGGATGGCTATGGCAACCATTGCAGTATTCTTGCCTGGAGAATCCCGTGGACAGAGGAGACTGATGGGCTGCAGTCCACGGGGTCGCAGAGTTGGACATGACTGAAGCAACTGAGCATGCACACATGTACAAAGAAAGCACTTCTCATGTAATTATAACTCCTGAACATGCAAATTACATATGGTGCCAGCTTCTAGATGAAGGCTCCCCTAGATTGTGCACAGAACAACAGGACTAGAAGGCTCTGTGTCTCCCAGTATAAAAGCATTATTTTATAGCGTTTGTGTTTGCTCAGGTCACTCTCACATCAGAGTGGGATGAATGTGGCCAGATGCTGAGGGAAACATCACCTCTTTGCTGCTGGGAAGATCAGCTGGGCTAATTAGTGGCCCACAGTAACCTTCACTGATAGGTGGGCAAACTACATGAAGGGACAGCTCAGAGCAACTGAAATGCAAATGCCCACCAAGCATTTGAAAGAAGAAGGAATGAGTGATGGACATTCTTATTGGAACAACCTTTCTGGAAAGTCATTTGGTAAAGGTATCATGAGCCTTAAAATCATGCTTGAGAGCTTGGGCTTGGGAGTCGCACTGCCCGGGTTAAATTTGGGGCCCACTATCACAGTTTTGAGAACATTGAGTATGCTATGGTTTGTGCTTCAGTTCTGACACCTGTGAAATGGGAATGGTAATATCTACTTTGTACGTTGATAGCATTGTTACTAGGATTCAGAGCAGTAATGGTGCAGTTAATGCATGGAAAAGGTAACCACTCAAGACATGTAGTTACTATAATAATTCTCAGGAGCTATTGAGAAACAAGGTCAAACATGTATGCACAAAAATATTCATCACAGCATTGTTTAAAGAAAACTTGGAAAAAGGAAACCCTAAATGTGGAGCAATGGAAAAACTAAGTAAAAAATAGTTTTCTCAAACAATGGGATATTGTGCTTCTAATTTTTTTTTTAAATTATCTTTACCAAGCTTTCTTAATGACATGAAAAATGTTTTTTTGAAACAATGCTAACACAAACAGAATAGAATAGAAACTAAACAGATCACAATATCTCAACTTTGTGAAAAAATAGAATCGTTTTAAATATTAATATGGGCCTAAAGGGTACATGTGACCAAAAGGTTAAATAATTGGCTAAGACTGATAGGATTATGGTGATTTTTATTTGCTTCTTTTTGCTTATATAAATAGAAATATGCGTGTGGTCATTATAGAAGCTGCTTTCCAATGAATACTTTTAAAAATATTTTTTAAATGCCTGGAAATAAAGCTTGAAAGAAAATATGGTCAAATGTTAACTGGTGGAAGTATTGGGGAACTTTTTTCAATTTCTTTAGGGATATTAGGAAGCAACTAGCTTTCTTTGCTACAGATGGGTAGGAGGTGGTTAGCCAGAGAGAAGGAAATTCTTTTAGGAAGGAAACCAAGTATGAATGAAGGTGCTGAGCCAGGGATAAGAAAGGAAAGGACTTTTTGGAACTGGCTGGCAATGAACAGACCTCCCAGAACAGCGACATTGAAAGGACTGTAGCAAGGACTTCTCTGGTGATCCAATGGTAAAGATACCGTGATTCCAATGCAGTGGGGGCAGGTTCAGACCCTGTCAGGCAACTAAGATCCCACATGCCTCATGAACAACAACAACAAAAAAACCTACAGCAGTGAATAATGGGAAATAACACCAAATAACAGTATTTAGGGCCAGATCATGAGGGATCCGTAATCTAAAGGAAGAAATTTGAACCTATGGGTACTGGAGACCCATAGGTGATTTTTTTGAATAAGAAGTGATAAGTGTGTTGAGAGCCAAACTGAAGGACTATAAGAAGGACTATTAATTTGGCAAGTGTGCACATGGGGTTGAACAGAGAGTCAAGAGTGGAGAGGGTTTTTTCCTTCAATCTTCCATTTACGTATTTATTCACTCAGCGTGCTTTGAGCTCCTGCTTTATGCCATGCTCCCTGCCAGGCCTAGTAATGCAAGGTTCCAGGTTTTGAAGAGTTAGAAGTCTGGTGAAAAAACTGGTGAGAGAGAGCAAAGGGAACGAGGATGGGTTCCCTTTTAGGTGCAAGCCTCGAGACGGTCATTTCTACTTAACAGTTTGACTGAATTCTCATCAAAGTCCTGCTGTTGATTCTATCGAATATACACAGAAAAAGAGGCTCAGACAAGTTAAGCCTCTGGGGTCGTGCTTAACTGGATAATTAAGCTGGTCCCTGGATAATTTTTTCCTTAACGTCTTAGGGTGCATGTCCATGTCACAGGGAGTGTCTGAATCCTAGTGGTCAGAGAGGCCCCACGGGGAAGGTGGTATTTGAACTTGGATTGTAGTGTACATATGAGACGGGGCATTTCAGGCCACGCAAAAGCACAAGGACAATAATGTTAGGACTCTGTTACAACAATTTGGGCTCGAGGCAGTAGCACTTGGAATTGGCAGTGAGAATGGAAAAGAAGGGTCAAGGGCATGAGGCATTGAGGAGAAACTGGTTTCCAGATTTCCAACCTGGGGGGCAGCTGTAATTCCTGAAACAGGCAACAATACCCTGGGAAGGGGAGCCCAGATGAGAGGGGAAGAAGCTGGCTGCATTCTGGCAGGAGTTCCTGGTCTACACTCTCATACAGGGGCCCAGGGAAAGGTAGGAAGGTCTCATTTTACTAAATCGTAACTTAATTAGATGGAATAAGAAGAAGACTCTGTGTTTGCATTGTCACAACCCCCTAATCTGATTACAGATAGGCTCGCAAGGGGAATGGCAGAGGACACAGGTCTCTGGAGCCCCTACACTGGCCATAATCACTCACTCATTTGCCCTTTGAGACAGTTCAGAGTCAAAACAGGATCCCGGCCCCCTTTTGTGATGTACCCAAGAGAAGGTGTTAGAAACAAGCCATTCTAGAACTGGGCTCATTTCAGCCACATTCAAGGATCCCTTTGATCACAGGTGACCAAAACCCAAGTCAAAGTGGCTTAAGGAGAATTTATTATATTTATAATATCTAAAGGTATAGGAAGGTTTCCGGACTTCCCTCGCAGTCCAGTGGTTAAGCCTTCACCTTGCAACTCAGGGAGAGTTGGAAAGGGGTGTGGGTTCAGGCCTTGGTGGGGAGCTAAGCTCCCACATAAACAGGCCATAAAAACAGAAACAATATTGTAAAACATTCAGTGAAGACTTTGAAAATGGTTCATATAAAAAAAAGTCTTAAAAAAAATAAGGATATATGAAGGTCTCAAGGAACACAGAAATAGGAATACAGGTGGGTCCCGGGTACAGAGAGTATGTGGATCTGAACACTTAGGAGCCTGCCTTTTCTTGCCCCCTTGACCTTTTCTAGCTCCTGGTTCACACACTCTCTCTGCAGATTCTGTTCTTTTAGTCCACTGGGCAAGAAATAGGGCCCTGGACAGAGTCTCACCTTTATAACCTACAGAGTCTGGACCCTCTGGTTTCCTTCTCAAATTTACAAAGGAGGACTGATTGGCAGAGCTTGTGTGGAGCAGGCCCTGGACTTCTCATCTTGGCTAACAGGCATTCACTCCCAGAGGCAGATGGATGGTCACAGGGGGAGGGGCATTCCCAGAAGAAAGATGTGCGGGGCAGGTAAAACAGTAAAGTCTAGCCTACTGGGACACTTTTCTAACTTCTCTAGGTCAAATTTTCTTGCTTGGGAAATGGAGATACACACTCTTATCTTGGAGCTTACTACTGTAAAGAGTAAAGAGGATGGGACTTCCCTGATGGTCTAGTTGTTTAGAATCCGCCTGCCAATGCTGGGGACATGGGTTTGATCCCCAGTCCAGGAAGATTCCACATGCTGTGGAGCAACTAAGCCCATGCCCCACAACTACTGAGCCTGTGCACCTAGAGCCTGTTTTTTGCAACAAGAGAAGTCACCGTAATGAGAAGCCCTCGCACCACAAAGAAGAGCAGTCCCCACTCACCACAACTAGAGAAAGCCCTGGGCAGCAAGGAAGACCCAGCAAAGCAAAAAAATAAATAAATAAATAAAAAGAGTAAAGAAGATAAAAAGGCTTCCCTGATGGCTTGGATAGTAAAGAATCCGCGCCCCCCCCCCCCCGCCCCACCCAACACACACACACACACACACACACACACACACACACACACACACACACACACACACAATGCAAGAGACCCGGGTTCGATCCCTGGGTCAGGAAGATCCCCTGGAGAAGGAGGGAATGGCTACTCACTCCAGTATTCTTGCCTGGGATATCCCATGGACAGAGGAGCCTGGTGGACTACAATTCATGGGGATGCAAAGAGTCGGACACAACTTAGGGACTAACACTTTCACTTTCAGAGAGGATGAAAAGATGTTGCTGGTACTCACTCTTCCCACCAAGTGCTTCTACAGGCAAAAAAAAGACTAGGACTTCCCTGGTGGTTCAGTGGTTAGGACTTGGTGCTTCCCCTTTAAGGACGCAGGCTCAATCCCTGGTGGGGGTACTAAGATCACACATGCTGCACCATGATGTCAAAAAATAAAATAAATAAAAAAGTTAGAAAAGAGAAAACTGACAGCTTGAGGGGTCTGTTGGTGAAGCTCAAAGCAGAACATTTATTGAGGTCTTTTTAGCATAAAAATGTGTGAGCTAGGGGAATTTAGCATATGATAACTGACATCTCAAATTAGTAAAGATAAGATAAATTAGTCAGTGATGCCAAGATTACTGGGTTGCCAGTTGGGAAAAAAAAAAAAGTAGATCCCTCACAGTTTATACCATGTTAAATTCCCAATGGAAAAAAGATTTAAATGCAAAAAAATGAAATCATGTAAGTAGTTAGGAAAAGTGCCAAAGACCTTAGCAAAAGAGCTCAGAACCTGTACTCATGTTTGCCTTGTTCAACACTGAAACTCCAGCCCCTGAAGCAGTGCTTGGGACAGAGTCAGAACTTAATACATTTTTTGTGGAAAGATTTAATGAGAGAATATTTTAAAAATCAGCTCAGATAGGGGAGAAGCCTTTGTAAATACGACATAAAACCCAAGAGCAATGAAAGCAAAGGTAAATTGGGACTTCCTTGGTGGTCCAGTGATTTAGACTCTGTGCTGCCAATGCAGGGGGTACAGGTTCAATCCCTGGTAGAGGAACTATTATAGTTTGCCATATGGCTTGGCAAATATTATTTTTAAAAGATTTTTAAAATAATAAAAACAAAATGGGTAGGGAATTCCCTGATGGTCCAGTGGTTAGGACTTGGTGCTCTCATTTTGGTGGCCTGGGATCAGTCCCTGGCCTGGAAACTAAGATTCCGCAAGTGGCACACTGCATCCAAAACGATACTAAATATTGCTTTAAAAAAAGCAAAGGAAAATTTAGCTACTATATACATATGTATAAAACAAATGAGGTGGGGGGCGGGGCAAGGGAACCGGACTAATCAAAAGACAACCATACTAGAGGAAAATATTTGCAAATTCACTTTGCAAAAGGCACCTTTCTTTAATATTTAAAGAAATCTTAAATGTCAATTAAAGAAAAGCCAACAATCCAAGAGAAACATGGGCAAATGATATGAAGAGATAGCTCCCAGAATAAGAAATACAAGTGGGTCTTGCACATTCAGAAAATAAAAGGATACTCCTCCTTCTGCATAATTAAAAAAAAAAAAAAAAAAGAAAACTCTAACAGGATACAAGTTTCACCAATCAGATTGGCCAAGGTCAGAAAGGTTGAAAGCACATTGTTGTGACTTGGTTAAGGGATCGGAAACAGATACTCTGATGAAGTGTAGACTGGGAGCACTCTTGAGAGAGCACGTGGACCATGCACTCTGCCCTGTGACCTACTTCCAGGAATCTGCCCTACAGATATACTAAAACATGTACAGAAGAATATTCAGGATTATATTTGTTGGAATGTTCCTTGTAATAGGAAACTATTGGAAAAAACCATCACAGGGCTGGTTAACAAATTTTGGCACGTCCACATAATGAAAAATTGTGCAGCTGTTGAAAGAATGAAATAACTCTTTATGAATATTTATGAAAAAGTCTCCAAGATGTAGTGTCATCGGAAAAAAAAGAAAGCTGCAGGGGCAATGCGTATTTTATGCTCCTTATACTAAATAACAAATAACAACCCACATACATACTTACTTGTACTGTGTAGAGATGATTTCTTGGAGAATTCCCAAGAATATGGGAAAGGTGGTTGCTTCCTGGGAATGAAGCCAGGTGGTTGGAGAACAGAGGGGTAACTTTTCATTCTCAACTCTTTGATACCTTTTGAATTTTGCTTCACGGACATGTATTATCTCCTCAAATAGTAAAGTAAGAACAATGTGGGTTAATTGAGCATTCTGCCCCAAAGTATATCCACAATTGATTTAATGTGAAAAGGTTTTAACTGGCTTAGGTTATGCTAATGAACTCCCCCTCCCAAATCTCTGAAATTAAAATTCAGGAGAAGACGCAGCACGCTTATCCCAGGACTTGGTCTGCTGGGCACAACGGCAGTGGCCCCTTTCGGAAGAGAACAGAACTTTGCAGGGTGTTTGGCACATCACGAAGCTGTCCTACAAATGTGAGTTCCTGTCTGTGGGAAAGGAAATGCTCTGGGAGAGGAGCTGGAGGGAACCTCCGCTCCCCTGGCAAGGACAACAGGCTGATGAACGGCTGGTGCTGGGAGCAGCGCCTTGGGAGACCAGGAAATTCAAGGTCATATAGGGTCCGCATTCTTCAGCCTAGCACAGTCCCCTGCACACAGTAAACACTCAAAAAAAAAAAAAAAAAGCATTCGTATTTCCGGAGCGAATGAAAGTACCAAGAGTTACCGGGGGATCTTGCCTAAGGGTGGTGTCAAATGCTGTTGGAAAGCTTTGGGGAAGTCCCATAAATAGATGACATTTAGCCTGGGGCTTTAAGGAGGAATCCCCCAGACTTCCCTGGCGGTCCAGGGCTTAAGGCTCTGTGCTTGTAATGCAAGGGGCATGAGTTCTATCCCTGGCCGGGAACTAAGGTAGACCAGAAATTTAAAAACAAAACAAAACAGCCGGCGGACAAGGGGGATAAAACGGGATTTTAGGCAGAGAGAACAAGTTACCTTTGGACAGAAGAGTGGAGGGAGAGGAGCTCATGGAACACCTATCTGTCCTGCTTAGCGGGCTCAGTCGCTCAGCGCTGTCCGACTCTTGGCCACCCCATAGATTATAGCTCACCAACGTCCTCTGTTCGTGGGATTTCCCAAAGCAAGAACTCTGCAGTGGGGTGACATTTCCTTCTCCAGGAGATCTTCCCAACCCAAGGATCAAACCCGAGTTTCCTGCACTGGCAGACAGATTCTTTAGCGCTGAGCCACCAAGGAAGCCCCCTGTCGTGTTTGGAGCAGCCATCATGTGGTCAGTTACCTCTGAGGGCATTGCGTATGTTGGCAGCTGTCTGACAAAATGAGCTCAAAAAGGTCCAAAACTGACAGACAGGAAAGAGAACAACCAGGTCGCATTCACTTGAACAGAGAGGAGGCTTCAGGAAGGGAGGGCCTCACTTGGAACCCATCCCTACCTCAAAGGCTAACTGTGAGATGTGGGCGGAGCCGAGCTCGCAGCCTATCAGATCCAGTTCCTCCTTGGTAAACCGCCCCCCTTCATTATGAATATTATCTCTGAGAACCACAGATAATGGAGGGCCACGATCCGTAACTGCTTTCGAAATCCTAAACTGGTTTTTAAAATTTTGTCAACAAAACCCACCCTGAGCTGATCTGAAGCTACTCGTAGACTTAATTGATCTCACTCCATGTATCTGTATATACGTTCTGCTGTGGCAATACGCGTGATTGATTACAGGATGCTATGCTAGACACTGCTGAGGGGTTCTATAACATATCCTAGGTGACCATGCTGCTTTTCTAAAATTTGGAAAATTCTGAGTTCTGAAACACATTAAGCCCCAAGAGTTTTGCCAGGATTTGTGATCTAAAAGACCAAAACAGGTAATGTCTAAAATAAAAATAGTATAATGCCCTGGGTATAAAAGAAGAAGAAATCAAAGAATAGAAATGTATAAAAATAGAACGCATATTTCATTATATAAATGCTAGGGCAGGACTACACCAGAAGACTTAACACAAACTGGGGAGAGTGGTAGACACCCCTCCTGTGGGGTGGCTGCTGCTGCTGCTAAGTTGCTTCAGTTGTGTCCGACTCTGTGCGACCCCATAGATGGCAGCACACAAGGCTCCTCTGTCCTAGGGATTCTCCAGGCCAGAGTACTGGAGTGGGTTGCCATTTCCTTCTCTGCCTATGGGGTGGGGGTGGCCCCTAAAGTGGACTTTTCTTTTTTTTTTTAATAATAACTTGTTTGTGTGCTTTTATTATTTATCCATTTATTTATTTAGCTATGCCAGGTCTTAGTTGTGGCATGCAGACTCTTTGATTGAGGCATGTGGGATCTAGTTCCCTGACCCAGGCCCCCGGCACTGGGAGTGCAAAGTCTGAGCCACTAGACCACCAGAGAAGTCCCAAAGTAGACTTTTGAAGGTGGCAATTCAAATGAAACTGATAAAGTTGTATACACTTTTTTTTTTTTTTTGTATACACTTTTTTGCAACTCAAATACTAGGAGTGACATTGCCGTAATTTTCCAAAATGGTGAGTAACTGTAGGTAAAGTTCTAACACAAAAAAAAATTAGTCTCCCTCAATCTACTCAATAGCTGCATTCCTGGAAAATCTAGTGTATATAAAAACCATGCAAAATTACTTTCTGTTCCTTTGTAAAACATAGTTAGGTTTTAGGCCCAGATGATTATAATGAGGTTTTTTTGCGTACTTACAATATATGTTTTAATGACAGGTTAGGAAGAGATTCAGGATGCAGGACAAGTCTTTGTCCTGGGCGACTGCCTTACACATGGCAGGTGCCTTTCGTCCCTGGCCCCACATGTTAAATGTCAGTAGTGTTCCCCATTCAGATCATTATGACAACTAGAAATGCCCCTCCCATTTCTAAACCCCTTAGGATGGTGACCTCCAGGGAGAACACTGCTCATTTGCAGCCACCCTCAGAACCACCAAGTGGAGGGCAAGGTTTGGTGGATGAGCAATGGAGTCCCAAGGCAGGCATAGTCCAGCTGAGGAATCTTGCAGTCGAGTCTGAACTGAGCAGTTTGAAACTGAAGAACCTTGATTTTCCCAGAAACGAAGGCTCAGGAAACACATAGGCACTGAATACCTAAGTTCCTCATCAGGGGTGCCAGCGTGGCACTGTGGCTCTCCAATTAATGGCTGAACTGCAGGAGGTTTCGGCCTCTGGCATCACTGTCCCCCGCCCCCTCCACCCCTATCAGTGAGGTGGCACCTTCTCCAAGGGCCAATGGGCCATGTGGTACTTGGCTGATCTGCCCAGGTTGGGGCATGTCAAGCAGTCCATGGCTGCTCACCTTCCTGTAAAACTCACTCTCCAAGTCTCAATATATCTTAAGGGTGAGGAGTTAAACACAGCAGTCTGTTCACCATAGCCAAAAGGTGGAGGCAAACCGAGTGTCCTTCCATGGATGAATGGGGCCCCAAATGTGGCCCATACATACAGTGGAATATTAGTCAGTCTTAGGAAGGAAGGAGATTCTGGCACATGCTACAGCGTGTGAATGAAACTTGAAGACATCATGCTAAGTGAAACAAGCCAGTCACAAAAGACAGATACTGTTAGATTCCGGTCTCTAGAGCAGTCAAATTCAGAGACAGGAAGTGGAATGGTGGTTGCCAGAGGCTGGGAGAAGGGAATGGGGAGTTATTGTTGAATGGGGACAGAGTTTCAGTTTTGCAAGATAAAGAGAGTGCTAGAGATGGATGGTGGCCATGACTGCACAACACCGTGAAAGGTACTTAATGCCGTTGTACTGCACTCTACTGTACTTAATGCCACTTAAGAATGGTTAAGATGGTAGATTTCATGTCAAGTGTATTTTAGCACAAATAAAAATTTAAAACCAAAGAATGAAGGCACTGATGGAAAGACTGGGAAGCAAGTATGGACTCTGCCATTGACCAGGTTGTTGTGGATCTTGGCCAGGTTAACCTCTCTGGGTCTTAGCCTCCATACCTGTGAAACAGGGATAGCAATGTACTCTTCTTGGGGTGGGAGTGCATTACCAGATTCACCCAGGATCGTGTGTGTGTAAGCCAGGGGGCAGGCTGTCTACACTCAGGAAACATGGTTGTTATTATGCATGCATGTTTCACTTACTGCTCCTGAAAGCAATCTTTTCCCCTCAGACACTCCCATAGAAGCCTTTGGGGGTGTCCAGCCCAACCGCAGGGTTAGATGGACATTAACAAAGAAAAATGACTGGAGACTGGAGACCCAGGGAAGTGTGAGTAGAAGCTTCCTGGGTCTTCCTGCCTGGGGATCGGCATCCTTCTCACCCACAGTGAACCATCCTCAGAAGTGTTTTAGGTAACTTCGCTGTATCTAGAGAAAGCCCTTCTTATCCAACCCCCCTCCCAGAAGGACACATCTCCTTAAGTGTAAAACCTTCACTATTCCCATTTAGACTCTCAAGGAGAGTTGATAATTGTTGTTGACAGCAGCAAGTGTTCATTTTCTTTTGTTTTGGTTAAACAATAATTTGATTGGAAAAAATGCTTCCTGGTGCAGTAATTAATGATCGGCTGGAGCTGATAACACCAGAGGTAAAAGCAAAAGGCACTTAACCCAGCTAGTCATTAGCTACCAGGAAAAATGTTAGACCTGGAGGGTAATCTGTGCTGGTACAAACTCTAAGATTAGTAGGAAGAAAGAGGAAAAAAAAAAAAAACAAAAAACCCTAAGCCATTTCTTTTTGTGAAATGAAAAGTTTAAAAATGGAGCATTTTTGTTGCCATAGACACCATTCCTGGCTCTGGGCTGTCCTCCACGCCTGAACCCAGCCACACAGCAATTAGACACAGTTCTCAGCAGGGCAGCGAAGCCTCCCAAGTACCTATAATGAATATCTGTAGCTCCAGGCTTCCGCGGAAATCCTCAAGCCTTCACTTGTCACCGTAATTTCCTTGGGAAGTGTTTCTAATTACACATTTCTTGCTGCCTGCTCCAGGTCAAGTCTTCTTGTGTACAATATACGAATTACATAAAACCTCAAAACGGTGAGGGGGACCCTGGAGTGGTCCAAAGTGCTCTGTAGTTGTTTTTTAACTTAGTACTTAAGCATTACTGGGTTTAACAGGGCATCATTTGCATGAGCAAAAATAATGTTTAAAGAACAGCACGTGCCTTGTTTTTTATAAATCTCTGTAGAGGTCAGACCCATTTCAGCAAGACATTTATATAGTAACAGAATCTCCATGGCCAACACATGCTCTGTTTCTTTTAAGTGCTATAGCAGGGTCCGTGTGAAGAGGAACTTCATTCTTTTGTATTATCTCCTGGGGCCTGCCACTTAGGGGACTCCTGGCAGTTTAGTTTCCTGGAGGTGGACTCTTAGTTTTGGTAATTCTCCAAGATGTCAATCTCCGCCCACTGTTCTTAGAGAAAATTGAAGTCAAGTTAAATCTCAATCCAGATGCTACTGTATGGACAGTAAATTTTCTTTGGATTTGAATAAATTGGAGGATATTCTAGCTCTTGAAGAAGAGGCAAAAGTAGGTTTTCTAAAAGGGTGGGTTTGTTTGGACTGGGGGTTCCCCTCCTTACAGGGGAGCTCTAAGTTCCACTAACCTCTCTAACTTGCCTTGGAGTACTGAGTCAATGCTCACAGGTAGGGACCCTCTGAGCACCTTGGTGGGGCTGAGGAGTTGGGCTCAGCAGAGCTCCCAGGCAGTGTCCATTTGGGGAGGGCTGGTCCTGGCCCCAGCTTGCAATTGATGCTGACGCAAGAACATGCTGTGACCCTGGTCCCTAAGGAGTCTCAGCAGAAAGTGGCAGCTGCTGCAGGATATGGCATTCGCTCCAGGCTCACCTCTGCCCACTGGCTCCTCCTCCCAGTTTCTAAATGTTGATACCTAGGGCTCAATCCAGGACCTCTTTTCTCTGCCTATACTCAATTCCTAAGTGACCTCATCCAGTGACAAGGCCCTAAATTAATACTGTCTGTAGGAAGATTGTGTTTTCCAGAGTTGGCCCCAACAGTGATGTCTCCATCCTCTATGCTCATCTACAATGTGGTCGTCACACTCTTTCCATGGAGAGAAGGGATCTATATCAACCACCCTCTCATCCCACCTTGAATCCTGGCAGGCTCTAACTCTTCGGTAGCCCACAGAATGCAGTGGGAATGATTTCTGAGGCTAAGTTAGGAAATATCTTGTTTACTGATAGTCTCACCTTTTGAAGCCCTGAGCTGCCATGTAAGTAGTCCAACTACCCCAAGACTGCCATGATATAAGGAGCTCAAGCCACATGGAGAAGCCACATTAAGTGTTCCAGTTGACAGCCTCTGCTGAGGTCCCAGTGATTAGCCAGAGTCAACAGTCAGATTTATAAATGAGGACATTTCCAGGTGGTTCCAGCCCCAGCCATCATGTTGCTCCCAACGCTTGAGTCTTCCAAGCTCAGACCCCAAAATTGTAAAGTAGGAACTACACTTTCCTGCTATATGCTGACTCTGAATTTCTAACCTCAAAATTGATGGGTAGATGAAATAGATTTTTTTAAGCTACGTTTTGGGGTCATTTCTTTTTTTAAAAAAATACGTATTTATTTGGCTGCACTGGGTCTTAGTTGCAGCATGTGGGATCTAGTTCTCTGACCAGAGATTGAACCTGTGCCCCTTGCAGTGTAAGCATGGTGTCCTAACCACCGGAACTTTTTACATCTTACTTCTCTTTAATCCCTCAAGTATATTTATATATATTCTTGAGAATATATGGAGTTGCCCAGCTCTCTCTATATATACGTGGAGTCCAGTGACTATAAATTTCTCAAGGAACAGGACTTTTTCTTTGATTCATCACTGTTGCTTTTCTGCCCTGGTCTTTGCACCATTCATGTGTGTTCATTACGCTGTGTGTGCTGGTGGAATTCATGAAGAAGCAATTGTATCCAGTGTGTGTTTTACCTATATTTAATAACCCTGGAATGTAGTAGCTGCTCAATTAATACATGTGCTTAGTGACTGGATCATGATCTACTAACTGCAGGACATGTAAGGGGGAAGCAAGCATAAGAGCTGGTCTTGGCCTTCAGTTACTGTTTATGCCTTGCCCAACAATGAAAGAGCTATCCCAAGGCAGTATGTGATTATGATTTGTTGACAAAAGTTTGTGGGATGTAGAGAAAGCTTTTCTAAGCCTATATAACCAAAGTCATAAAATATAAAGGAGAAGACTGTTTGTACTGCATAAAAATGAAACATTCTGCACATTTAAAAAAAAATCATAAATATGTTTTTAAGGCAAATGGAAAGCCAGGAAAAACTTGTCGATGTATTAGCAGAGATATAAAATATTTTTAATATTTCAAGAGATATTCTATGTCAATAAGAAAAAGATGAATAGTTTTCAGTTAGGGAAACAATATAAACACTCAAAATAAACAAAAAATGTAAATTGTGAACAAAAGGGGAAAAACCTTCAATCTCATTAGCCCATAGAAATTCATAGTAAAACCACACTAAAATAACATGTTTCTTTTATCAAATTGGCAAAGTATTTTCCTTAAGATAATCTGTAATGTTTGGCAAGATTAGGAAGGCTGAAAATTGATGTTTAAAGTTGCATGTCAAAAACCTTTCAAATGGTCATGCATTTGAATGTCCAGCATTTCAACATCCCCAAATTTATGCCTAAGAATTTGTTGCTGAAGTTTGCCAAGATCTGTACACAAGATACTTCATGAAGTACTGATCTTAATAGCAGAAAATTGGGATTAATGTCCAGCCATTGGGATTTAATTGGTTAAATCATAACACCACTCTGTAATATAACATTATATAATCATTTCAAGTGCTGATCTGAAATAATATTTAGTGAAGTGGGAACATATTCATGTTATACAGTTAAAGATTCAATGTATCAAGCAAATGTAGAGTCATGTTTTTTTCATCATATATATATTTCCATCATCAAAAAGATGCATAGAAGAAGCCTAGAAAGATTTACACCAAAATTTTCAGAATTCTGTGATTTTATTTTTTCTTACCTTTTTTGTGTTTCTAAGTTTTCTACACTAATGCTCTTTTATATTCAGAAAAAAAAAATACCATTATTTCTTTTAAGCTGTATAGAAGGTTGCCCCTGCAGGGAAGGTGGAAATGCCAGTTCTGATTGCTTCCTTTGAAAATCTCTCAAGGCGCCACGGGCACACATTTATAAGAGCCCATTCTGTCCTGAGAATAGAGTGGGTGTGGGAGGAATTTGGGTGAATGTTTTGTGCTCGAAGCTCAACCTGTAGCAAACCTTTAGGACTGTGGGAATACGTGCTTTGCATTCTGTAGAGCTGACAGATGTAAGTCAGGTTTCTTCTCTGTCTGTCTCCGTCATGTGAAAAGATCTGTGAATGGAGGGCTTCATTAGTCTCAATGCATCTGCAACCCCATCAGGAGCTTTTCAATTTCATGGGCAAGTGATTTGCTTTTTTTTTTTTGGCTCCTGATAGAAATAAAGAATCGATACAATTAGTTGTGTGTACTGCACTTGAGGGTGGAGCTGCAGTGAATTCCAACATTCTGCAGCAAATGAGATGGGTGTGAGAAGTGAGACAGTCACAGGGAAGCAAAGTTGACTGGTTTTCTCCTTTATCTGGCCCTTAGTTTTACAAGGATACAAAAAAATGATACAAAAAAGTCTGATGGGAATAGTCTGTAAAACTAAAAACAACATCACCAGTGGTTCAGCCTTCATGAATTCCTCTGACTATATTTCCAAATGTAAATCCCTGTATATAAAACCTTCCTGTATAAGACCATCCCTTTCCGCTTTGGGGACCACTGAAACAAGTGACTATAATAGGACAGAAAGAAGGAAAATGTTTTTAAAATATGTGTGTTTAGATGCTCACATCAAATGTGATCAATTCACAATGCAGAATACCACCTGCGTATAGATACAAACAAAAGCATTTCCTTTGCTCCAAGGGATCTCTTCTCCATTTTATTATTGCTAGTATAAAAGATCCCTGGATTGGGAAGATCCCCTGGAGGAGGAAATGGCAACCCGCTCCAGTATTCTTGTCTGCAAAATTCCTTGAACAGAGGAGCAGTCCATGGGGCCACAAAGAGTCGGACACAACCGAGCAACTGAGCACACTGTAAAAGTTCAGGAAATGTCTTAAAATGCACGAGTGGCTTTGCTGACATTTTATGAGATTTCTTTTGGATTCAGGAAGCTTTAAATGACTCTGTACAGATGTTTCTAGAAGGTTTATGGCTCTTCTTCGAAGTTTCCGGAGAGTGGTCAGCTCCACATCACACCTCAGGGGACCCAAGGCTCATGACAATGAAAATCAAAGGAGGCTTTCTCTCAATTTTCTTTGGGCTTGAAAATTGGAAACACCACGAAAGACAATAAATTCAGTGACAAATCAGACTGGTGTCTTCCCTGTGCCAGCAACCACACCCACAAGCTGTCATGATGTGGTGTGTTACAGCCTTTGACCTGCTGGAGTTTATAGTTGGGGGTGAGGATGGAGCCAGGGAGGGGACATTCATTTTAATAGGCTTCTGAGTGTTTCCATTCTTATTTCATTCTTGGGTGAGCAGAAGGAAATGGTTTTCAACAACCTCTGTGATAAAACTATTTGCTTATTCAACTCAGCTCTAAAAATGCTAAAGGACGATTTAATGGTCACACAAAGTCCCCCAGCTATCTCTCTCTAAATATACTTCACATATATGAGGCAGGAATCTCTCTCCTGCTTTCCTCCACACTCTCCCCAAGTTCCTCCCAAACTGGCCTACCTTGGCTCTTTTCTTCTCTCTCCTTTTTCTCATCCTTTTCCAGTGGATTTTTCCTTCTCTCTGCTCTTCCCCTATAAATCAAATCAGCCTACCTTGGCCTTTCTCAATTTCCTCCTTTAGCCTAACACCACCCACAAAGCCCAGTATCTACCAGGAAAGAGAAAATTCTCTTACTGGGTGTGGTAACTCCAAGTATTAGATACGGTTAACTCACCCGACAGATGAGAAACCTGGAGATAGAGAGGGAAGATAACTTAGCCAAATTCACACAGCTCACAAGCAGCAGAACCAGTCTTCAAAATTCCTCATTCCAAGGACTGCCTCGCGGTCCGGTGGCTGAGACTCTTTGTTCCCAATGCAGGGGCCTGAATTCAATCCCTAGTCCGGGAACTAGATCCCACATGTGGCAACTAAGAGTTCACATGTCACAACAAATGATCCTGCTTGCCATAACTAAGACGCAGTGCGAGAAAAGAAAAACTATCAGTTCCGTTCAGTCACTCAGTCATAGCCAACTCTTTGTGACCCCATGGACTGCAGCACACCAGTCTTCCCTATCTATCACCAACTCTTGGAACTTGCTCAAACTCATGTCCATAGAGTCAGTGATGCCATCCAACCATCTCATCCTCTGTCACCCCCTTCTCCTCCTGCCTTCAGTCTTTCCCAGCATCAGGGTCTTTTCCAATGAGTCAGTTCTTTGCATAAGGTGGCCTAAGTATTGGAGCTTTAGCTTCAGCATCAGTCCTTCCAGTGAATTTTCAGGACTGATTTCCTTTAGGATCAAATGGTTTGATCTCCTTGCAGTCCAAGGGACTCTCAAGAATCTTCTCCAACACCACAGTTCAAAAGCATCAATTCTTCAGGGCTCAGCCTTCTTTATAGTCCAACTCTCACATCCATGTATGCCTACTGGAAAAACCATAGCTTTGACTAGACAGACCTTTGTTGGCAAAGTAATGTCTCTGCTTTTTAATATGTTGTCTAGTTTGGTCATAGCTTTTCTTCCAAGGAGCAAATGTCTTTTAATTTCGTGGCTGCAGTCACCATCTGCAGCGATTTTGGAGTGCAAGAACATAAAGTCTATCACTGTTTCCATTGTTTCCCCATTTATTTGCCATGAACTGATGGGACCGGATGCCATGATCTTAGTTTTTGAATGTTGAGTTTTAAGCCAGCTTTTTCACTCTCCTCTTTCACTTTCATCAAGAGGCTCTTTAGTTCCTCTTCACTTTCTGCCATAAGCGTGGCATCATCTGCATATGAGGTTATTGATATTTCTCCTGGCAATCTTGATTCCAGCTTGTGCTTCATCCAGCCCAGCATTTCGCATGATGTACTCTGTATAGAATTTAAATAAGCAGGGTGGCAATATACCACCTTGATGTACTCCTTTCCCAATTTGGAACCAGATTGTTGTTCCATGTCCAGTTCTAACTGTTGCTTCTTGACCTGGATACAGATTTCTCAGGAGGCAGGTCAGGTGGTCTGGTATTCCTATCTCTTTCAGAATTTTCCACAGTTTGCTGTGATCTACATAGTCAAAGGCTTTGGCATAGTCAATAAAGCAGAAGTAAATGTTTTTCTGGAACTGTCTTGCTTTTTTGATGATCCAGTGGATGTTGGCAATTTAATCTCTGGTTCCTCTGCCTTTTCTAAATCCAACTTGAACATCTGGAAGTTCACGGTTCACGTACTTTTGAAGCCTGGCTTGGAGAATTTTGAGCATTACTTTACTAGCGTGTGAAATGAGTGCAGTTTTGCAGTAGTTTGAACATTCTTTGGCATTGCCCTTCTTTGGGACTGGAATGAAAACTGATCTTTTCCTGTTCTGTGGCCACTGCTGAGTTTTCCAAATTTGCTGGCACATTGAGTGCAGCACTTTCATAGCATCATTTTTTAGGACTTGAAGTAGCTCAACTGGAATTCCACCACCTCTACTATCTTTGTTTTCAGTGATGCTTCCTAAGACCCACTTGACTTCGCATTCCAGGATGTCTGGCTCTAGGTGAGTGATCACACCATCGTGATTATCCGAGTCATGAGGATCTTTTATGTATAATTCTTCTGTGTATTCTTGCCACCTCTTCTTAATATCTTCTGCTTCTGTTAGGTCCACACCATTTCTGTTCTTTATTGTGCCCGTCTTTGCATGAAATGTTCCCTTGGTATCTGTCATTTTCTTGAAGAGATCTCCAGTCTTTCCCATTCTATTGTTTTCCTCTATTTCTTTGCATTGATCGCTGAGGAAGGCTTTCTTATCTCTCCTTGCTATTCTTTGGAACTCTGCATTCAAATGGGTATGTCTTTCCTTTTCTCCTTTGCCTTTAGCTTCTCTTCTCATAGAAAAACTATGACCCGGTGCAAATTAAAAAAAGAAAAAAAACCTCATTCCAATGCTTGGATTGTTTCCAAGGTACAAGGGGAGGCCTTCAGGGAGGGCTCTAGGGGGTGGGGGTGGTGAGGGACAGAACTAAGTCATATTTATCGACAGCCACATCCTCTCAGCTTTGCCAGGCGGCTTCTGCGCTCTGGACAGGAAACAGCTCTCTCCCAGGAAGCTCCCTGTGGTGTTTGTCTCAGGCAACGCAGACACTGTGGAAAAAAGCATTTTTTCTTTTGTTCTCAGAGTCTGTATCTGTCTAGCTCCAGGGGGACACTCACACTGTTTTCCCATGAATGGTGCCCCCTAGAGTTGTGTGAGGGCTCAGCCTTGTCTCCATGGTCACTTTATTTCTCATGGTGCTTTTTTGGGAGATCTTTAGAGGAGGACTGTGACATCTGCCCTTGGAATGTTTTCAGCCCTGCTGAGGTTCAAAGCCCACATCTCTTCTGGGGTCTTTAAGTTTTACATTTTTGTTAATTTTTGGCAGCACTGTGTAGCATGCGGGATCTTTGTTCACCAACCAGGGATTGAACCTGTGCCCCCTGAAGTGGAATCTCGGAGTCTTAACCACTGGACTACCAGAGAAGTCCCACGTTCTGGGGTCTTTTGCTTCTGGATCTTCCCAGTTCTCTCTGACACTTTGGACGGGGACCAATAACCTAAGCTTAAAACTCACATTGTCTTAAGAACCTAGAGGCAACCCCTCCTGTAGCAGGAAGTATTTCAAAGGCTCTGAGAAAAACAAATCCCAAAGTGTATGTGTGAATATATGACCAGATTGTCTAGAGGTTACTGTTGCCTAAAATTCAGAAATGACCACTTTCAGGTGAGAATCTGCGAGTAATTTTGGTGAATGTTGGGAGTGGGGCTGGGAAGAGCAGGAAGTGAGGAGACTTCAAAGTTTCTGTAGAAATAATTTGAGGGAGGGGGCATCTTCTCTCCTTCTGTCCCTCTTAGGTAGGTCTCCTGACTTTGCTGGGCCCACGAGAGTCTAAACGCCACTTTCCTGGGGCTGAAGGGCCATGGGAGTTTTCTAGTTGAACAGCTTGGGAGTTGGTGACCAATGGGAAGACCAGTGTCAGTGAAAAAAGCAGTCTTGATCTGTAGATGAAAGGTGGCTTTAAATGAGCAAAACTCCCTGTACTTGGGGTTTGAATAAGCCTGGGCATCCTAACCATTTTTAGTACCCATTTTTTAACATGATGACCGATCAAGAGACAACTGACTCACAAGAGCCAGGAGGGAAGGGAAGCTGAAGGAGGTTTCTAGAAACCATTTCTCAGGGCCAACTTTCATCTGCCAGCCAGCTTTCTAAGTGAGATTAGAAGTATTGAAGCAAGAAGAAGGGAATTATGGGTTTTGTTCCTGTGTGAGTGTGTGAGTGTATGTGTGTGTGTGTGTGTGTAAGTTGCTTCAGTCATGTCCGACTCTTTGCGATCCCATGGACTGTAGCACACCAGGCTCCTCTGTCCATGGGATTCTTCAGGCAAGAATACTTGCATGGGTTGCCACACACTCCTCCAGGGGATCTTCCTGACCCAGGGGTTGAACCCAGGTCTCTTATGTCTCTTACCTGGCAGGCGGGTTCCTCACCAGTAGAACCGCCTGGGAAGCCCTATAAACCTGTGGGGTCTGCACTAATTCAGTGTGGTTAGTGTCAGAACTGAATGGAATGGAATTGTAGGACACCCGGTTGGTGCGAGAAGAGCTGGAAGATTGGTTGGTGCAGAGTTAAGTGGAAAAAACCTCATTTAGTGTCAGATGTGGTATGAATGGAAACTGTACACCTCATTACAAGTGTTCTCTCTTTTTTTGACAAATATCATATGATATTGCTTACATGTGGAATCTAAAAAACAGGCTACAAATGACCTTATCTAAAAAACAGAAATAGAGTTACAGATGTAAAAAATAAACTTAAGGTTAACAGGGGTAAGAGGGGGAGGAATAAATTGGGAGATTGGGACTGACATATACATAGTACTGTATATAAAATAGATAACTAATAAGGACCTAGTGTGTAGCCCAGGGATCTCTACTCAGTACTCTGTAATGGCCTATGGGGAAAGAATCTTAAAAAGAGTGACTATAGGTATAACAGATTCACTCTGCTATCCACCTGAAACTAACACAGCATTGTAAATCAACTGTATTCCAGCAACAATTTTTTTAAAAAGTTTAACAGGAGTCCTTTTTTGAGAACTGAAAATTCTGGAACCTTGAAGCAATAAGCACTGAGGTTTTGAATAAAGCAGGTGGGGACAATTATTAGCCTTTTGGCTCTTTCTGTTCTTTCACTCTTGGACAAGCAGATAAAGGAAGATGGTTTTAAACAGCCAGTTTGATAAGACTATTAAGTTTGTTTGAGGTTTAAGGGGGGTGGTTTTATTTTTTTAAAGGTAAAATAACGGTTAACCCCTACACCATGTTGTGGGGGTCATGCTGGCTGTGTTGTCCTGGCTTGATCAACAGTGGGAGACACTCTGCAGCCTGGGGTCCAGAAGTGACCTGCTGGCTACGTTGATGCTGCTGGACAAACAGCTGGGCTGTAGACCACAGGCGTGAGAAATGTTTTCCCAGCCGGGCCAAGGGAGGCTACTCACTGCTGTGGTTTGTTCATCTGTTTTCTTCATCCTGTGCAGAAAAGGCAGGTCCAGCAGAGGCTGTTGTCACAAATCCATACTATGTACCTAACATTCAAAGTTCCTCACATACCTTTATGCCACATAAAAATAACATTCTATGTGTAATTTATGTTTCTTAGAATCTAAGTATGTTCACTATGCAAAGATGAGTTCATAACATACTCTCTAATCCTAGGTGAAGAATGTTTAAGAAACCAGACAAGATTTTAGACAGAAGCACACTTGCTTTCTCAATGAGCAAAACTCCATGTGCCTGGGGTTTGAATGAGCCTGAACTTCATAACTCATTTTAATACTTGTCTTTGATCTGTTTTTTGCCTAATGATCAATCAACAGACTTTTGAGTGACTACTTGAAGAAACTTTGATGTAGAAAATGCTAGGCTAGAATCATTACCTCATGTCCTGTTGGGACTCTACGGAAAAGTATTCTTTCTAGTTTCGTGTTCAGGAAAAATCCCTTCATCAATTTGAGTCAGTATTAGCAATTCAGAATCTACTAAAATATGGAACAGAATAAACTTGAAAAAGCTGAGGATGGTCTTTCTAAAAACTCATCAGCACATTAAAGTGATGTGTCCAAGATGTGATCTTCCCAGAAACTGCCTACAAAACTGTCTTCATAGAAACTGTCTAGTTTCCCCCTCCCAGAGTGGTTTTTCTTTTTTTCTCTCAATGGTAGTACACAAAGAGCATCAACTGCTTTGAGTTGCCAGTTGTTTTTCTCAAGGAAAACATGCTGTTGTTATCAAGAATCTATGTTGTGCAATGTTTATAGCTTTTCCAAGTCTCTTCATTAAGAGAAATGTGCTCCAGGGCTTCCCTGATGGCTCAGTAGTAAAGAATCCTCCTGCCAATGCAGGAGACACAGGTTCGATCCCAGATCTGGGAAGATTTCACATACTGCAGAGCAACTAAATCTGTGTGCCCCAGCTATTGAGCCTGTGCTCCAGAGCCCAGGAGCGGCAACTCCTGAGCCCATGTGCTACAACTTCTGAAGCCTAGGCGGCCTGGAGCCTGTGCTCCTCAACAAGAGAAGCCATTGCAGTGAGAAGCCTATGCACTGCAACTCACCCACTCACCGCAACTAGAGAAAAGCCAGTGCAGCAACAAAGACCCAGCACAGCTAAAAATAAACAAATAAATAAAATTACTTTAAAAAAAAGAGAAATGTGCTCCAGCAGGCACAATAACAGCTCATCCACACACACACACACACACACACACACACACACATCCTTATCCTTCAAAAACTCAGAACATTCATGCCTGTATCAACATGATTTCAGATAAATACCAACCCACAAACCCAAACATCATGTTGGCAGCGCCAGTAAACAAAGCAAAAGCACAGTGTTCAGCTTGGCCTCACCTCATCCGCCTCCACGGGCACTATATTTTAATGCATTTTTATTAGGTGGCCAACCCTGTCATAATTTGTGTCTGCTTGGGTGTCTTACTAGGAAGTACAGTTCTGATTTTTAGAGGAAAAAACTATTCTTTAAATTGCAGAACTGTGAATGGCAGTAACTTATGGCAAAAAAGGTGTATGATATGTAGTTTTTTAAAATCTCGTTTAGGGACCTCCTGACTGTCCAGTGAAGAATCTGTGCTTCCATTGCAGAGGGCGCAGGTTTGATCATTGGTGGGGGAACTAAGATCCCGTAGGCTGCGTGGCAAGGTCAAAAAAGAAAAATAAATAAAAAATCACGTTTAGAAGAAACACAGTAATTTGTTTCAGGCTATCATGAGTATTACAGCCCCAATATATATGTGAATCACAGAACAGGGCCTTTTTGGTTACAATTTGTGTCATGACCCATTTAGATTTATTAACTCTTGGTGGAGCTGATGTAGCAATGCTTTAAAAAAAAAAAAAGATAAATTGAACATTTATTTAATCTCTAAAATACTGTATATAAACAGCACTTTCCATGACTAAAGTCCCCCAACTCCCACTTAAAAACATGCATAGTATTTTCTCCATGTACGTGGATTGACTTTTTGTCTGGACTGTAAGCTTCTTTTTTTAAGTGAAGTATAGGTGCTGTGCAATATTATATTATATTCTGAAACTAATTATTATATTAGTTTCAGATGTACATCTTAGTGTTTCACCATTTATGTACAGTGTGACTTGATCATCACAATAAGTATAGTAATGGTCTGTCAGCAGAGAAAGTTATCACAATATTATTGACTACATTCTTTATGCTGTGCATTATGTCCATGTGACTTATAAATCACATCTTCCTTATCTAGTTGTCTGTCGATGGACTCTTAAGTTGTGTCTGTATCCTGTCTATTGTTAATCGATGTAGGCGTAGGTGTGCAAATTAGTGTTTATTCATTCAGCCACCCTGTGTCTTTTGGTTGGAAGGCTTTAGTCCATTTACAAAGTAATTATTATTAGGGATGTTATGCATTGCCACTTTAATTGTTTTCTGATAGTTTTTGTAGTTCCTCTCTGTTGCTTATTTCTTCTCCTGTCCTCTTCCCTTGTGATTTGATGACTTTCTTTACTGTTACGTTTGTATTCCTGTCTCTTTATTTTTTGTGTGTGTCTGTTATAGATTTTTGGTTTGCAATTACCATGAGGTTCATATAAAACAGCCTATGTGTTAATGTATAGCAGTCTGCTTCAAGTTGATGGTCACTTAGTTTTGAGCACTTTCTAAAGGCACTACATTTTTACACCCCCTCCCACATTTGTTTTTGGCATCATATTTTACAGTTTTTAATTTGGTGTATCACTTAACTCCTCATTTTAATTTGAACATTTTTAATATTTGTTTGTATTTATTTGGCTGTATGAGGTCTTAGCTGCAGCATACAGAAGGTTTAGTTGCCACATATGAGCTCTAGGTCTCTGCCCAGGGATGGAACCCAGGCCCCCTGCATTGGAGGCATGGGGTCTTAGCCACTGGACTACCAGGGAAGGTCCCGATTATTTTAAATGTAGAGAGTTTTACTACTTTTGTCTTTTAACATTCATACCACCTCTACTATGTGTTTGCCTTTACGAGTGAGATTTTTTTCTCTCAGAATTTTCTTGTTTTGAGTTATGGCCTTTTCTTTTCTGTTTAAAGTTCCTGTAACTTTTCTTGTAAGGCCAGTTTAGTGGTGATGAATTCCTTTGGCTTTTGCTTGTCTGGGGAACTATCTCTCCTTCAATTCTGAATTATGACCTTGTCAGGTAGAGTTTTCTTGGCTGTGAGTAGTTTCCTTTCAGGACTTTTAATAAATGATGGCCATCATTTCTGACCTGTAAAGTTTCTGCTGAAAAATCAGCTGATAGCTCATTGGGGGGGTTCCCTTGAATGTAGCTAGTTATTTTTCTCTTGCTGCTTTTAAGACTGTCTCTTTAACGTTTGACAATTTAATTATAATTATTTAATATTAATTACTTAAACATATTTAATAATAATTACGATTTATCTTGGTGTTGATCTTTTTGAGTTCCTCTTGCTTGGGACTTTCTGTGATTCCTGAATGTAGATGTCTGTTTCCTTTACTAGGTTGCTGCTGCTGCTGCTGCTGCTGCTAAGTCCCTTCAATCGTGTCCGACTCTGTGCAACCCCGTAGACGGCAGCCCACCAGGTTAGGGAAGCTTTTAGCCATTATTTCTTCAAATAGGTTTTCCGTCCCTTTCTCTCCTCCTTCTGGGACCTGGTAATATGAATGTTTGTACAGTTGATGCACTCCCAGAGGCCCCTTAAACTATGTTGACTTTTAAAAATTCTTTCTTTTTGCTGATTTCCACTTCCATGTTTTCCAGGTCACTGATGTGTTCTGCATCCTCTAATCTGCTATTGATTCTCTCTAGTCAGTTATTGTATTCTTCAGTTCTGACTGGTTCTTCTTCCTGTTTTCTATCTCTTTGTTGAAGTTCTCACCGAGTTCATCCATTTTTCTCCCAGTGAGCATTTTTGTGACTGTTTCTTTGAACTTTTTATCTGGGGAAATTGCCTATCTGTTTCATTTAGTTATTTTTCTGAGATTTTTTGCCTTTCTTTCATTTGGAAGGTGTTCCTTTATCTCCTCATTTTACCTAAGTCTTTGAGTTTGTTTCCATGTATTAGGTATATCAGCTACATCTTCAGGTCTTGAAAGAGTGGTCTTATGCAGAAGATGTCTTGTGGGGTCTTGGGTCATCATACTCCCTGGTCATCAGAGCCAGATCTCCAGTGGCTGTGTGTGGGTCATGATTGCTGCAGGTGCACTGGTGGGCGGGGTTGGTTCTTAGTCATCTGGCTGAGTGGTCCTGTCACAACTGCTGATGTGCAGTCCTGGCCCCCAGTGTTGCAAGGCCTGGCTGTGACTGTTGCAGGAACTCTGGTGTGCAGGACTGCCCCCAGAAGCTGAAGCCACTCCATGGAGTAGGCACTGCTGCTGGCCAGGGCGACCTCTTGGGTGGGGCAGGGAGGGAGCCACTTTGGCTGGGGTAGACTGGTTGGGCAGGGTAACTTGTCAGAGGAACACCAGGGTAGATGCATGGTGTTAGCTAGTCTGATGAATCATGACAGTCATGGCACCATCCAGCACCAGGCCAGCTAGGTGGAAAGAGAATTTTTTAAATGGCACCTGCCAGCACTCTGGTCTTAGAGAAAGTCCCACCCAATCCCTTCCCCTCCAGCACATGCCCTAAATTAGTCAATGAGTCACCTTCTCATATGACCCAGGAACTTTCCAAGCTGCTGCCTCTGCCCTGGGACTCACAGCAAGTAAGTCTGTGCCCAAGCCCTTCAAGATCAGAGTCTCAGGGGACTTGCCTGGTGGCTCAGTGGTTACGACTCTGAGCTTTCAATGCCGGGTTCCTGGATTTGATTCCTGGTCGGGAAACTAAGATCCCACATGCCATGGGTCATGACCAAAAACAAACAACTGAAAAATGATCAGAGTCTCAGTTTCCCACAGGCCTCCAGCTCCCTTGCACATAGATCCTCTGGTTTTCAAAGCCAGGTGTTGGCGGCAGGGTAGGGGGTGGTGGTGGGGAAGCAGAAGAGTTTCGGAGGATTCATCTTCTCTGTGTAGTCCTTTCTGCAGGGGGCTTCATCAGCTCTGATAGCCCTCCTCCTTTTTGGGTGCTGCACAGGGAGGTGTGACTTCCGACTAGACTTCATCTCTGCCCCTCCAGCCTGTCTCACCGTGGCCTTTTCTTCCTATCCTTAGTTGTAGCAAGTCGTTTCTGCTGGTCTTTAGGTGGGTCTCAGGGCTAGTTGTTCTCCATGCATTTGTAAGTCTGGTGTGTCCGTGGGAAGAGGTGAGCACTTGTAGGTCTAGTGTATCCGTGGGAGGAGGTGAGCTCAGGATCTTCCTACCTGATCTGGAAAACTCATGATCAATGCTTTATAAGCTGATTCCAGATGCCACATTGCCACTGGTTCAGTTACCACCACTTTAGCAAATATTTTTCCAAAACATTCCAATCTACTGTGCGTGATGCATTTAAGTGAATTTCTCTATCAGGTTTGGTGCCAACTTTTAGAAAATAAAAAATGACTAGATACAAAGATCTGTATCAAGGCCTGGAGAGAAATAGAGAACATTTTTGGATAAATTTTCCCTTGGATTTGATTACATGAAAGCACCCAGGGACTCCCCTGGTGAGCCAGTGACTAAGACTCCGTGCTCCCAGTGCAGGGCTCCTGGTTCAATCCCTCAGGGAACTAGATCCCACATGCCACAACTAAGAGTTCGTATACTGCAACTAAATCACGCACGCTGCAGCGAAGACCTAGGCCAGCAAAATGAGTAAATACATAAATGGAACATTTTTAAAAAGGAAAGCACTCACAGACTATGATCTCAGTTCCCTGTCCAGATAAAATGCTGCACTCCTTCCCTTTCTTGGGAATGTGTCTGAGCAGTTTGTCCAAGGGTGACCAGTGACACTTGTATCAGGCCAAGGCACTGAGGCAATTGGCCAGAAGAGATTCTGAGAGATTTGTGGCCAGAGGACAAGAAGACCCAAGAGCCTGAGCAGTAATGAGAGGCAGGTATACTGTAGAAGTCCAGAGCCCAGAAATACCCAGGGGCTGAGCAAGGCAAGAAGGCCAGACTCTAAGCACATACCTGCTAGGAAAGCTGGTAGGGTGTCTAAGGCCTAAGTCAAGACATGGTCAAAGGATGAGGGCTTTTTTTGTTTTCTTTTTTACCCCCACCCAATTATATGTGTGTGTGTATATATATATATATATATATATAGTCCATGGGGTCACTAAGAGTCAGAAGCGACTGAGCGACTTCACTTTCACTTTTCACTTTCATGCATTGGAGAAGGAAATGGCACCCCACTCCAGTGTTCCTGCCTGGAGAATCCCAGGGACGAGGGAGCCTGGTGGGCTGCAGTCCATGGGGTCGCTAGGAGTCAGACACGACTGAGTGACTTCACTTTCACTTTTCACTTTCATGTGTTGGAGAAGGAAATGGCAACCCACTCCAGTGTTCTTGCCTGGAGAATCCCAGGGACGGGGGAGCCTGGTGGGCTGCCGTCTATGGGGTCCCACAGAGTCGGACACGACTGAAGTGACTTAGCAGCAGCAAATGTATATATATATATATACACACATATAGTTGTCATTCTGTTGTTAAGTTGTATCCAACTCTTTGCGACGCCACTGACTGCAGTACACCAGGCTTCCCTGTCCTTCACCATCTTCTGGAGTTTGCTCAAATGTTTGTTCATTGAGTCAGTCCATCCAACCATCTCATCCTTTGTTGCCCCTTTCTCCTCTTGTCCTTAATGTTTCCCAACATCAGGGTCTTTTCCAATGAGTCGGCTCTTTTCATCAAGTGGCCAAAGTATTGGAGCTTCAGCTTCAGTACCAGTCCTTCCAGTGAATATTCAAGGTTGATTTCATTTAGGATTGACTGGTTTGATCTCCTTGCTGTCCAAGGGACTCTCATGAGTCTTCTCCAGAAAGAATTGAAAGCATCAGTTCTTCAGTGCTCAGACTTCTTTATGGACCAACTCACATTGGTACATGACTGTTGGAAAAACCATACTTTGGACTATATGAACCTTGGTTGGCAATGTGATGTCTCTGCTTTTTAATACACTGTCTAGGTTTGTCATAGCTTTTTTTCCAAGGAGCAAGTTGCTGTCTGAGCTATGAGAGAAGCTATTTATATATATATACATATATATATATATATATATTTGCTGCCCCAGGTCTTACTTGTGGCACATGAGATCTTTGATCTGCATTTTGGCATGCAGGATCTAGTTTCCTAACAGGATTCAAACCTGGGCCCCCTGTCTGTATTGGGAGCAGGGATTCTTAGCCACTGGACCACCAGGGAAGTCCCCCTACTCCCTAATTCTGTATTTTCCACAAAATGTTTTCTCCTTTTAATGGTTACTTAAACCCTGCCTCTCTCTTAAGATCAGGGTTACATCACCTTTTGGTTCACCTTTTGCTGACTCAAGCCACAACTCTTTCTCTCCTTGGCTTTTGCTATTAACCATCTATGCAACTCACTTAGAACTTAACCTGATGGTGTTCTTCTGACCTTCAGAATTGTTGTTTCAATGTGTCTTGTTTCCCCAAACCAGACTAGAAGTTCCTTGAAGTTAGGACCTGATCCACAGTGTGAGAGACCGGACACAGACTTGAAGTCAGGCTTGCTCACCCACTGACAGAGCTATGCATGCTCAGTCGCTCAGTTGTGTCTGACTTTTTGCGACCCTATGCACTTTAACCCACCAGGTCCCTCCATCCATGAGATTTTCCAGGCAAGAATACTGGAGTGACGTGCCGTTTCCTCCTCCAGGGGAATCCTCTTGACCCTGCGTATCCTGCATTGGCAGGCAGATTCTTTACCACTGAGCCACCTGGGAAGCCTCTGATGGTGCCATTGGCCTGTGGTTTATTGCATTTTTCTGAAAGGAGATAAGACGGCTCCCAGAGTCTGAGGCAAGGGTTGCGTTTTCCTGGCTGAGTAGTCCTGGCACAGCCTCTCTGGGGTCTGGGTATAATTTTCTGGTGGTGTTTTCTCATGATTTACCCTCTTACCATTTTGCTCTCCAGCTTCTTTTAACCACACTTGTGTTACCTTTTCTAGGTTAAAGGAGATTCTACCTTCTTTCTGTGATCTGCAAAAGTTAGATTGTTATTGCACCTCAATATAATGCTGACTTTTGAACTTGGCAAGTGTCTAATCATTCAATTTTTGGCTTTCTTGAACCTTTTCTCACAATCTCATGTGAGTCTTTATTATTTATTCTTTACTATTTATCCTTCCCATCCATGGGCCATGTGCTTTTCAGGTCAGGTTAATAGAAGAGTTCCTTGGTGTCCACTTTGGCACTTTGGTTTCAACAGTTCAGTGGGGGTGCAGCTGTCACTGGGAGGACAATTATATGGCCCTTGGGCTAAAGGATTTTTAGCATCCCTGGCCTTCTAACAGTGAGGACCAGCATTGCCCCCAGATATTTCAACAAGCAAAAATGTCCCCACCAATCTCCCAATGGTTCCTTGTTGAGTCACATGATTTTTGATGCTGCCTCCTCACCCCACACTCTAACAACACTCACTTTCTCTCTAAATGGGATTGTTTGTGCCTCTGCCAATAGACTGTTTCTTTTTTGAAAGCTTGTCATACCTTTAAGTTATTCTTCCTTTCAGAGGTTTTATTTTTGCTTTGGAATGAGTCATGTATTATTTTGTTTTACTTATTATTATGGGAATAGTCAAACATACTCAAATGGAGAAAGTAACAAAATGAACCCCCATGGATCTATCATCTAGTTTCAACAATGATCAGCTCATAGATGATCCTGTTTTTTTCTCCACCCCCACCTACCACTCTCCACCCACTTCCTGCTGCCATTAGATAATTTTGAAGCAAATTACAGACATCATTCATTGTACACAGCATTTAGATAAGCTTTCAGACGTCTGTTTTGATTTTTGAAGACAGCAAGGGTTAAGGTGAAACACTTGGTTAACTCCAGGACTCCACCCCTCCACACCCAGGCACATTCCTTCTGACTCAGCTAACTTCCTTGCTTCCTCTATATTCTGAGGCGAAAATGCCAAGACAAGTCAAGAATTTATCAGATGCTCTGTTTTTTAGTGAAGGGAGACTTGAAGCAGCTGTTTGGTTCATGCAGATCTTATCGCTCCTCTGTGTTTTTTCTGTGCTGGTTTGGTGACTTGTAGTAGCAGCTGACCTCCACATCTTCTCTAACATAGTTTAACACTATCCAAATATCATTTCTATTTCTACCTCCCTTTGTATTCCCTGAAAAATTTCCCACCAGGCTGGGAATCTGAGTGTGTACTTTAACCAGCCTTCCTGTTTTATTTTTTTGTCTCTCCTGATAATTTGGAAAAAGATATGTCCTTCTGCTGATGTACTCGAGTTACAATTCCATTCCAGTGCTTAATGAAGTCAAAGAACCTGCTTGTCAGTTGTGACTCTAAGAATATTTTGAAAATGAGGAGAACACATGTTGAGTCAGTTAATGGTTGAGTGCTAATAGGCAACGGAGATCAGATTGATTGGTTTTGTCATGAATGGTTCTTAAGTGATTTAAGACAATCAAATGGTCTGTCCTGCCTTCTTCCTTCACAGCCTCGTGGGATGAGTTTGCTGACTATTTCATTGCCCAGTGGTTAGAATTGATTAACCCTGCTGACTTTGGGGCAGCTCTTTGAAAACAAATTGATGAGCCATGTAAGCACTAAGCTTGACCCAGAGCACTCCTAAGTGCCAAACCATTGACTCTGAGCCCGCTGGGCTCTTCAGTTTATTCGGGGAGAAATGACCTTGACCTGGAATGCAACTTTTCTGCCAGCCTCTCACTGAATGATGGCTATCCCCTTGGATATTTTTCTCCAAATGTAACTCCCCATCCAACTTCTTGCCTCTAGATGCGCATTTAAGAAGAGGATAGATCTGTGTTACAAACAGCTTGAAGGTCTCCCGTACACCTACACTGCAGTCAAATCCAGCGAAAGGAAGAGGATGTTAAATGCTCATGTCAGACACTCCAAAGGAATGCTTAGATTGTTATATTCAGTTAGTAAGTGCAGTGTTGTTTAGAAGAGTCTTGTCAGAATACTTTTTCAAGTTCCACTCCTAAAAAGACGTAATTTTGACGGATTTATCTTCTTTTGTACTTATAACATTTAGCCCCAGATTTGAGAGCACAGTGGTATTTTTATTATCATTATTATTGACTTTAGTCAAATACAGAGGGTGATTTAAGGAACTTAAACTAAAATCAAGCAAGCAGTTCATTAGCACAGAATCTAGAATTCTATGTTTCTGCTAGAATAGAGTGATTTGCCAAAGTTGTCCACTCATTCTATCTGCTTTTGCCAAAGTTATAGTTTATAATAAATTCAGTCTAGTGTGGCCATTTACCTGGTTGGCAGCAAACGGGTAGGTCGCCACCTTGAGCTGCAGAGTGGAAGGGCTTTGAGACAAAAAGAGATGCTCTTCCACAGGAAGATGTGCTTCCACAGGAAGCACAGACTCTGTGCTTCCAATGCAGGGGCACGGGTTCAATCCCTGGTCGGGGAAATAGGGCCCCACATGCCATGTGGTGCAGGGGCCCTCCCGCCAAAAAGTAAAAAGATTCTTATCCTTGCCTACCTCTCTGAGATGTTGCGGCAGCTAAAAGAGCAAATGTATGTGAAAGTTCTTTGTAAGCTGTAAAAGTGAAACTGTTAGGCTTTCAGTCCTGTCCAACTCTTTGCAACCCCATGGACTGTAGCTCACTTTAGGGCTACAGCCCATGGAATTCTCCAGGCAAAAATATTGGCGTGGGTAGCCATTTCCTTTTCCAGGGGATCTTTCTGACGCAGGGATCAAACCCAGGTCTCCTGCATTACAGGCAGATTCTTTACGGTCTGAGCGACCAGGGGAGCCCTTTGTAAATTACAAAGCCCTATTCAAAGAAAGTTAAGGATGTTGATATTAACAGTGTATGACACCTTTGGGGTATTTTCAGTTAGCCAGTCATTGAGCTGAATTCTTTATGCAGCATCTCTAATCCTCACAACAATTTTATAATGCTTTTGTCATAATTATTGCTTTTCTACTTATATATCAATATGTATGTTATAATATAATATAGCAAAAATATAAATATGCTTAATAAGATAGTTTCTAATGCTGTAAAGACTTCTCTGGACCGATTTCACTCCAAATCATTAATGTCTTAAAAAAAATTACAAAAGGAACAAGAAAACCCAATGGGTACTCCCAAATAAATCAGGCCCTTAAACCTAGCCTTCTCTAGCATTCATAATTCATCACTCACTTTCCAGGGGTTTCTAAGCATCTAAACATATGTGTGTGTATAAATATATATGTATACACACACAGAGACAGACAGACAGACACACACTCACATATATATATATATATATATATACACATGAATGTATAGATTATATATACTCTTAATACATAAACAAATGTTCTTAAATATGTCAGCAGTGACCTGCAGTTTATAAAGAGCAAGAACAAAGCTTGTTTTCTTCCAAAGCATCACTTTAATAATCATCCATTTAGTAAGTAATAATTCCATAAAAACATTTCATAAAATACATTCATAAAATAATTTAATAATTATCCACATCTTTGGTCAAGTTCCTCTATGTAGGGACCTATTTTCTCACTCCTGCTTTTCAGTACAACAAAAGGAGAAGCCTTAAAGAGCTAGTGTAAAACCAAAGACAGCTAAGAAATAATTAGAGGCAGAGAAGAGGAAATGCCAGCTTCTTTCAAGATGATGTGACTTCCTTTTTATAGATGGAAAACGCAGTCTCTTCATATTGGTTTGTCAAGGCATAAGTAGCAATGTGGTTCATAAATGTTTAACAAAAGGTAAATAATTTAATAAATTATAGTGCAACCATACAATAGACTATTATGAGCCAATTAAAAATATCCTTTTAGATGGGAAAAATTATAGTGTGGAGAAATCCTCAAAATAAGATAGTAAATGACAAAAATCAGGATATACAACTGTATGTGTGGTACATCTCCAAGGCTGCTTTACACACACACACACACACACACAGGCACAAGATAGGGATTAAAATGTTAAGAGAGGTTATCTTTAGATGTTGGAGATATGAGTTTTTCAAAAGCTTTAATATGATACTTTTCCTTATTTTCCAAATACTCTATAACAAAACATTTATTATTTTTATGATAAGGAGATGGATGTAAAATAGTAAAGAGGCCATATATTGTGATTTAAATGTAGATGAGAGCTTCAGAAGGTTATAGCTTCCAAGTTAATGTGGTTTTACTAGTCTTACTTAGTTATGAATAGAAGTCTGATTTGTCTATGTTGCTTTCCCTTATTCTGGGTGCTTTCTAGCAGATTCCTGTTATATTACATGGTTCTGAGCCTCTCAGAATGCACAGAATTTCCCAGGGTACCTGCTAAATGTTTTGGGCAAATGACTTTCAGATGACTGGGGCTCAGCCTAGCAAAGGAATCCTGCAGTGCATTGAGTTTCCTTTTAATTTAAAGGAGATTATTTAAATTTGCCTAAAGCTCTCAACATGCTACTTGAAAGTTCTGCTAAACATAGAACAAAACCAAGGAAAAGCTCTAGGGAATAAATGCAGCAAGAGTAGGACTAAGATGCATTTTTATGAGCAGATACTTGAATATCAAGTGTTGAAAAGAAAGACATTTATTAATTGGAGATAAACTCTTGAAAACAATTGAAATATAAACATGAGACATGAATATAAGCAGAGGTATTGGTTTCTGAAAAATGGACTGGAATGGGTGACTTTAACTCAATGATCATTATATCTACTATTGTGGGCAAGAATCCTTTAGAAGAAATGGAGTAACCATCATAGTCAACAAGAGTCTGAAACGCAGTACTTGGATGCAATCTCAAAAACGACAGAATGGTCTCTGTTTGTTTCCAAGGCAAACCACTCAATATCACAATAATCCAAGTCTATGCCCTGTCCAATAATGCTGAAGAAGCTGAAGTTGAACAGTTCTATGAAGACCTACAAGACCTTCTAGAACTAACACCCAAAGAAGATGTCCTTTTCATCATAGGGGACTGGAATGCAAAAGTAGGAAGTCAAGAAACATCTGAAGTAATGGGCAAATTTGGCCTTGGAGTACAGAATGAAGCAGGGCAAAGGCTAACAGAGTTTTGCCAAGAGAACACACTGATCATAGCAAGCACTCTCTTCCAACAACACAAGAGAAGACTCTACACATGGACATCACCAGATGCTCAATACTGAAATCAGATTGATTATATTCTTTGCAGCCAAAGATGGAGAAGCTCTGTATAGTCAGCAAAAACAAGACTGGAAGCTGACCGTGGCTCAGATCATGAATTCCTTATTGCCAAATTCAGACTTAAATTGAAGAAAGTAGGGAAAACTACTAGACCATTCAAGTATGACCTAAATCAAATCCCTTATGATTATACAGTATAAGTGACAAATAGATTCAAGGGATTAGATCTGATAGAGTGCCTGAAGAACTATGGATGGAGGTTTGTGATATTGTACTAAGAGGTAGTGATCAAGACCATCCCCAAGAAAATGAAATGCAAAAAGGCAAAATGGTTGTCTGAGGAGGCCTTACAAACAGCTATGAAAAGAAGAGAAGTGAAAGGCAGAGGAGAAAAGGAAAGATATACCCTTCTGAATGTAGAGTTCCAAAGAATAGCAAAGAGAGATAAGAAAGCCTTCCTCAGAGATTAATGCAAAGAAATAAGAGGAAAGCAATAGAATAGGAAAGATTAAAGATCTCTTCAAGAAAATTAGTGATACCAAGGGAACATTTCATGCAAAGATGGGCACAATAAAGGACAGAAATGGTATGGACCTAACAGAAGTAGAAGATATTAAGAAGAGGTGGCAAGAATACATGGAAGAACTATACAAAAAAGATCTTCAAGACGCAGATAATCACAATTGTGTGATCACTCACCTTGAGCCAGACATCCTGGAATGTGAAGTCAAGTGGGCGTTAGGAAGCATCACTATGAACAAAGATAGTAAAGGTGATGGAATTCCAGTTGAGTTATTTCAAATCCTAAAAGATGATGCTGTGAAAGTGCTGCACTCAATATGCCAGCAAATTTGGAAAACTCAGCAGTGGCCACAGAACAGGAAAAGATCAGTTTTCATTCCAATCCCAAAGAAAGGCAATGCCAAAGAACGCTCAAACTACTGCACAGTTGCACTCATCTCACACGCTAGCAAAGTAATGCTCAAAATTCTCCAAGCCAGGCTTCAACAGTATGTGAATCATGAACTTCCAGATGGTCAAGCTGGATTTAGAAAAGACAGAGGAACCAGAGATCAAATTGCCAACATCCATTGGATCATCAAAAAAGCAAGAGAGTTCCAGAAAAACATCTACTTCTGCTTTATTGACTACACCAAAGCCTTTGACTGTGCAGATCACAATAAACTGTGGAAAATTCTGAAAGATATGGGAATACCAGACCACCTGACCTGCCTCCTGAGAAATCTGTATGCAGGTCAAGAGGTAACAGTTAGAACTGGACATGGAACAACAAACTGGTTCCAAAAGGAAAGAAGTACGTCAAGGCTGTATATTGTCACCCTGCTTATTTAACTTATATGCAGAGTACATCATGAGAAGCGCTGGACTGGAAGAAGCACAAGCTGGAATCAAGATTGCTGGGAGAAATATCAATATCTCAGATATGCAGATGACACCACCCTTATGGCAGAAAGTGAAGAGGAACTAAAGAGCCTCTTGATGAAAGTGAAAGAGGACAGTGAAAAAGTTGGCTTGAAACTCAACATTCAAAAAGCTAAGATCATGGCATCTGGTCCCTTCACTTCATGGCAAAAAAATGGGGAAACAGTGTCAGACTTTTTATTTTGGGGGCTCCCAAATCACTGCAGGTGGTGACTGCAGCCACAAAATTAAAAGATGCTTGCTTCTTGGAAGAAAAGTTATGACCAACCTAGATAGCATATTAAAAAGCAGAGACATTACTTTGCCAACAAAGGTCTGTCTAGTCAAGGCTATGGTTTTTCCAATAGTCATGTATGGATGTGATAGTTGGACTATAAAGAAGGCTGAGTGCCAAAGAATTGATGCTTTTGAACTATGGTGTGGGAGAAGACTCTTGAGAGTCCCTTGGACTGCAAGGAGATCCAACCAGTCCATCCTAAAGGAAATCAGTCCTGAATATTCGTGGAAGGACTGATGCTGAAGCTGAAACTCCAACACTTTGGCCACCTGATGCAAAGAGCTGACTCATTTGAAAAGCCTCTAATGCTGGGAAAGACTGAAGGCAGGAGGAGAAGGGGACAACAGGGGATGAGATGTTTGGATGGCATCACTGACTCAATGAACATGAGTTTGAGTAAACTCCAGGTGTTGGTGATAGACAGGGAGCCCTGGTGTGCTGCAGTCCATGCAGTCACAAAGAGTTGGACACGACTGAGTGACTGAACTTAAGTGATTTCTAATTTTTGCAACTTTTTTTTTTTTGGTGAGATATTCCTGACCAGGGATCAAACCCGTGCCTCCTTCACTGGAAACACAGAGTCCTAACCACTGGATCAGCATGCAGTTTTCCAGAGGTATTGATTTCTAACTTAGAAAAGTATTTTTAAACTTAATTAGAGATAATGCCATTTGCAGCAACATGGATGGAGCTAGAGATTGTCATACTGAGTGAAGTAAGTCAGATAGAAGAAGAAATATCATCTGATATCACTTGTATGTGGAATCTAAAAAAAAAAAAGGTACAAATGAACTTTTCTACAAAACGAAAATAGAATCACAGACACAGGAAACAAGCGTGATTACCAGTGGGGTGAGGGAGGGAGGGAAAAATTGGGAGACTGAGATTGATATATACACACTACTATATATAAAATAGATAACTAATAAGGACCTGCTTGAGGAACTCTACTTGAGACTCTGTAATGGTGTATATTATAGGTCTTGCTCCTTGGAAGAAAAACTATGACAAACCTAGACAGCATATTAAGAAGTAGAGATATCACTTTGCTGACAAAGGTCCGTAGAGTCAAAGCTCTGGATTTTCCAGTAGGCATGTATGGATGTGAGAGCTGGACCATAAAGAAGGCTAGTGAAGTGAAAGTCACTCAGTCATATCCAACTCTTTGCGACCCCTATACAGTCTATGGAATTCTCCAGGCCAGAGTACTGGAGTGGGTAGCCTTTCCCTTCTCCATGGGATCTCCCCAACAGGGATTGAACCCTGGTCTCCCACACTGCAGGCAGATTCTTTACCAGCTGGGCTAAGTGCTGAAGAATTGATGCTTTTGAACTGCGGTGTTGGAGGAGACTCTTGAGAGTCCTTTGGACAGCAAGAAGTTCAAACCAGTCAGTGGTAAAAGAAATCAACTCTGAATGTTGATTGGAAGGATTGATGCTGAAGCGGAAGCAGGGAAGCTTGGTGTGCTGCAGTCCATGGGGTTGCAAATCATTGTCCAGGGCTTAGAGACTGAACAATGAACAGCGATGGCCTATATGGGAAAAGAATCTAACAAAGAGTGGGTACATGTATATATGTAACTGATTGGCTTTGCTGTACAGCAGATACTAATACAACGTTGTAAATCAACTATACTTCAATTTTTTAAAAATGAGAAAAACAAAACAAAGCTTAGATCGGTATTTGCCAAAAGTTGGCCAGCTGCACCTGGAGAAGAGCGGGATGTTTTGTCAGTACCTGGGTGGCTAGGGCTTGCTGCCTGTGGAATTCTGAGGTCTGTGAGCAAGCCTGGGCTAGAAGTAAGCAACACTTGGTGTGACAGAGCTTCACCTCCAGGGCTCAAATGCACAGATTGCTTTCCTGTTTGTGGTCAGACCCATTCCCTGTCTCTTTCCTGTTCCTACCTGCTATTTCAGGGAACACACTTCTCCAGTTTCTTGGCCTCTGGCTTGATGTAGCTTCCATTTGGCCAATAGAAGCTCCTGGAAGATTGTGGCAGAAGGTTAGAAGTTGTGGTACTTTTCTCTCTCTCTGTCTCTCTCTCTGTACCGTGAGCAGTGTCTTTGGTTGTAGCTTTTTCTCCTCTTTGTAAGTCCCCTACATATGAACCTTCAAGTTGCAAACTTTCAATGATGTGAACATGTTCAGAGGAAGGACAAAGAGAGACAAGAGGAAGAAGAAGTAACTGAAGAACCAAAGAGATTCTTGACACAGGAAATGGCAAGGAGATTTTATTTGAGGATAATTTTTGAGGCATCGGACTTCAACATAGAACAGTACACAGGTGTTCAGAATGCAATCCAGTGCTACCATGTCATGTATGATGACAAAAAAGAGCTACTCCCTAGATATCAGCGGATCATTTTCTCAAGACCTGTGCCATCAGTATCAAGCATGAATGAAACTGCAGCTCACCCTCCGTCTCCTATTGCTGACAATCCATCAGCTCTACCATCTCCCACTTCCTCTCCCTCCTCTAGTCAGTAACTCTTCTTGCCTGTTCACTCCATGCTAGCTCCTGTATGCCAGCTGTTATATTGTGTGAAAATGAAAGTGTTAGTCGCTCAGTCTGACTCTTTGTGACCCCATGGACTGTAGCCTGCCAGGCTCCTCTGTCCATGTGGTTCTCCGGGCACGAATATTGGGGTGAGTCACCATTCCTTTCTCTGGTGATCTTCCTGACCCAGGGATTGAACCTGTGTCTCCTGCACTGCGGGCAGATTCTTAACCATCTGAGCCATGTACTTTTCAAGGTGCTGTACTGTAAGATTAAAAGTGTTTATTTTTTGTGTTTGTTATGTATTATTTGTATGAAAAGTATTACAAAACCTATACCGGCATACAACATAGCCAACTGTGTTAGTTGGGTACCTAGGTTAACTTTCTTGGACTTATAAACAAATTGGACTTACAAATGTGCTTTCGGGATGGAACTCATTCGTATTTAGGGGACTCATTGTACTGGCTTCTGCCAGGTGATTCTGAATTCTGGGCTCCATCAACACCCTCTACTCCTTTTGCGCTCCCAGCCTTTGTAGCTTCCAGCTGTTGCTAATCTGTTTGGCTTCTCCACTCTTTCATCACTTATATATTAAATTCTCAATATTAAATTCCCTCCAAAATACTCATATTGGTTTCTGCTTTTCTCACTAGACTCTGGCAATACAACTGGTTATAATTTAGGATCCTGCTGAGAAATGTACCCCAACTTCAGGGAACATATTAAGGGAAGCAAAGTGGAGATTTTTCAAAGATCCACAGCATCTTAGATATTTTGTTGCAACAGCAGCAGAGAAAATGCAGGGACAGCATAAACTGGGGCTTGTTTGTGCACAGATTTAGAGAGAATTTTAAGCACGTGTCAAAAGAAAAACAAAAGTTGGCTATCTCCATAATTCAGGGCTGATGGCCAATAGCTGGCGATCTGTTTATGGATCATGTGAGAAGCTATTTATTTCCTTAGGAATAAACTTTTTGATTCCATGGAGCTTCAAACAATGCTTATTCTATTTAGTAGAAGCCTTCTGGAAAGACCTAAGTTTAATAAAACTTGAACAAAGTCTGAATATAGGAGGCCATCTCCCATGGCTGTGCTAAGCATGATTGGGTAACGGAGCGTATGTAATTTTTAAAAAACCACTCTGGGATAATTACTAGGCCCTTTTTAAATTTTAAAATTCGCAGCTCTATATTTATTAAGTCAGGACCATAATTAGTGAAATCAAAGAATTACCAGTTGCTACAGTTGTGTCACCAATGGGAAATCCTTCTGATAGAGGCAGGCATGGAACAATTACAAAGCGTGCCTCCTAAAGGAAGAAGGCAAACGATGTGCTCAGTATATAGAGACAAAATCTTTGCTGCATGAAGTTAGGCACATCTGAAATCATCAATGAATAAGAGCAAGCAATTCTTTCTATTTGGACTTAATAGTATCTTTTAAGCAAGTGTTTTGTTTGTTTGTTGGCTGCACTGCAAAGAATGTGGGATCCCAATGCCCCAAGCTGGAATCAAACCCACACTCTACATTGCAAGCTCAGAGTCTTGAGCACTGGACCACCCTGGAAGTCTCGCGAGATTTTGAAGAATGGGAAATTACGGTGCAGGCGGAAGCAGACAGGGACTTCAGGAAGGCCCAAGAGACAGAGTGGAGAGAGCGAGCAGTGAGGTGAGGCTATAGTGGGGAGTGTTATCGGACAAGGCTGACTTTGTAGATCAGATTAAACAATCTGGACTTCCTTTTGTGGCTGGGAGGGCACCGAAGGCTTTTCAGCTGAGGAATGACCTGACCAGATTTGTGCTTTGCGAGTTCCTTGTGTTAAGGAGTCCAAGCTCCTACTTCTCAATGCATGGTGTTCGTTCAGTCGCTCAGTGGTGTCCGACTCTTTTGTGACCCCATGGCCTATATTGTAGCCCACCAGGCTCCTCTGTCTATGGGATTTTCCAGGCAAGAATACTGGAGTGGGTTGCCATTTCGTACTCCAGGGTGTCTTCCCAATCCAGGAAACAAGCCTGCATTTCCTGAGTCTCCTGCATTGGCAGGCAGATTCTTTACCACTGCACCACCTGGAAGCCCTTCTCACTGTATGACTGGCCAGTAAATCAAGAGCTGAACTGTCGGGGCAAGGAAGAGTGACTTTATTTGGAATACCAGCAGCCTGAGAAGATGAGCTAGTGTCCAAAGAACCATCTTACCTGGGTTGCCATTCAGGCATCTTCTATACTAAAAGCGGAGTGGGTGTGACTGGCTGTTGCAAACTTCTTGGTGGCTCTGTCCTTTGCTCTGGCATCTCTACATATAGGCCTGGTCACAATGATCCTATATAACTCCAACAAGAAAAGTGTTATTGTCTTTTCTGCAATTATTTATCTCTAAATGAATGCAAAAGTGTTACACCAAGGTCAGAGACTTGAGAATGGGCTTCCTGTATATTTCAGGCTTAACAGGCAGCATTCTTTACAAAAGGTACAGAGTCAGCATGACTCAGCACAGGCACCAAAGCACAAAGGTTAGAGCTAAAGGAGTCTATCCAGTATGAACTCAGGTTTGTTCTCCTCTGTTACATTTGCATGCAAAAGTTCAATAAATATTCGTTAAACTAAATTTTTGAGAGATGATAGTGGAACAGCAATGGCTTCCCTGTTGGCTCAGTGGCAAAGAATATGCCTGCAATGCAGGAGACGTGAATTTGATCCCTGGGTTGAGAAGATCCCCTGGAGAAGGAAATGGCAACCTGTTCCAGTATTCTTCCTGGGAAGTCCCATGGACAGAGAAGCCTGGCAGGTTACAGTCCATGGGTTCACAAAGAGTGGGACACAACTTGGCAACTAAACAACAATGAAACAACAGGTAAAAATTCTGAATATAATTATAGGGCTTTAGGTTGGGAGTGTTTTCATGTGAGGTATGGTGTTAACCACACCTGCTGTTGATTTCCTAGCAACCATGCATCCTTTTGGTGGAGAAAACCAAAGGGTCATTTAATATCTGCACTTAGAAGCATTCATGTTTATCTCAAAGGAGACTTTGACCTCTTTTGTTTCCTTGACTTCCAGAAAATACAAGTCAGGTCAGAGGGATGACTGAGGTTTGGGGTGGGTGGGATTGTGCTTTTGCAGGAGAGTTGGGGTATTCAAGATGGGGAATCAGTGCAGTGCCCTCCTGTTATGCTTGCATCAGAATAAGGTTTTCACAGTAAATCTAAACGTAAAGGAATTTGGAGAGAGAGGCTCAGAGGACATGAGAGGTAGCAGATTGTCACATGAGCTCTGAGGATGAGGTTTGGGTCAGTGGAAGACAGAAACATCATTAAGACACTGAGGATCTTTTTAGTGATCCATAGAACAGTCCTGAAGGAAGTTTTTGTCATCATGCCCCATTTATGGATGAGCCATCAGAGACCCATACGAGTTAAGTAACTTGACCAAACCAGCCAGACCGGGGCCTCATTGCTCCAAGCACAAGGGCGCAAGCACAAACAGTGACCCCCATGGCCACCTGTGGCCAACTTGTGCAAAGCCCACTCCCTGCTGGTCTTCCTTGACCCCTTTTCATCATTCACTTGTTTCCCATTTCCTCTCCTTGTCTCCTTCCTTCACCTCCTACTTCTGCAGCTGCTCCTTGTTGGCATCCTTGGCCGGCATCTCTTCCCATGGCTTCCCCTTCCTCTAAGAGGTGATGTTCCCCAGACCTCCATGTCTGGTCTCTTCTCAAACTACAGACCCTCGGGGTGGGGGGAGTGTGGTTCATCTTCCATCTGGGCGTCAACCTCCACTTCCATCCCACTGACGGCCCATAAAGGTAGATTGTTGCTTCAGGCAGTTCTGCTGCCTCCAGTCCCACACTTCTCAGATATAAATATGTGGATATCCTACAATCATTTCAAATATCAAAGCAGAACCCACTATTCCTACCCTATCTGATTCTGAATTCTGTTACAAGTTTCTCATCAGGGGATAATTTATTTCAAAAAATATGGTCAGTGTTCTCTGGGGATCCTTTCAGATCTCAAGTCTGTAATTGCAGAACAAACATATCACAACCCCAGTGAATGCCAGTGTGGCTTCTCCAAGAGGGAAAAATAAATCTCAATCTGCAATGTGTGTTTTAGAAACCAGATCATATCTTTGTTCCACAGGTGAGGTTTTCTCAGTAAACCTGTCTATCCTCACTCCCACTCTTCTGGGTAATCTTTTTTCTTGACTCTGTCAAGTGAGAAGAGGAACAGATGATAGAGAGGAGGGAGGGAAAGGAGACCCTTGCAGAACTGGGTTGGCATCTGCTGGGAATGAAGTCGGTTGCCCAGCAACAGTGCCCTCTCCTCAACTCCTGCTGGGTATCAGTTTGTGACATTCCATTCCTCCCTCCCTCCTTTTAGGGCTGTTCTTGGCATTTATTTTAAATAGATTTTACCTGTATGAAATTGGAAGGGAGGGGATGTATATGTCGTGTTCTTAGGATTACACAGCTGAATATGAAATTTGTAGATCATAAGAGAAATGCACAGTTCTTCAAATAAGGATGCCTTCTTTTGACCAGTACTTATCTAACAAATGTTTATGAATGTGTCTGCTTTGTGTCTGATACTCTGCACAGTACTGAGTTGAAATATCTTCCACAAGAAAGTTTAAAAACAAAAATGAGTCCCTTAGGTCCAAGAAGGACTAAGAATTGACTGAAGGACCACACATTAAAATTCTAACTTTAAGAACATATGTGAGTAACTGGATATGACATGAATATATCAAAAATCAATTGCATCTGTATGTCTTCTTTGGAGAAATGTCTATTTAGTTCTTTGGCCTATTTTTTGATTGGGTCATTTATTTTTCTGGAACTGAGCCGTAGGAGTTGCTTGTATATTTTTGAGATTAGTTGTTTGTCAGTTGCTTCATTTGCTATTATTTTCTCCCATTCTGAAGGCTGCCTTTTCACCTTGCTTATAATTTCTTTGATGTGCAGAAGTTTTTAAGTTTAGTTAGGTCCCATTTGTTTATTTTTGCTTTTATTTCCAATATTCTGGGAGGTGGGTCATAGAGGATCCTGCTGTGATGTATGTCGGAGAGCGTTTTGCCTATGTTCTCCTCTAGGAGTTTTATAGTTTCTGGTCTTACGTTTAGATCTTTAATCCATTTTGAGTTTATTTTTGTGTATGGTGTTAGAAAGTGTTCTAGTTTCATTCTTTTACAAGTGGTTGACCAGTTTTCCCAGCACCACTTGTTAAAGAGATTGTCTTTAATCCATTGTATATTCTTGCCTCCTTTGTCAAAGATAAGGAAGACATACAGATGGCTAACAAACACATGAAAAGATGCTCAACATCACTCCTTATCAGAGAAATGCAAATCAAAACCACTATGAGGTACCATTTCACGCCAGTCAGAATGGCTTCGATCCAAAAGTCTACAAGCAATAAATGCTGGAGAGGGTGTGGAGAAAAGGGAACCCTCTTACACTGTTGGTGGGAATGCAAACTAGTACAGCCACTATGGAGAACAGTGTGGAGATTCCTTAAAAAACTGGAAATAGAACTGCCTTATGATCCAGCAATCCCACTGCTGGGCATACACACTGAGGAAACCAGAAGGGAAAGAGACACGTGTACCCCAATGTTCATCACAGCACTGTTTAAAATAGCCAGGACATGGAAGCAACCTAGATGTCCATCAGCGATGAATGGATAAGAAAGCTGTGGTACATATACACAATGGAGTATTACTCAGCCATTAAAAAGAAATACATTTGAAGCAGTTCTAATGAGGTGGATGAAATTGGAGCCTATTATACAGAGTGAAGCCAGAAAGAAAAACATCAATACAGTATACTAATGCATATATATGGAATTTAGAAAGATGCTAACAATAACCCTGTATACGAGATAGCAAAAGTGACATTGATGTATAGAACAGTCTTCTGGACTCAGTGAGAGAGGGAGAGGGTGGGATGATTTGGGAGAATGGCATTGAAACATGTATAATATCATATATGAAACTAGTCGCCAGTCCAGGTTCGATGCACGATACTGGATGCTTGGGGCTGGTGCACTGGGATGACCCAGAGGGAGGGTATGGGGAGGGAGGAGGGAGGAGGGTTCAGGATGGGGAACACATGTATACCTGTGGCGGATTCATTTTGGTATATGGCAAAACCAATACAATATTGTAAAGTTAAAAAATAAAATTAAATTAAAAATCAATTGCAAATACATTAGTAATAAGCATCTGAAAAATACCATTTACAACAGCAAAAAACCCCACAAAAGTACCTAGAATTAGATTAACATATGATATGCAAGATTTGTGTCAGCAAAATCATAAAATATTATGAAAAAATATTTGAAGAAATCTAAACAAATGGATATCTTCCCTGGTGGCTCAGAGGTTAAAGCGTCTGCCTCCAATGCTGGAGGCCCGGGTTTGATCCCTGGGTCGGGAAGATCGATCCCCTGGAGAAGGAAATGGTAACCCACTCCAGTGTTCTTGCCTGGAGAATCCCAGGGATGGGGGAGCCTGGTGGGCTGCCGTCTATGGGGTCGCACAGAGTCGGACACGTGACTTAGCAGTAGCAGTAGCAGTGGGAAAGTGGACAGTTTAATAAATGGTGCTGGGAAAACTGGGTCTCCACAAGGAAAAAAATTAAATGACATCACCATCTTAAACCATCTAAGCAAAAATCTGTTGCAGATAGTTTAAATATTAAAGTAAAACTTCAGTAGGCCTAGAAGAATAGGTATAAGTCACCTTTATAATCTTGGGGGTCAGAATAATTTCTTACGACTCAGAAACACAGATTGTAAAGGAAAAGATTGATATATTTGTTAAAGGAAATTTTCAGAAAGGTAAAATCATGATTCATACAGATATAAAATTAATGCATATTAAAGATTTTATTTACTTCATTATTAATGAAGGAACCAGACAGGCATTATGACTGTTAAAAGGAGAAAGCAGAGAACCACAAGTTTATATGGAATAAAGGAACATTGAAATAAATTTACAGATGGATTTGAAGCTGGCTTTTCCTGCAGGCAGGTTGGGGGAGGGAGATTAAAAGGTTTGGGCAGAAAGAGGCACCTGAACCATCATCAGACATAATTTATTTTCATGTCAAGAAATAATAATTATTTTGCATTGCTGTCAGTATCTGCAACTTAAAAGTTGTAAAATAGCTCAAAACAATTAACCCAGAAGGATGTGCTCTAAACAATGCATGGTTTTCCATTAAGAACATGCAATCATCTTTTGACATTAAATAAATATTTTGCCCATCAAAAGACATTATAAAAAGTGAAAGCCACATACTGGGAGAAACTAAATTGTAATGACTATAATTCACAAAGGATTAGTATTCAAAATATGTAAAGAATTCCTACAAATCACTTAAAAAACATAAAACAGCTAGTAGAAAAAGGGTAAATTATATGAACCGGCAATTCTAAAAAGGGAAACTCAGAATGACAAAGAAATGTATGCAAAGATGCTCAACTTCACAAATTTAAAAATACAAATTAAATCAGAGAAACACAAACTAAAATCATAGTGAGATAACATTTTACATTTGTTAGATTGTAGGAAAAAATAAAGCAGCTGACAATGACAAATGTTGAGGACTACATGAAGCTACAGGAACAAACTACTGGTCAGAGCATAAATTGATACTACCACTAAAGCAACTTGCTTGTAAAATTAAGGCTGCACATGCCTTCAAGCCCAGTCATTGGTTTTCTGCAGGGCTGAACTCTTGGAGCAGCGCTGTGGCTCTGCAGGGAGTGGCAGCAGTCTCCTTGAGTTGCTCAGGCTTTGGGCAGCAGCACTGGCGGCTCAGATGGTAAAGAATCTTCCTGCCAGTGCAGGAGACCTGGGTTTGACCTCTGGATCGGGAAGATGCCCTGGAGAAGGGAATGGCTACCCACTCCAGTATTCTTGCCTGGAGAACCCCATTGAGGAGGGATGGGATTGTCCTCCTATGGAGGAGCCTGGTAGGCTACAGTCCATGGGGTTGCAAAGACTCAGACATGGTGGGCAACACACACAAGCATACACACCCCTAACTTTACAGTGATGGGGTAGCCTCCTCACGTGGCTTCTTCTGTGGCTAGATTTATAGCTCTTAGCTGGGTGGTACTGAACCCAGTGTTTCAAGTCTTCCAAGAACGGGACCGGCAAAAGTCAGTTTCTGTTGCTTGCGATTTATTTGTTTATAATATTTATTTTTACTTCTTTTTTTGGCTGTGCCGGTTCTTAGTTGTGGCACTAGGAATCTTCATTGTATCATAGCGGGTCTTGATCATTCGGACTCTTTGTTGTGGCACGTGACATCTAGTTCCTCGTCCAGATATTGAACCTGGGTCCCCTGCGTTGGGAGCACGGAGTCTTACCCACTGGACCACCAGGGAAGTCCCTGCTTGTAGTTTACAATCTTGACTGATACGCCTAACAAAACAACCATGAAATTGATAAAATAGAAGGGATAAGAATCACATGAAGTGAAGTAGCTCAGTTGTGTCCGACTCTTTGCAACCCTGTGGACTGTAGCCCACCAGGCTCCTCTGTCCATGGGATTCTCCAGGCAAGAATACTGGAGTGGGTTGCCATTTCCTTCTCCAGGGGATCTTCCCAACCCAGGGTTCGAACCCAGGTCTCCCGCATTGCAGGCAGACGCTTTAACCTCTGAGCCACGAGGGAAGCCCAAGAATCACATGGAGAGACACAAATGCCATGATCAGAATGGCTGATCCATGTTTTTTAAGCTATAAGAATTATGAAGTTACTTTTCTCACTTTGCAAGATAACCAAGAGGAGACAGAAGCTGAATTATAAACCCATATAATTTATATTTCTCCAGGACTGCTACTTGATGAAGAGCAAGAAAATGGGAATAGTGAGAGGACCCAAGAACATAAGAGGTCATTTCATATAGTGCCATTTCCAGAAAACAAGCCATCATTATAAAGTTTTAAAAAGTATTATTTAAAATAGCGAGCTGGGGACTTCCCTGGTGGTCCAGTGGTTAAGAATCTGTGCTTCTATTATAGGATCCAGAAACTAAGATCCTGCCTGTCTAATGGTACGGAAAAAAAAAAAAAAAAAAAAGCCAACTGGTGAACCCATGTTGCCAATCACCTTGGATTATGAAGTTTGAGGTTCATTTTATAAAAAAATAAGATTTTTTGTTTACTCTAAAGTATGATAAACAGGATGTTACAAAGAAGATAATTTTTTTTTTTTTGGATGACAATGTTGTGCTGTCTACCTTCTTACAGAACAGAGAGAAATTATTTATTTCACTTGGCACTAATACAGTTTCTCTCTTCCAAGAACTCAAAGTATGTGTACAAATATTAACTGATAGCCTTGTAGAGATGGAGGAGAAGAGGGGAAGGGCCCAGAAACAGGAAAGAGGAGGAAGAGGGATGAGGAAAAGAAGGAGGTGATTGTGGGGGCTCGTGGTAAAGATGATAAAATGATTTTCCTGTTTTACTTAATAATCCTCAAGGTGTCCACGCCTAGGTCAGCTCACCAACAAGTCAGCTGCAGTACAGTCTGTCCTCAACCCAACACCTGATCTATAAACAAGAGCGCTCTGCTATACAAAGTTGTTCTCTTGTATCTCTGTCTCAGCTGGGAAAATGGGTAAGTATTTGTACAAACCCAACTGTTATCTCAGAGTCCAAGATTTTCTCAAAGTGGTTTCAGTTCAGCTTAAAGAATATTTATTGAACGTCTTCTATGTTCTGGGTATTCTGAGGATTTGGTGGTGGATATATTCACACAGTGCTTTTCAGAGTATGCTCCTAGGATGAGCAACAGCTGTACCACACAGAAATTTTCAAGAAATGCAACAAAGCTATGGTTTTTTCCAGTAGTCATGTACAGATGTGAGAGTTTGACCATAAAGAAGGCTGAGCATCAAAGATGCTTTCAAACTATGATCCTGGAGAAGATTCTTGAGAGTCCCTTGAACAGCACGGAGATCAAACCAGTCAATCCTAAAGGAAATCAACCCTGAATATTCATTGGAAGGACTGATGCTGAAGCTGAAGCTCCAATACTTTGGCTACCTGATGAGAAAAGCCAGCTTATTGGAAAAGACCCTGATGCTGGGAAAGACTGAGGGCAGGAGGAGAAGCGTGCGGTAGAGGATGAGATGGTTAGATAGCATCATTGACTCAATGGACATGAGTTTAAGCAAGGCAGGTAGTGGAGGACAGGGAAGCCTAGGGTGCTGCAGTCCACGGGGTCGCAAAGAGTCAGATTCAACTTCGCAACTAAACAACAACAACCTCATTGCTACACAATTAGAAACTCAAGGGCCCAGGCCAGCAGTCTGTATTTTAGCAAGGGTGACTAAGGCAGGGAAGTTCAAGAACCACTAAAGTTGTGCTAATGGGTGACTTTCAATACAGTAACTGCTCAGTAAGTGTTCGACGAATGGATGAATGACAAAGTGCAAACAACAACAAAAATGAATGAGCTGCTGTAGACTTCGGGACAGGATAAAGTATTTGCATATTTATAAGAACAGGAGAAAAGGACTTGGTCTCACCGCTTTCTCTGTGGGCTTTGGCACAGTCCCGGGTTCCCAGGACAGTCTGTCGATTTCTTTTTCTCTCCTCATTAATTTATTGATCATCGTTCACTGCTAGCTGTGGGAAAAAAAACGTACACGAGAGCCACCAAAATAAATGAGCAAGATCAAACAGAGCAGCTTTGAGAACCAGTGATGTCAGGAGGGAGGTTTTGGTTTCTACCAAGAAATTGGGGTGAACGCGAATAGAGTTTGGTTTGTTGTTTATTTAAGAGACGAACAGAATTCATTGTCAATTGAGTGTGCCCTGGCAGAGCTTAGCTCAGCTGTTTTAGTGAAGTCAGAACTTGCTTGGGGACACAGGATTTCCTCCACTAAAGGATTTTTTTCTTTTTTTTTTTTTAATGAAAGAAGCACTTTCGTGTCTTCTAAGCTCCAGCTGGCCCCCAGCCTGGCTCTCTGCAGCCCCTCTATTCCCACGATCTGACTAAGGGTCTAAAGGGACTTTTCTTTGGCATTCAAAACCCTGCGATATTTTTGCCCCACAAGAACCTCTTGATGTGAATTTCACGGGCATCTCAGCTGAGAGCCCTGGACTGTTATTCTGCCCCTGGGGAGACGGGAGATTGAGGACACTTTGGTTTCGTAATGTGACTTTTGTCACAGTAGAGCACGCTTTGGATTCTCACTTCCTGTTTTAATTTGGTTTGGAAATAAATCTGCTGAGATTTCATTTCAAAAGAGCAGTCCAACTTCGTGAGGAACGTTCCTCTGCAGATTAGAAAAGCGAAAGAGGACAAAACTGTCATCAGCAGGACAGGCAGCCAGTTAAATAGTAATTTAGGAGGCAGTTAACACTGGTGGTTAAAGACTGACAGTATTTGGCACGTAAACCTTGCTCTGCATTCTGAGCACCGTGGAGAGGGGTAGTGGGGAGCAGAAAAAGCATCACACAGGAGGGGACTTTGTTTGAGATCTCAGAGCTGAGCCAGGGTGGGGGCGCAGCCTGGGAAGGGCAATCGAGAGGAAATGGGCAGGGGAGGGGTGGCATCGGGAAGGCAGGATGAAGAACTGGAGTCGCAGGTGTGGAGGGAGCATGGTGGGTAGGGAGCAGTCGATATTAAAGGCTTACAAGGCTGTTGGGAGTCAGCTGTGAGGGGGTCTTGTGCCAAGTTAAAGAAACAACTTCACTCCACAGGCCAGAGCGGGTTGTTGAGAACGTGTTTCCTCTGGGAAGATGGGCCATGCCCACTGGGCTTGTAAAGATGACTCTGCTGGAGGAGAGGAAGCAGCTGGGAGACTGTTGAGATGGGGGTGAGGGGTGGGGGCTGGTTCTGGTGTGGGCTTTTCTTTTAGCCCGGAGCCCTCTGGCAGAGCAGAGTTCACAGCCCCTGCCCAACTGGAGGCATGGCTGGAATACGGCATGCCAGAAAGTTCTTTGAAGTACCATATTTTGCCTTTAAAAAAATCATGCAAATGTTTGCATTCTACGTCATTCAACTGGGACTCCAGGAAGCTGGGCCGAATTTGTTTCCTGTGGCCTTGGGTGTCCCCCTGCATCCCCCAGGGTCAGCCATACTCCAGTTTGGGGAGGGGGCTGCCTCCTGCCCCCTCCTCCACCCCCTGCCACCAAGAGACTTCCCAGGTGGCTCAGTGGTAAAGAATCCACCTGCCAATGCAGGAGATACAGGAAACGTGAGTTTGATCCTTAAGTCAGAAAGATCCCCTGGAATAGGAAATGGCAACCTGCTCCAGTATTCTTGCCTGGAAAATCCCATGGACAGAGGTGGCTGGTGGGCTACAGTCTGCGGGGGTCACAAAAGAGTCGGACACAACTGAGTGACTGAGCGTGCACACACTGCCCCGTGCCTCTCTGTGGACATCCCCCTCCAACACCATAGGAGCAAGATGTTTGAAGGGGTGGTAAGTACATTTGCAGCAATAATAATACCTTTCTGTGCTGTGAACACAATGACTCCACTTGTCTTGATCTTGAGTGAAAGGATTTACTGAACTGGATTTCTTTAAATGGATTTTACTGTCATTCTTTAATACCTTTTCCTCCCCCGCACTCTAACTGATCAGTATGTAATTGGCTTTACAAATCAATAGCTGGCTACTTGGTGGCTATAGAACCAGGGGTGACTCCAAAATGGGGGGTCTGGCTTTAACTTGATTGCAGTGTTTTGTGTCTTGCGTCTGACTTTTCTAAGATAGAAGTTAGCGTGCACTGGGCACGCACCAGGTGCCAGGCACTACGCTGGGGTAGAGGATTTCACCTCCACGGTAAGCCTGAGGTCAACGTGCTGTTGTTATTATCATTTCCACTTTATAGCTGAGGAAACTGGGATTTGGAGATGTTTTCAGTTTCTTAGATGGTCTTAGGTGATCAAAATCCAGCATGTGAGTTTTTAGCCTCTCCACCATAGGAATGGAAACTGAAGCTTCCCTGGTGGCTCAGACGGTAAAGAAGCCTCCTGCCAACGCAGGAGACCTGGGTTCGATTTCTGCGTCAAGAAGACCCCCTGGAAAAAGGAATGGCTACCCACTCCAGTAGTCTTGTCTGGAGAATTCCATGGCCAGAGGAGCCTGGCAGGGCTATAGTCCTTGAGATCACAAAGAGTCGAACACTACTGAGTGACTCACACACACACAGACAAGCAATACTTAAGATTTTTGCAACCCTGACATCCAATGATTTTTGTGAACTCTTTAAAAGAGCAGATGGATTCTGATAAGATTTGTTGGATAGAATTTACTGTGAAATTATACTTTTTCTCCAGGTCAACTGATCATGCATGCATGTTCCAGGCTGTCATCTTTGGACAAAATGGTACCCAATAAGACTTTTCCATTGGATTTTTAAAATTTTCATTTTCATTGGGTATATAGTTAAAAGTTTCAGAGCTTAATCTATCTCAAAGAAAACTTGATTTTCTTTTCAATTGTAAAACAAAAATATTGTCTGTCTTAGTCTTCTAGGACTGCCTAACAAAATATCACAGACTGAGTGGCTTAAACAAAAGAACTTTATTTTCTCATGGTTCTGGAGGCTACAAAGTCAAAGATCAAGGTTCCTGCAGGGTTTGGTTTCTGGTGAGACCTCTCTTCTTGGTTTGGAGATGGCCACTTTGTCTTCATGTTTCCTTTCCTCTGAGAGAGAAGTGGGGTGGAGGGGAGAGAGAGAGAGAGAGAGAGGAGAGAGAGAGAGAGAGAGAGAGAGAGAGAGAGAGAGAGAGAGATCTATCTATCTCTTCTTTTTACAAAGCAACCAATCCTATGGGATTAGGGCCCCACCCTATGCCCTCATTTAACCTCAGTTACCTCCTAAAGGCCCTATTTCCAAATGTTGTCACACTTGGTGTTAGGACTTCAGCACAGTTGTGGGGGACACAGTTCAGCCCATAGCAGTCTCTGTCATTGCCTTGGCATCCTGCTGCCCATATGTAGGGCAGCAGCTCAGTGACTGAGCCTGGTTCTCCTCGTGCACTTGGAGGAGTCAGCTCTTCCCAGGCTGTCCATTTCACCTGCCTCACCCTCCTCCATGCGTCTGGAACATGCAGGACCAGTGCAGAGGAAAAGTCTCTAACACGACCTTGATGTGTGTTTGTTATGCTTGCAAAGCAGTCTCTCTTCTCCTGAGTTTAAAAAGGCAATGGAAGGGGACTTCCCTGATGGTCCACCGGCCTCTGTAGACTTATGTCCCAACTTCTCAACGGCATCTCTTCACTCTTATCTCCTCTGGGTTCAGTGCCCTCTTGACACGAGAACAGATTCTCCCTGGCGTTAGGTTCTGGATTGTAACCTTGTGTCAGTTCAAGGGCACGGTTCTGGAAGATTTGGTGGAGGCTTGTTTGCAGCGTCCCCCACGTGGTGGTGGCCTCTGGGTGCTTCGGAGTCACTTGGCAGCTGAGACACAGCACTGCCTTACCCACGAACACGCCTGGACTTGTTTTGACTGTACATGGATGGCATCTCTGAGCTGTGACGACGTGCTTTGAGGGTGCAAAGCTTCACAGATGGCAGGTCAGACTGTAAATACTCCACTCCCATCCCATCATAAAACCAGTCCAAGGAAAACACCAGAAACTAATTAAAATGAAGACAACAGTGCAAATATTTATGGGGGCAGAAACTCAAACAACACTAGCAGAAACAGAGCATTTCAGATCAGTGTTAAGTGAAAACCATAGTGGTGTCTAATGGGAATATATGTATATATATATATTTATATAAAATATTTACCATCAGATCTGAGACATTCAAATGCTTGCTATAACTGGGAGGATAAAGTCGTGTATGTTGTTTACTCAAAACGGTAATTAATTTCAGCCATTTGCCTTCATACTGATCGCCTGGTGTTGCATGATGTCATAAGAAGGGCATGAGAGCTGGAACCAGGATAAATGCCACAGGAGTTGTGTAACTTTGAGTGTGTTCCCTAACCCTGTCCAAAGTGACCTTTGGTTTCTTCAGCTGAGAGGAAGAGAAGAGAGGAAAAGAGAAAAGAAAAAAGGGAGGCAGAAGAGACACAGCCCTAAAGACGTGGTATCATTTGGAGGGGCTAAAATGTATACTTTCTAATGTGAGGGCTCAGGCTGTGGGCTTGAACTGGGGTGCTCGGGTTCAAAGCCCAGCTCCCTCATTCACTGGCTGTGTGACATTGACAAATTCCTTAGCGTCTCTGTGCCTTTTTTTCTTACTTGGAAAGCCAACCTGTGTTGTGGGCATTAAGTTAATAAATATATATGCATAAATATTAATACTTCCAATAATACCTAGCTTACAGTAAGCACCCATAAAGTGTTAGATATTACTATTATATGAGATGGTCTTTACTTGGAGGATAAAATAAGTGCGCTGGAGGAGTGAAAGAATGGAGGGAGTTTCTCTAAGGATTCTGTGCTTTTGACTAGGGAATAAATAGCAGAAGGGAAAGAAACGAATATTTAAGTTGCTGGTGGCTCAGATGGTAAAGAATCTTGCTTGCAATGCAGGAGACCCAGGTTTGATCCTGGGTTGGGAAGATTCCCTGGAGAAGGGAATAGCAATCCGCTCTGGTAGTCTTGCCTGGAGAACTCCATGGACAGAGGAGCCTGGTATTATTTCAGGTCATGCTGTTCCATACCACTGCATGTGCCTGTCTTATACTGGAAGCTACATATTCCCACTAACTAAATCAGATATGATACAGATGAAGACTCAAAACAATATTTGTTCTAGGAATGAATAATCCTGTGATCAATTTTTTTTTTTAATTTCTATTTTTTGGAGGAGGAATCTGAAGATCAGAGAGGTTAAGTTATTTGTTTGAAATCACACAGCCAGCAGCAGTTGAGCTGGGATTTGAGCCCAGGTACCTGTGGCTCTGAATCTTCCACCCTTTCCATTACACCATGATGCCTCTCACAAGGAGTCAGCCAGGAGGGAGGCACTAGAGTGCTCCTCACGCTGCCAGAGGGGGCCAGGACTCCTATTTAGTGATTGCTGCACAGCAGACAGGGCCTGGAGTGCAATTATTCTACCAAGTGCTGCCTGGCTGCCCCTCTGTCACGGTTGCTGCCCTCTCTCCCCTTCCAGCTGCTACCATCATCCAAGCTTCCATGACCAATGCCAGGCCCAGGTGGGCTCGATATGAGGTGGTTTCACGGGTAAAACTGGCAGATATGTGGCTGACCCTCAACTGGCACAGGGCAAGTTTTCAACATGTTTGTTTCTCTCCCTTTGCTCCCTTAACCTCTGACAGCCATCATGCCTGCCTAAGGCCAAAGACCAAGCTGATCTACATGTTCACATTAAAGGCCTTTCTCTTGCCAATCACTCTATGCACTGTTAGGGATACAGAGGTGAGTGAAGCAAGCAGTACAGGATGCCTACTCGGGAGTTTCCCTGTAGCTGGGGACGCAGCTGCACTGCAGGTTTGTGAGGAGTGCCGAATGCTGACACTGGTGGAAGGTAGAGGGGTGACTCGGCTGCAGGGAGACTGGGGGTGGGGGGCGAGTCCATGGAGAGAGCGCGTTTTGAGCCAGGGAGGGGTGCGAGAAAGGGCAAACTAGACAGCTGTTCAGTCACTCAGTCATGTCCAAATCTATGTGACCCCAAGGACTTAGCCCGCCAGCCTCCTCTGTCCATGGGATTCTCCAGGTCAGAATACTGGAGTGGGAATTGTCATTCCCTTCTCCAGGGGATCTTCCTGACCCATGGATCGAACCTGGGTCTTCTGCATTGGCAGGTAGATTCCTTGCCACTGAGCCATAGGGAAGCCCAAAATAAAGACCACCACAGATACAAGGGCCAGAGTCACAAAAGACCCAGAGCTTCCAGGATATGGTGAGAGTCTGGGGTACACATGGCACAGGGGGCCTGGGGAGGAGGTGGGGTTGTGGGCAAGGACTGAGCAGGGCTCTGGGGCCTGGACAGTCCCCAGGGCCAGAGCCCGGGCAACTAAGGAGAGTAGAGGGTGGAGTGGTTTGGAGGAGGTTCCCTCAGGCAGTCAGTTCAGATGCTGCAGTGTGGGGATAGACGTTTGCAGGGGAACTCTGGTCTGAAGGGCTGGATGCACGGGGCATTCTGTGAGCCAGTGGAACGAGACGAACCACAAAGGAAGAGTTAGACCTCATCACCTAGATTCCGTCTCATTCCCGCCACAACCCTTCCACCCCTAGAGGCTTTGCCTGGTGATTCTGGACGATTTCAGTACAAGAGGTTGAGAATGTTCCATGATAGTAATAGTGGCCCCGTATCAGGTATTAGCCACCCCACCCCAACTCTGAAGGGCACTGGCGGGACTTCAGAGGATGCTCAGGTTGAACCTGCTGGTGACAGACGTGGATTCCCTGGCTGAGACCCAGCCAAGCTGAGGCATCTTCCATGCTTGGCCGATTCCTCCCTTGTGAGGAGGCAGGGACACGAGCCTCCTGAGCCTTCTCCTGAGTGTTTGTAGTTTGTTCACTATGGGCTTCAGCCAGATGACGAGTAGCCAGGAACATGCTTGGGTCATGGTGCGACTATGCTCAGGCTGGCTTAGAGACCCACAGAGGTGGTGCGCCCAGGTGTGTGTTACTGTTACCTGTGGACAGGTGGGGCTTTCCAGACCACGGCAGGTGATGTGGATTGTGGTCCAACCAGTGGGATTCCGCCCACCCCACCCCCACCCAGCCATTTCCCCTGGACAAGTTACAACCGTGTGAATGAGTCAAAGCATCTGCTTTTCTCTCCTGAGCAGATGCTATCCCGGTTTGTCCTTTCCCTGGACCGGAGTCAGGACACCTGGGTCTCATCTGTGTTCTGTGGTGAATTCACCCAATGAGTATGCGCCAGGCATTTAACTCTGTAAGTGTACATAAAATAGTGTAAATGAAGTAAAATAGTAAAATTGTGTAGCTGCTGTGGAAAACAGCTCGATAGTTCCTCTGAAAGTTAGACATAGAATGACCATATGACCCTGCAATTCTATTCCTAGGTAGATGCCCCAAGTAATTGAAAACAAGGACCTAGACAGGTATATATTGGAGAAGGAAATGGCAACCCACTCCAGTATTCTTGCCTAAGAATCCTGTGGACAGCGGAGCCTGGTGGGCTGTTGTCCATAGGGTCGCATAGAGAGTCTGACATGACTGAAGCGACTTAGTATGCATGCATGCATTGGAGAAGGAAATGGCAACCCACTCCAGTGTTCTTGCCTGGAGAAGCTCAGGGACAGAGGAGCCTGGTGGGCTGCCGTCTATGGGGTCACACAGAGTCGGACACGACTGAAGCGACTTAGCAGCAGCAGCAGCAGACAGGTACATATACACACAGATTTGTAGCAGCACTATTTACAAGAGCTAAGTGGCGGAAGGTAGCCAAATGTCCATCCGTGGATAAACAAATCATTGTATACACATACAAGAGTATATCATAAAAGAGAATATCATCCCACCATAAAAAGGAATGAAGTACTGATGCGTGCCACAATGTGGATGAACTTCCAAGGCATGATGCTAAATGTGTGTGACTTCATTTATATGAAACCTCCAAGTTTATTTACTCTTATTATTTATAAGTAAATAATAATATTTATTTATTACTTGTAAATAAATAGAGACAGAACAGAGATCGGTGGTTGCCAAGGGCTGGGGAAGGGGGGGCAGGGGAGACATTGCTTAATAGGTATAGGGTTTTACTCTGGAACGATGGAAATGTTTTGGAACTAGAAAGAGGTGGTGTTGCACAACACTGTGCATGTTCTAACTACCTCTGCATTGCTCCCTTTAAAACAGTTAATTTTCTGTTACGTGAATTTCACCTGAACAAATTATTAAAAAAAAAAAAAAAAAAACCAGGCAACAAGGTGCATATGGCCCATGGACAATAATATGCCAATTCCTGTTACAAGAGAGAGAATAGGATGGTTCAATGAGAGAGTTTTTATTGTCAAGCATGTTTGTTGTTATAATTATTTATCCTATCAAGGAACAGAAATAAAGACATTTTCCAGGTGTACTATTTTCAGGGCTAAGGATATTGAATGCAAAGAGGTCTCCAGGTGGGTTTTGGACAAGTTTCAGACAAGTTAAATCCAGTGACTCTTTGGGTAAAGACCACATTCATGTGGAAGGGCTTTTACTATTTTTAGAACCTATTAGCCATCTCCCTTCCCATTCTGGAGAACTAAAATAAATGTTTGGGGCTTTTTGTCAACTTCCTGTTTCTAAGGAAGAAGAACCTAGAAAAGTCTCATGTAAAATATGCCAGATGCTTTTGGAACTTCAAAGAATTCCCAAGAAACAAGGGAGTTTGTTCATTGTAAAAGAATCTGAAAGAAGACACTAGATAATTTTATTTAATAAATACACAAGATGACCCTTTCTCAAAGATAATTTAAAGGACTTAATCCATTTGGGGTTCAGTGACCCCTAAGCCATGTCTAATTCAAGCACAAAAACAAGCTGAGAAGTCCATGGAAAGATGAGAAATTCTCACGTGAAACTGGACAGCTTGGCCTGATAGGGCTCCCTCCTGTTTGAATTCACTTGAACAGCTAGGAAACATACAAAGAAGCCTTTTTTTCCAAAAGAGAAGAAGGTGGAAAAGAAATGATGTCTGTGATTTGACTTGTGAGTGCCAGGCCAGCTTTCCCACGTGATGCAGGTAGCAGAGCACCAATTCACAGAGAACAAGCCCCTTAGGTGGCTGGTTCACAGAACAGCCACGCTTCAGGTTACAACAGGATCTAGGCAGGCTTTTCAAGTCACCAACAAGCAGGGCTGTCTGATATTGGAATGGCTTGTTCCTGAATGAGGACCGTCTTTCATGGCATCCTGCTTCCTAACTCAGATGCCTGGAGTTATGGGCTTTCCCCCACTTTCCCCTTGCAGAAACATCAAACAGACCTCATTTACATTTTAGTGTGAACGAATTTAAGGCAATGGGCATTTGTCCTTAACCAAATTTCACTGTGAAATGACAAGTGCTATTTCCTGAGTTTTGGTTGTAGGGAGTGGATTGAAATAGGTATGTCTGGACACAAGCTTCCTTGGGGACCCTGGACATTCACTGTATAGGGGCTCCCAGCTCTGCCCAAGACTAAGGCTGACACAGGAAGGATCAACAAGGGCTCTGGGACTGTGGATGAGGAATCCTTGAAGTGAAGGGCAGACACCAGAACACTTACGGACATTTCTTGATCCTAGAAGATTCATTTGGCTCCAGATTTATTTAACTTTACGTGGAAAAGCTCTTCACAGCCAGCTAGGAGGAGGTTATTTGTGAGTCTTTTCTTTTTCCTTTGTGCTTTGCTGGGTTTTCTGCAATGAGCAGTATAACTTTGTTTGTATGTATGTGTTAGTTGCTCAGTTGTGTCTAACTCTTTGTGACCCCATGGACTGTAGCCTGCCAGGCTCTTCTGTCCATGGGATTCTCCAGGCAAGAATACTAGAGTGAGTTGCCCTTTCCTTCTCCAGGGGAGCTTCCGGACCCAGGGATTGAACCTGGGTCTCCTGTGTTGCAGGCAGAGTCTTTACCATCTGAGCCACCAGGGAAGCCTATCCAAGCTATCAGGAAAGCAAACTTTAGCAATCAAAAAAAAAAAAAAAAAAATGTAAAATTAAAAACCATTTTCTTCCTATAAATTATTTTCATTGGTCTGCAGACTTTCATTCAGTTTGTCATTGCCATCCTTCTGAAACTACTTCTTAAAATAATTGCAATAGGGACATCCCACGAATTGTTCTGGCTGTAGCTTTTGCTCAGATTGATCGATGTTTTCTGTCTACACGGCCATGAAGATTTGGAAGGATTAGATGTTCCGATCACACTGGGGCGCGGACAGATCACCACGCTTGGCTTGATTGAAAGAGACAGTTGGAATGGTTGTTGGAAGGATTCTGCCCCTGTGTGTGCAGGCACAGTCTTACAAATAGATGGCCTTTTGTACACCTCCCCACATCCTTAAGCTGAAAACCCACAAACACCAGGCTCATTGTTTACAATCTTATCTGATTGAGGATAAAGGAGAGGGCTGAGTGAATGAGGACACCAGGATACTGTATCATCATGAATTTCAAGAAGATATGGATTAGAAGGGAAAAGAGCCTTTAGGAAATATATATGTTAAATATGTATAAATGAACTATAATAAATATAGATACATTTAACAGTTTAAAAATACATCCATGTCGATGCAATGGGGTCTCCATTAATCCATGCCTAAGAATATATTTGGAGATGGTTGCATTGTCCTTCAAATCATTAGTATGTACTGTTGATGAGTTTTATCTTCAGTCTCCATATGTTATGCTTTCATTGCTATAAGCATAGACCTCTTAGACCAGTATCGATGTCTGGTAGAAAGAAGGAATACTTTAATGTCAAAGAAAGTTGTTGGGCCTCACTTTACTGTTGAGAGCTACAATAAAGTGTCTAATTACCAAGCCAGACTCACTTCACCAGCCACTTTCATCTTAGTGCAGTAACAGCACACCAGCCCCTCCTGTGCCTGCTGGTTTAGATTATGTGAGGGCAGCGGACGGGTGAGCCACATGCCACAGGCCATCAGCTCAGGACTCATCAGCTCAGTCTGCAATGAGGCTGAAAGCTGTATCATGTCAGAATGACTGTAATTCTCTTTTGGAGATTTACATTTTGTAGTAGGAGTATAGTATGGGGGGTGGGGTGGGGAATGGGGGTTTCTCTTCTTTCCTGGGAAGTTAGGATCCTTGCCAATGCATTCCCCACCCCACATTTGAGACCTGTCGACTGTATCTAGTGGAAGGCATCTTTGTTTCTATTTATGAAAGGCAAGCTTGAAAGTAAAACTTTTGATTGAAACAGTTTGAGTTTCTGCAGGGCCTGGCCTTTGAACTCCACCTATCACTTCTCTCCTGCAGTTTGGGTTTTACGTATTTGGAGCCTCGCATCTTGCAAGGAAAGCACGACTTTGATTAGTTCCCTGGGTCAACCAAGGGCTGGAACAGATGATCTCTTTGGTAATCAAGAAATTTTAGAGAGAGTCCAGCCATCTGTTTCAGTCTGGCACCCTCAGGGTGACTGTATGTTGGCAGAGTCACCACGTTTCCCACTCTTAGCTTTGCAAGTTCAGATGCTCAGCATCATCAGATCCCTAAGGGCAAATCAGGCTTTGGGAGACCGATCCCACTAATCAAACTCACAGAAGGTTGATGGATAAACCTACCTCATCATGTGCTTGTGAGGATTAAATGAGAATGTGGGTATAAAACTCACTTATCTCTGACCTGACACATACAGTAAGTGAAAGAAAGTGTTAGTTGCTCAGGTGTGTTCGACTCTTTGCGACTCCATGGCCTGTATTCTGCCAGGTTCCTCTGTCTATGGGATTTCCCAGGCAAAAATCTGCAGTGGGTTGCCATTCCCTCTCCAGGGGGTCTTCCTGACCCAGGGATCGAACATGGGTCTCTCGCATGACAGGTGGATTCTTTACTGTCTGAGCCACCAGGGAAGCCCAGCACGTATGGTAAGTGTCCTATAAACATTGACTTTCCTTTTATCCTGTGATCTGTCAAATAGTATCTACAGCACAGGATAGACACTGACGGGCCAGTGGTTACCTTTGGCTTGCTTTCCCAGTTCTAGAATTCATACATAGCCCCATCCTTCTAATGAGCAGTCAGTCATGATGTGATAAAATAGGTCATTTTTAAAAAGTTCCAGGGAATTCCCTGGTGGTCTAGTGGCTAAGACTGAGTTCTGAATCCAGATGGCCCAAGTTTGATCTTTTGATCTCTGGTCAGGATACTAGATCCCACATGCCCCAACAAAGATCAAAGTTCCGTGTGCCACAGCTAAGACCAGGTACGTAAATAAATGCATCAATACAAAAAAGAAAAAGAAAAAAGTTACAGTCCTCAGGAGGCATGGGCATCCAACCTCTAGAGACACTTCAGTCCACCAGCAGTCATGGAGAGTGGTTCTGGGGGAGGCTCTCTGCGGGTGCTGTGGTTAAAAGATAAAATACCTCTTGTCTTTAAGGAAATTAGCATTGAATAAGGGTAACATTGGTCTGTATAGAGCTCTAGTTTTGACAAGCAACAACAACCACACAAAACTAAGGATTAGAATCAACACATCATCTAAAGAAAAATAGGATCTAATTGAAAAAATGGGCCAAGGGTATAAACCAGTAATTCACAGAATAATAAAAATGATCAAGATTTATATACACTGGTGCTCAGCCTCACTTTAACGGAGGAAATTCAAATTCATTGAGTATACTCATGCTCAGCTGGAGGGAATGTGGGTGTGAGTACAGCCACTTAAGAAGTCACTCTGAAATTGAACAGCAATAAATGATATTTAGTCTTCAAAAAAGAGATCACTTTGTATAACCCACTACCCTGAAGTTCTACTATTAATCGCTACCCCAGGGAGAAACTTAAACCATGTGCTGAAGGAAGCAAGTACAAGTACTTTCTTCACTGCAGTGTTATTTATAACAGTGGGAAAATTCAAAACAACAAGAAATAGTCATAAAAACACACCGCTTTTATAGAAGACCGTGCTGCTACATTCTAAAATGAGGTAGACCTAATTGTACTGACATAGAAAGTCATCTAAGCTACATTGTTCAATGAAATAATGGATGGGTCACTTCTGTTAACACACACAGATATCTTTCCTAGGGGCGACTCCTTAAAGAGAAGCCTGGAGGCGTATACATTATATTGGTAACAGTGACTGTATGTAGAGAGGGGACTAGAATAGGAGGCACTGGAAAGGGGAAACAATAAAAAAGAAAAAACCCCAACAAAACCCATTGATTTGCAAATCACTCTTTCATGTAAACTGTCACTTACTCCTTTGTTGTTGTTTAGTCACTAAGTCCTGTCCCACTCTTTGTGACGATCCCATGGACAGTGGCCCTCCAGGCTCCTCTGTCCTTAGGATTCTCCAGGCAAGAGTACTGGAGTGGGTTACTATTTCCTTCTCCAGGGGATCTTCCCAACCCAGGGAAGGAACACGAGTCTCCTGTTTTGGCCGGTGGATTCTTTACCACCACTGTTGAAGCCCCACTTACTCCTTATGTTGACCTCATAGTGTAAGCATCATTTCCACTTACCTATGGGGGAACCACAGCTAAGAAAGGCCAAGCAACTTTTGAGAAGTCACACACCTAGTAGACAGAGACGCCCCTGGGCTTGCTCCCATGCTTTCCCCAGGTTCCAGAAGGAATTGGCAGTTAGGCTAATTGGAACCTGATGTCTTTGTCACTTCTCGCTTTTAATTATTTCTCACTGTTTAAAGTCAAAGGCACTTCGAGGTACCCCAGACAGCCCTCTGTGTGTCAGAGTGAGAGGGGCAGGAAAGAAGCCAGTTTGCAAGTGATCAGAAGATAGTCCTGATATTTAAGATTCTCTTACTTTTCATTCTCCAGGTGGGGTTTTAGATTCTCATACTTTTCATTCTCCAGATGGGGTCTTAGACATCTCAGGGCCAGGTGTCAAAGGACCAGAGTATCCACAGCCCGACTCTCTCACCGCTGGGGTCTCCTACCAGGCTGGAAGCTGGAGGTGGGGTATGGAACTTGACCCTCCAGTCTCAAGAGGAACAGGAAAGAGGGAAGGCACTGGGAACAAAAACTGAGCTTTGACTTGATGGCGGCAGCTCAGCTCCCGTTCCTGCAGTGGCCGTGGGCCCTGGGGGTGGGGGGAGGTTAGGGAGGGCCCCTCGGTGACCTGCGCCTCGCCTTCTTCATGAACTCCAGTCTAGTCTTATGACAGCTGCAAATGAGGTTAGGCATACAGTTGTACCTAGCAAGTGCCTGTGCTGAAACCATTAATTTGTTAAATGTGAACAAAATATATCACATTTTTGGTAACTCTTAGCACATAGCAATTTTCTTCTTTCCCTCTACTTCCCCTCCCTTCTTCTGTATCCATTCTCTCTCTTTTCTCCCTCACCCTCTCCCTCCATCTTTCCCTCCTTCATTCATGGAGGATTCCTAGTACCTGGCCTCTCCTTTAATTTCATCCCAAGTTTGCTAGAGATTTGTTAGTGTGGCCTCTACTGGCAGTGTAGTTGCTATTTTAAATCCTAAAAAAAGTTGTAAGTGGATAATGTTTTGAGATAGTAATTTGGTTTTTTTAGTATTTATTTATTTATTTGGCTGCACCAGATCTTAGCTGTGGCATGCAAACCCTTAGTTGCAGCACGTGGGATCTTGTTCCCTGACCAGGGATGGAACCCAGGCTGGATAAAGGATGAACCCTCTTCATTGGGAGTGCAGAGTCTTAGCCATAGGACCATCAGGGAAGTCCCAAGGTCTGTTTTTCTCCATGTTTTCTTGTACCCACTGACCTTCTCTTACCACTGGGGACATGGAGTAGGAGCTTAAATGTAGTATCAGGAGAGAGTTGACAGACAAAGTCTTAGCTCTGAATTCTAAAATAGGTAAAATAGATGCACTGCAAGGACAGAAGTCTTGAAAGCAAAGGCTTCTGTTGTCAAGAGCTGAATTTTTAAGACAGAGAAGGATTTTAAATTCTGGAAGTTCGGCTTTGACCATCAATAACCAGTGGCCTCGACATTCAGGGGTGTGCCTGCACCTGTTCCTGAGAGCTGACTGTAGACCTCTCTTCTCAACTTCATGTCCAGGAGCTTGAAATCAGCTGTGGCAGAAGTGTCTTTAGCACAGAAGTTGGCAAATACCACAAACCTGCACATTTTTTTTTTTTTCCCCTGGAGGGTCTGTCGTCGAGGTTTTTGAAGGAGGAGAAGTAGGAAAAGAAAGCGTGGATGAATTTCTGGGTAGACTTTTCCTGGGCTGAATCCAGGGGAGGGGGTGGGCTGCAGAAAAATGTTCAGACAGGCCTGGAGCTAGGAGGCCGAGGTATTGCATCTCTCTTTCCATCTGCAACTCTGCGAGAAGGTGGCAGCTATGCAGAGTGCTTGTGTGAAAAGTGACAGCAGGGCAGGTCCGACAGCAGTGGGAGAGCTGGGCGAGCTGGTCTCCCTGCGCCTCATCCCCCAAGCTTCCCTCGAGTCCGCTGTGGCTGAGCAGTTCACAGAGACTTCTGTTTGGATGCCAGGATGGGCGAGATCAGCTCAGAGACGTGGAGGGCATGGCCAGTGGGGTCAAGGACCTTCCCTCAGGCTCACTAACTTTTTCCTCTGGTTCTTTCTGTGCTATCTTCTCACAATAATGAAACCCCATTTAAAGGGCAGCCGTCCCTGGGATCCTCCTGGAGGAAGGCATGGCAACCCTCTCTAGTGTTCTTGCCTGGAGAATCCCATGGACAGAGGAGCCTTGCAGGCTACCACCTATGGGGTTAAAAAGAGTTGGACGCAACTTAAGCAACTTAGCATGCACGCACACGCACAACTCAATACATTATATTTAAAACACATAATACTAAAAACTCATCACGTTCTAATAATTTTAGCATATTTACTGTCTATACATCTATCACTGTATGTCTATTGTGTGAGCATTCTATGCAGTGGTTGTCACTGCATGAAAGTGAAGTGAAAGTGTTAGTCACTCAGTCATGTTGGACTCTGTGACCCCTCCGTGACTCTGCCTTCAAGTGACTTCACATTGGTAGATTGAAATCTGCCACAGTGGAAGTATTCACACTATGCCAATCAGGAAAGGCTATACATTGAGGCTTAAAAATACTGTTTTATTGATTGCCTAGATGCAGTAGTATGGTGGAGACAATAATAATATAGATTCAGCTTAAAAACATGTTGTGCGTGTGGCCGTTACATTCTGAATAACACAAAAAAATTGAGGAAATATTTTTCCAGTACTCAAAAACCTTCATCTGATTCATCCGAAAAATTGCTTACATCATGACATCATTTCACTTGTGTCTTATTAAAATACATGAAATATCAGTCAACATTTTCGACAGAACTATACTTGTTTATCGATTGTCACCATTGTTGGCTGCAGACCCAGGAGTTCTGCAAGTCAGTGAAATTCCATGAAAATCAATTGCTATGTGGAACTTAGAATGTTGTATGTTTTATTGTTAGTAGCAGTAATAAATTGGGTGACTCCTTATCCTTTACATCAGTAAAATTTATACTAAACTTGTGTACCAATATTTGCACGCGAGTATTTTTTGTTCGTGTTGGAGAGCCCATTGTTAAACATTTACCAGCGCGTCACTGGGTAATTAAGTCACTAATCATTGCTTCACTTAGCAACCATGACACCCAGAAGCCTTCCTTTAGAAAAGGACCTGGAGGCAGTGAAAAGCTTAAATATATTTAACGTCCTTTTTAAAAAATCATGGCCAAAGATACATAACATAAAATTTAACATTTTAACCATGTTTTTCTTTTTCTTTTAAATGAAGAAAGTCTATTTTCTTTCTTAAAAAATATCTGTTTATTTATTTGGCTAGTTGCAGCATGTGGAGATCTTTACTTGTGGCATGAAAACTCTTGATCGTGGCATGTAGGATCTAGTTCCCCGACCAGGGATCAGACCCTGTCCCCTGCATTGGGAGCACGGAGTCTTAGCCAGTGGACCATCAGAGAAATCCCCATTTTTTTCTTTTTCTCTGATATATTTATCTTATGGGAATTGGTATGTGTAGGTATCTATAACGAGGAATACTGTTATTTCTTATTTTCATGTTTTAAGTTAAATAACAAGTTTCTAAAGTTGGATTTTTCTTTTTAATTGTTAGTTTCAGGTGTACAACAATTCAACATTTGTATACATTGCAGAATGTTCACAGTAAGTCTAATTACCATCTGTCATCAGACAAAGTTACAATTTTTTTTTCTTGTGGTCAGAAAAATTACAAGAAAAAAAGACTTTCTTTGAGATTTACTTTCTTAGCAACTTTCAGATTTGCACAACAATATTATTGACAGTGATTCCCATGCTATGCATTACATCCCTTTGACTTATTTATTATATAACTGGAAGTCTGTATCTCTTGACTTCCTTGATCCATTTTGCCTAACCCCTAACCCGCTTTTCCCTCTGACAACCACCAGTCTGTTCTCTGTATCTATCAGTTTGATTTTGTTTTGCTTTTTCATTTGTTTTGTTTATTAGATTCCACTTGTAAGTGAAATCACATGGTATTTGTTTTTGACATTTCACTTAGCATATCCCTATTAAGGTCCACCATTCTGACCGTTTTAAGTGTGTAGTTCAGTGGCATTAAGTACATTCACATTATTATTGCACAACCATCACTATCATCTTCAGACCATTTCATCATGCCAAAATGAAACTCTCTACTCATTAAACAACTGCATATTCTCCACTTTCCCAGCTCCTGATAACGCCTAGTCAACTTTTTGTTTCTGCAAATTTAATTACTCTCAGTACCTTACATAAGTGGAATCATACAATATTTGTTCTTTTTGTATCTGGCTTATTTCATTTAGCATGATGTCTTCAAGATTCATTCACGTTATAACATATACCAGAATTCCTTTCTTTTATATGATTGAATAATATTCTATGGTATGTATGCACTGCATTCTAAAAATTGAAGTACAGTTGATTTATAGATCCCTAGGTTGGGAAGATCCACTGGAGGAGGGCATGGCAACCCACTCCGGTATTCTTGCTTGGAGAATCCCAAGGACAGAGGACCCTGGTGGGATGCAGTCTATAGGGTTGCAAAGGGCCAGACATGACTGAAGCAACTTAGCATACCTGATTTACAATATTGTGTTCAGGTGTACAGCAAGGTGATTCTGTTATATATTTATATTTTTCAGATTATTTTCCATTATAGATTTTTACAAGATATTGGATATAATTACCCATGCTATACAGTAAATCCTTATTGCTTATATATTTTATGTATGGTAGTTGTCCTTTGCCTTTAGCTAAAGGCAAAGGAGAAAAGGAAAGATATCCTATTTGAATGAAGAGTTCCAAAGAATAGCAAAGAGAGATAATAAAAAAGCCTTCCTCAGAGATCAGCACAAATAGAGGAAAACAATAGAATGGTAAAGACCAGATATCTCTTCAGGAAAATTAGAGATACCAATGGAACATTTCATGCAAAGATGGGCTCGATAAAGGACAGAAATGGTATGGACCCAACAGAAGCAGAGATATTAAGAAGAGGTGGCAAGAATACATAGAAGAACTGTACAAAAAAGATCTTCAGGACCCAGATAACCACGATGGTGTAATCAGTGGACTAGAGCCAGACATCCTGGAATGTGAAGTCAAGTGGGTCTTAGGAAGCATCACTATGAGCAAAGCTAGTGGAGGTGATGGAATTCCAGTTGAGTTATTTCAAATCCTGAAAGATGACGCTGTGAAAGTGCTGCACTCAATATGTCAGCAAATTTGAAAAACTCAGCAGTGGCCACAGGACTGGAAAAGGTCAGTGTTCATTCCAATCCCAAAGAAAGGCAATGCCAAAAATGCTCAAACTACTGCACAACTGCACTCATCTCACATGCTAGCAAAGTAATGCTCAAAATTCTCCAAGCCAGGCTTCAACAGTACGTGAGCCGTGAACTTCCAGATGGATTTAAAAAAGGCAGAGGAACTAGAGATCAAATTGCCAATATCCGTTGGATCATCAAAAAAGCAAGAGAGTTTCAGAAAAACATCTATTTCTGCTTTATTGACTAAGCCAAAGCCTTTGACTATGTAGATCATAGCAAACTGTGGAAAATTCTTCTAGAGATGGGAATACCAGACCACCTGCCTCCTGAGAAATCTGTATGCAGGTCAAGAGGCAACAGTTAGAACTGGACATGGAACAATAGACTGGCTCCAAATAGGGAAAGGAGTGCGTCAAGGCTATATATTGTCACCTTGCTTATTTAACTTCTATGCAGAGTACATCATGGGAAATGCTGGACTGGAAGGAGCACAAGCTGGAATTAAGATTGCTGGGAGAAATATCAATAATCTCAGATACTCAGATGACACCACACTTATGGCAGAAAGCGAAGAACTAAAGAACCTCTTGATGAAAGTGAAAGAGGAGAGTGAAAAAGTTGGCGTAAAACTCAACATTCAGAAAATTAAGATCGTGGCATCTGGTCCCATCACTTCATGGCAAATAGATGGGGAAATAATGGAAACAGTGAGAGACTTTATTTTCTTGGGTTCCCAAATCACTGCAGATGGTGACTACAGCCATGAAATTAAAAGATGCTTGCTCCTTAGAAGAAGAGCTATGACCAACCTAGACAGCATATTAAAAAGCAGAGATATTACTTTGCCAACAAAGGTCCATCTGGTCAAAGCTATGGTTTTTCCAGTAGTCATGTATGGATGTGAGATTTGGACCATAAAGAAAGCTGAGCACCAAAGAATTGATGCTTTTGAACTGTGGTATTGGAGAAGACTCTTAAGAGTCCCTTGGACTGCAAGGAGATCCAACCAGTCCATCCTAAAGGAAATCAATCCTGAATATTCATTGGAAGGATTGATGCTGAAGCTGAAACTCCAATGCTTTGTCCACCTGATGCAAAGAACTGACTCATTGGAAAAGACCCTGATGCTGGGAAAGATTGAAGGCGGGAGGAGAAGGGGATGACAGAGGATGAGATGGTTGGATGGCGTCACTGACTCAATGGACATGAGTTTGAGCAAGCTCCAGGAGTTGGTGATGGACAGGAAAGCCTGGCGTGCTGCAGTCCATAGAGTCGCAAAGAGTTGGACACGACTGAGTAACTGAACTGAACTGATAGAAGTTGTATGTTAATTCCACACTCCCTATTTCACCTGCCCACCCCGCTTTCCACTTTCCTTTCTTTTTTCCCCTTGGTTGTGCCGTGTGGCATGCAGGATCTTAGTCCTTTGATCAGGGATTGAACCTGTGACCCCTTCAGTAGAAGCACAGAGTCTTAACTACTGGACCACCGGGAAAGTCCCAAAGTTATTATTTTTATCAATCAAACCTGGAGGTGCTGGCAGTTGAACCCAGGCCCTCTGGGTGCTAACCATGCTCTCTACCACTGAGTTACACCCTTTCCTTCCTCCACATTCCCCTCTGGTAACCATAAATTTGTGACTATTTCTGTTTTGAATATAGATTCATTTGTATTATTTTTAAATTCCACAGGTAAGTGATGTCATATAATATTTGTCTTTCTCTAACTTACTTCACTTATGTATAATATTCTCTAGGTCCTTCCATGTTGCTGCAAATGATAATAGTTCATTCTTTTCATGGCTGAGTAATATTCCATTTTCTATCTATACCACATCTTCAGTCTTCTGTTGAAGGGCACTGTTTGCATGTCTTGGCTATTATAAATAGTGCTGCTATGAACACTGGGGTGTATGTATCTTTTCAAATTAGAGTTTCATCTTTTCTGGATATATACCCAGGAAAAGGATTGCTGGATCATGATTTTTAAGGGAATTCCACACTATTCTCTGGGCTTCCCAGGTGGCGATAGTGGTAATGAACCCACTTCCCAATGCAGGAGACATAAGAGATGCAGGTTTGATCCCTGTGTTGCAAAGATCTCCTGGAGGAGGGCACGGCAACCCATTCCAGTATTCTTGCTTGGCGAATCTCATGGACAGAGGAGCTTGGTGAGGTACAGTAGGGTTGCATGGATTCGGACACAGCTGAAGTGACTTAGCATGCATGCATGCACACATACTGTTCTGCATAGTGGCTGCACCAATTCACATTCCCACCGACAGTTATACCACAGATTTTGTTTATCCATTCATTCATTTAGGGACAGTTGGGTTGTTTCCACCTTTTGGCTGCTGTGAATATGCTGCTATAAACGTGAGTGTACAAGTGACTGCTCTTCCCTTCCTTTTTATGAATGCCTTTAATTCTGGAGGCCCTGGAGGGCAGATGAGAGCTGGATGGGTCAGAATGAGGCCCCAGGACCCATTTTATCTCTGTTCTCCCTATATTCTTGCTGGCTGTTTCTGCTCCCCCTTCTCCAATGAGAGGCTGTGTGCTTTGGGAACAGCACCCAGAGAGGCCAAAAGCCTGGCCACTGGTGTGTGACACCACCTCATGCCTTTGCTGATGGCTGGGTTAAGTTCACTAGCCCCACAGTGTGAACCACCATGGCCCCCACCACGGCCACCCTGAAACTGCTGGCAGAAACCACGGAGGAGTGGAGGGGTGGTGAACGAAGTGTCTTTGTTATTATGATAGGCAAATGGCCTCAAGGGTTGAGGGTTAAAAGTCGCTCAGTCATGTCTGACTCTGCAACCCCAAGGACTATATACTTCATGGAATTCTCTAGCCCAGAATACTAGAGTGAGTAGCCTATCCCTTCTCCAAGGGCTCTTCCTGACCTAGGAATCAAACCGGGGTCTCCTGCATTGCAGGCAGATTCTTTATCAACTGAGCCACCAGGGAAGCCCCAAGGGATGAGAAGAGCAGCCAAGGGCTTGGCCCCTCTTTAGGGTCAGGAAATGCCAGTGACACTGAATGACCAGTGCAATGTGGATCTAAATAAACTTTTTTTTTTTTTAATGCTGGAAATGACCCATCCTGATTCATGCTTGGTTGTTGAACGTGCCATCAGCCTTTTCCCAGATGGAACAAATTATTTGCTATTAGAAATTCTTTTAAAAATAGCACAACCAATCAGGGTGTTTCCCTGTCCGCATATCTCCTAAGAGGAACTGAAAAGAGAGTGCAAATGGGAAAAGTTTTGTCCTCTTTTTTTCTGAAGGAGAAAGCAGACATCTTCAGTTCCTCTGAGCAAGTGGTAGAATCGTGTTCAGCAGGACAAGGTCAGCGTGACGAATCTTTTTATGTGACATCAAAGGATGGACGGACAGTGGAATCAAAGCTTGCAATGAAGGGCACTTCCAGATACATTTTTAAGGTCTTTTGTCAGGCTTAGAAAAGCTTTCTATGTTGTGGAGTGCTGGCTGGTGCTGATATGTTAAGAGCCTTGATAAGGTAGGTAGTGGCAGAGAACTGAAGGATTGGGATTGCTGACTAAGGTCGGATAATACACACCAGTCACCTTCCTCCTCGCCGACTGCTCTCCAATTCCTAGCCTCCAAACCCTGAGTTTACAGGCATCTGCCGTCCATTCCTTAACTCTTGTCCACACCCCCTGGCCATGTGACTCTGGAAACTGAGTCTGTTCTGGGCCCAGTTTCTACAGAGTGAGCTAGTGATCACCCAGGAGGAACCTGCTCAGCTGTGCCCAGGTGATCCTCAAGCCCACTGCTGTGGAACAGACTGGGCAGGTGCTCTGGGTGGAAACAAGCCACTTCAGTCTCTGTCTTCACCTGGGCTTGGCACCCTTTTGCTCAGAGAAATGGGTATAAATCAGCAGAGTCGTGGGAAGGGTGTGTGTGTATGTGTGAATCTTTATCTCTAGAAGGTGGGAAAACCTAAGCATCTAAGGCGTCGACATGCTTTATTGTTTTCTGATCCTGTCTTACAAACTGGTACTAGGACTTCGCGGATGGTCCAGTGGTAAAGAATCTGCCTGCCACCACAGGGGACACGGGTCCAATCCCTGCTCTGGGAAGACCCCACGTGCCATAGAGCAACTAAGCCCCTGCGCCGCAGCCATGGAGCCCAAGTCCTGGACCCCGGGGATGCAACTGCTGAGCCCGTGAACCTAGAGCTCACGCTCTACAGCAAGAGAAGCCACCGCGAGGGGAAGCCCAGGGACCACAACCAGAGAAAGCCCTTGTGCGGCTATACAGCACAGCCGAAAACAAAAGATTAAAAAAAAACCCTAGTACTTACCAAGCGGGCATAAACAACCCTCAGCACCACCTCTGAAACTGCTCTAGGGTAAAGCTAACTTCCAGTTAAATGAATTTTACAAGATGGACTTCCTGTTGAGAAAAGTAAGCAAATTTCCACTTCAATAAAAATCATTTTCAACAGTTAAAAAAAAAAAGTCCAATCGGAAAATGGGCAAAAGCTGTTCTGAATACAGATGATATACAGATGGCAAATAAGCACATGAAAAGATGTTCAGCATCATTAGCCTTCAAGGAAATGCAAATTAAAACCACAATGAGCTATCACTATATATCCGCTGGAGTGCCTGAAATAGTGACAACAATTTGGTGTTTGGTGTTGTTGACAAGGATGAAGAGAAGTTGATCACTCATACATTGCTGATGAGAATGTAAAAGCTACAACCATTCTGGAAAACAGCTTGGCAGTTTCTTACAAAACAAATCATGCTATTATCATACGATCCAGTAATGACACTCTTGGGCATTTTCCCAGAGAAATGAAAGTTTGTGTTCACACAAAAATCAGTGCGTGAATGTTCATGGCAGATTTATTTGTAATAGCCCCTAAGTGGAAACAGCCCAGATGTCCTTCAACAGGATAAACAAACTGCGGTACATCCACACTGGGGAACAGCAGTCAGCAATAAGAAGGAATGAAGTACTGATGCGTGCAACAATTTAGATGAATTATGCTGAGTGAAAAAAGCCAATCCCAAAGTGTCAAATGCTATATATTCCACTTTACGTAACATCTTTGAAATGAGAGAAGCTT